>NW_020837949.1:72611398-72949746 GCF_003676395.1 Aethalodelphis obliquidens | reverse complement strand
CACACACACACACACACACACACACACACACACACACACACACACACCAGTCCAGAGTTTCTACGTTGCTCAAGATCACTCATTCAGTCTCAGTGCAAATTTTAGTATTTCTTCTCAGCATTAAAAAGCTGATTTCATTGTGAAAGTCAGACAAGGATTTTAGTCCATGAATAAAATATGCAAAAGGGACACATGCCCAGACAGACTGAAAGGAAAAAGCAACACAACACATTTTTAAACTAGGTAATGAGGACACATAAAGGAAATATATTTTTCTCCTTATGAAAATAATATATATTCTTTTGAAAATTTAGAAAATATAAAGAAGAAAATTAAAATCATCTGTAATACTTCCACAAAAGATATAATCAATGCTCACCCTTTTCTATATTTCCTTCTAATCTTCTTATATGTTCATATACATGTATAAATACACACATTAAAAATAACAAAATTGGAAGCTTACTCTTTGTATAGTACATACACACATACACATATATTTAATTATACATTTAAATATATAAACATCTATAGATTAAGCAGTTTTTAAACATTCTAAAATAATTTGGCTTAACAATGAGATTTTTTCAAAAAGTAAAGCGAAACAAAACATGCTCCCTAAGGAATTGGCTGTATATCCTCATAGTAAAGATGTATCACATGATTGGTTGGTAAGGTATAGCACAGATCTAGAACGGTGCTGCTTTTTTTTCTCTTCCAGTTTTACTGAGATATAATTGACATACAGCACTGTATAAGTTTAAGGTGCACAGCCTAGTGATCTGACTTACATACATTATGAAATGATTACGTCAATAAGTTTAGTGAATATCTACCATCTCATACAGATACAAGATAGAAGAAAAAGATATTTTTTCCTATGATGAGAACTCTTAGGGTTTACTCTCTTAACTTTTATGGATAACCTACACCAGTGTTAATTATATTAATCATGTTGTACATCACTAGTACTTATTTATCTTATAACTGTAATTTTGTATATTTTGACCACCTTTGTCACCATATAAAGATATTACATTATTATTGACTATATTTCCCACTATGTACATTTCATCCCTGTGTTGCTAATGAGATTAAGGCCATGAGTTCAACCTCTGAATCGGTGAGTTTAGCATCACACATACAAAAGCTCTATTCTGTGGCCCCAGAACACCCCCCAACCCCAAACAGCGACTTCATACATACGCATCATTGCTCAAGAGATGTGCATCAGGAGAATGTGAGTGGCTGGTGAAACCCACTATCTCATAAGCCTATCTGGGCACCCGAGCCCTTCACTTAGAGTAACAGTGTTCCCATCCTGAAGGATTACTATTCCCCAGGATGCACTTTAGGAAATGCTGGCCATACTATTTAAACTTCCCAACATCATATCATATGAGGAGCTTCGTGATCTGGCTCCATCTAACCTTAGAAACATAATGGGAAAAAGCTTATGCTCTGGAATCAGATAAATTTGAGTTTGAATCCTTAACCTTTAGAAACCTCATTTTTCTCTTCTATGAAAGAATTAATCACAACACTTTGCACATAGCTATGAGGATTAAAAATAATGTGAATAAGATTTATCATAAGAGCCTCTCTTATGATAAATAAATGGTGGACGTCTTCATTATTATTGTTGTTGCCTTTTTTTTTTTTAAACACATTTATTCTATTCTCCCACATAATCCCTCTCCTCAAGCCCAACAGTTGTCCTGGCAATCATATGCAAGTTACACCACCAAGTTTTGACAAAAGTGCCAACTTTCTTCTTGTTAGAACTGAACGTATATTGTGTTTTGCCATTGCCTATCAGGTCAGCATACTTAAGCAAGGGAGTAAACTGCGTCATGAGCATATTTAAGCAAGGGAGTAAACTACTCAAGTACAGTCACATTGCTGAAGAGTGACTGCTTAAGTAGTGTGATAACTATGGGTAATTTAATGTATGCTGGGAAATATTCTTACAGTCTAGTGCCAATTGGGTTATGATGATTGCTGGTTAGTTTAGTGTTGCCTTGAATCTTCTCACCCCTTAAAGAGTGCTGCCCACAATTCTGCAGTGCCAGGAAGAACAGCACTTGAGAATCACTGCACTAGTCATGTCAAACCCCCAAGCTTGCTCTTGCTTCCTTGACTTGGCACAAAAAAACAAAAATTACTCTTCTTCTTGTCTGTCTAGTAAGCTCTACTTTCAGCACTCTCTTTAAATGTTTATCTACTGTTTAAAATCCAGGGTAGATGTAAATTATAAATGGTAGCCTAGAAGACAGAAGACAAAGATGAGAAGATAATAATGCTATAGGAAATTTAGAAAAGATAGGGCACTTGGTGAATGCAAAAACAGATTTTCAAAATACGAGCATTTAGAGCCAATGCATGGTTCTCTGTGACAGACTTTACACATATTATTGGTTCTGAAGAGGAAATAACAATGCTCCACAGGCATTGCTATTGGGGGATATTTAATGATACTATACACAAGAAGTGTCATGGCACTTAAGCTCATATACCAGAAGGGATTGGTTCTTTCCTTTGATGGCTGGGGAGTATAACCCTGGGCTGGAGAACATGAGCTCAGGCCAGGTTGTTTAGTTACTCTGAAGTAATAATTCTAAGGTGAAACTCAGGAATCTACATTTTATATAATGCCACTAATTTATTCTGATGCGCTTGATCCATAAACCACAGTTTGAGAAACAAATCTAAAAGTCATTTTCCAGTCGATTAAAAAAATTCAAAAAAGATATAACTGAAACACAATTTTAAAACTTGGAGGAAACACATACATACACATACACACACACACACACACACACACACACACACACACACACACATCTATGTTTCTAGCATTGGAAACTAGAACCATGACTCCTATATACTCAGAACCATTCTAGCATCCTTTCTCAACAAATGGCAATAAAATCTACTTGTTATGGACTGAATTGTATCCCCCCCGCAAATTCATACACTGAAGCCCTAATTCTCAATGTGACTGTATTGGAGATAGAGCTTTTGAAGACATAATTAAGGTTAAAAGAGGTCAGAAGGGTGGTCCCTAATCCAACAGGACTGACGTCCTTATAAGAAGAGGCAGAGATACCACCCACACACAGAGGAAAGGCCATGTGAGGACACAGTGAGAAGGCAGCCATCTACAAGCCAGGAAGAAAGTATCACCAGAAACTAACCTCCCGGCACCTTGATCTTGGACTTCCAACCTCTAGAACTGTGAAAAAATTAATTTCTGTTGTTTAACCCACCCCGTCTGTGGTATCCTATATGGCAGCTCAAGCTGACTAATACATCTACTATTCTAAAAACTAAGAATATATCTATAGCCCAGAGATAAGGTCTATTAATGGAAATTACTGATGTGGACACAACTATTTATCTCTAAAAAAAATTTCTCAGAAAACGATGTTTTCACAGGTCTTTACCCATGGAGAAATTTTTTAAAATGATGTTTTGGTTTCAGTATCTTATTTACATACATTAAAAATTATTGATAAAAATGTATAATTTTTTAAATAAACAAACTGAAAAATAAACTCTTCTTAGATCCATCACAGAAGTGAGGTCACAGGGAAGAGCCCTGCCCCAAACATAGGAGAGACAGACAGAAGGCTACAGAGAATCACAACTTATTGGAATAGAAACCTACAAGCAGAAAACACTGTAAGAACCAGTGCTGGGGTAGGAAATCTTGAACTGTAACTGATGAATTGCTGGAGGTCCAGTGGGGACGAGTCTGACAGTTAAAAACTCCAGGTGGGTCCAGTCATAGGGCAGTCCCCACACTTTTGAGGCTTTTACCTCCAGGAGCTCTCCCAGGTTCTCACAGTAAATATTAGAGAAAAATCCCCTCACGCTTCCAGCAGAGGGGAGGGCAAAAGTAACCATTTTGAAATACTCTTCTCAATAATTTCTGCCCATAAGAGAAACTTTTATCACAGATCAACCTATCAGGATTTTATTAGAGCCTAACCAACCTGAGGGAAGGGAAATACCTAATTCTAGCATCCTCTAGCCATCCTGTCCTTCTTAAACAGGGAAGAAAACTGAGATGTACTTGTGAAGTTCACAACCCAGAGGCACGGACTAACTAAGAGACTGAGATCTAACCATAGGACTATACAGTGCTTCACCTTCCCCCTCCTCTCACCTCACCACCACATCACTAAAGATCTATCTAGTTCCTTTATCTAGTATATCATGCTTGGCTTTCAACAAAAAATTACAGGGTATACTAAAAGGCAAAAAAATAGTTTATAGAGACAGAGTAATCATTAGAACTAGACTCAGATATGGCAAGGATGTTGGAAGTACCGACTGGGAATTAAAACAACTATGATTAATATGCTAAGGGCTCTAATGGATTACACGGACAGCGTGTAAGAACATATGGGTAATGTAAGCACACAGATGGAAATTCTAAGAAAATCAAAAAGAAATGCTAGAGATCAAAAACAATGTCACAAAAATGAAGAGTGCTTTTAATGGCCCACTAGTAGTCTGGACATGGCAGAGGAAAGGACCTCTGAGCTCGAGGATATGCCAATGTAAACTTAAAAAAACTAAAAAGCAAAGAGAAAAAAGACTGAAAAAATGAAACAGAAAACCCAACAACTATGGGACAACTACAAAAGTAGTAACATATGCAAAATGGGAATACCAAAAGGAGCAGAAAAAGAGAAAGAAATTGAAGAAATATTTGAAGCAATAATAACTGACAATTTCCCTAAATTAATGTCAGTTGCCAATCCACAGATGAAAGAAGTTCAGAGAATACTGAGAAGGATAAATGCAAAAATTAAAAAAAAAAAAAAAAAGACATCTGGGCCTACCATATACACACTGAAAATCAAAGAAAAAGAAAAAAATCTTGAAAAAAGCCAGAGGAAAAAACACTTTAACTATGGAGAAGCAAAGAAAAGAACTATATCCAACTTCTCCTCAGAAAACATGAAAGCAAAAGAGAGTGAAGTAAAATATTTAAAGTGTTAAGAGGGAAAAAAAAAACCACCAACGAAGAATTCTATATCCTGTGAAATTATCCTCCAAAAGTGAAGGAGAAATAAGACTTTCTCAGACAAACAAAATTGAAGGAATTTGTTGCCAGTAGACCTCCCTTGCAAGAAATGTTAGAAATTCTTTAGCGAGAAGGAGAATGATACAGGTTAGAAACTTGGATCTATTTTTTTTTTAAGGTAACATTAGAGAAGGAATAAGTAAAGATAAAATAAAAACTTTTATTTTTTATTATTTATTGATCTAACAGATAAGAGTTTGTTCAAAATAATAATAATAGCAAAGATGTATTTGGTGATTATAGCTTATGTATAAGTGAAATGAATAACAACAATGTATTATTTGAAAGTAGACTTAGATTGCTTGTAAATGTATATTGTAAACTCTAGGGCAACCACTAAAAAAGGGAAAAAAAGTAGTATAATTACTATACTAAGAAAGGAGAAAAAAATAGAATCTTATAAAATACTCAATTAAAGCCACAAAAGATATAAAGAGTGGAAGACTGAAAACAGGAACAAAGAAAGAAGGCAATGAATAGAAAACAGTAATAAATATGGTAAATATTAATTTAACTAGCAGCTTTATTCATAATTGCCAAAACATGGAAGCAACCAAGATACCCTTCAGTAGGTTAATTGATAAATAAATTGCAGCACGCCCAGACAACGGAATATTATTCAGCACTAAAAGAAAAAAAAAAAGAGCAATCAAGCCATGAAAAGTCATGGAGAAACATTAAATATCTGTAATTAAGTGAAACAAGCCAATCTGAAAAGGCTCCATATTATATCATTCCAACTGCATGACATTCTGGAAAAGGCAGAATGGAGACAGTAAAAAGATCACTGGTTGCCAGAGGTTAGAGGAAAGGGGTGGATGAATAGAAGAATACAGAAGATTGTCAGGGCAGTGAAAATACTCTATTTTAGAGAGTGCCACTGGAGAGATATCTGTAAGTCTTTTGCAAATACAGGTTTAGTACATAAAAAAACTTGGGTTAAAGACAGTGGTATGCTAGAGCCTATTCTAAGCTTGCTAGATTTGACTGTTAAATATTCAGGAATTTTGTGTGCTGGTTGTTAAAACATTGTAGCTTGAAACCAGATAATGTGGGATTATTTATGACACAGAAATTGGCAAAGGCTACAAATCAGGCTTCGGTGTTTTTTTGTTTGTTTGTTTAGCTTTGTTTTGTTTTGTTTTGTTTTTTAACCTCTTCCAGAAGTAGTCTATCAGCACACCACTGCTTAGAGACAAAATTTGAGAGCTATCAAAATAAAAGTAATGACAGTGGTTATATTTTCTGCATAGTAACTTACTTTGAGGTGTATCAGTATAAACTAGGAACATCTGTGAATTAACTTTAATCCACACCCTAGGGGTAATTAGTTTGCATTTGAAGCAACCTAATCGTGAACACACACTCCAGCGATGGTTGTAACTTGTACTACACTTTAGATATTATTACAGAAATCTGCACCAGGGGTTTATTAGCTTAAGAAATATTCAAAATAACTTTTGTTGGTGGCAGTGGTGGTGAGATGAGGGGTATTGAAGACATGTGCTAGATTAGAACAGGTTACAAAAATCCAGCCAGCTCCAAAAGCCAATACCTGAACTGCCCTCTTAAGACCAGAGTTCCATTTGATCCATTGTTCCCTACTTCCCATCAAAGGAACCGGTTAAAAAGCTGGTGGTTCTTACCTAAAGAATTTTCTTGTCTCCATCTTGGAGTGACTCTTCCATGCAAGGTACTTGTTAGAGTGTTTAAGGATAGAAAGCAGAGGTATCATCATCTTATAATAACAAGGTTTTTAAACTGTTTTTGTGCCTTGATAACAAGTGGATATATATTTGACATTGGACTAGTATCTGGTGGAAATGGTATGGCGAAGACATCTTCTTTGAGACACCACTAGCTACCAATTTTTACCAAAAGAATCTGGCAGTTTCTGAACTGCCACTTTTTTTTTTTTTTTTTTTTTGCGGTACGTGGGCCCCTCACTATTGTGGCATTTCCCGTTGCGGAGCACAGGCTCCAGACGCGCAGGCTCAGCGGCCATGGCTCACGGGCCCAGCCGCTCCGCGGCATGTGGGATCTTCCCGGACCGGGGCACGAACCCGCGTCCCCCGCATCGGCAGGCGGACTCTCAACCACTGCGCCACCAGGGAAGCCCTGAACTGCCACTTTGACTAAGGTCATTTTGTGGTGGAAGAAAGTAAGAGTTGACAAAGAAGTTAGGGCTTCAGCCCCTTACTTCTGGGATTATGTCAAGTCCCCTCTAAAGATTTTGTTTCCAAGATGCCTTGTCTTTATTGACCTTACATATTGCCTTAAGAGCAATCTTTGAATCATGTTGTTCCTCTGCTCTAAAACTTTCCACGATATTTATTAACTTAAAAATTACATCTCTTAATAAGGTATTTGGAATCATTCATAATCTGGTTCTAATCTAAAATCCTAACTAAATGTCTGGCTTTTCCTTCATTCTAGCCAGACTGCTTTAGACAGTCTTTGAAACATACTATGTGCTTTCCTTTATAAGCAATGTGTTGTTTTTATGATGCTTTACTTGAAGATTCTCAAAGTGTTGTCCCAGGACCAGCAGCATCAGCATCACCTGGAAATTTGTTAGAAATGCAAAATTTCAGGTCCTATCCCAGACCTGCTGAACGCTAAACCCAGAGGCTGGGCCCAGAAATCTGCATTTTAACAAGCGCTCTAGGTGTTCAGATGCATGTCTTGAGAATCACTGATACATTCTACGTATTCTTTTATTGAACATCTGTTGAGCCCCTTACCATTAGGCTTTAAGTCCCAGATCAAACCCAGCCTCTCTGTGAAATCTCTATCTTCTGAAAATCTAAAGTACTCATTGTTCTTACCACATGTTCATCTTCTACTGTTTGGTCCTTTCAAATGTTCTAAGGCATATATATCTAATTCCCATCTAGACTGTAATACAACAGAGAAAATTTTTTTGTATCTCCCTTATCACCTAGCAAGGTAGTTACTGTTGAGTAAGGAGAGGAAAATGGACTTTGATGAGGTGTCCAGTATAGGCCCTGATCCCTGTAAGGGAAGTGTAGTCAATGCTGTGGTGCACACCCAGATTTCCCTTACAACACTGAGACACTCCTTACCCCAGCTTCCTGGGTCAGCCTCTCTCTAGGAGTTTCCCACAGCCAAAGAGCACCAACATGTCTCACCCTTCCCCCAGGGGAAGTCCAGTGACTACTCATAAAACGTTAAAAGGCCAGGCCCCCCTCAAGGTAGGACAATTCTGCAGTACCATCCCAGTTCCAGAGCTCCCCAGAGGATAGGCCAAACCCTCTGCTACAACTGCCTTGCAGTTTAACTTCCCCCCTTCTCCTTCCTGCTTCCTTTTCCCCTTACAGCTGTTATTCCTGAGAGCATTTCCCAATAAACCTTCCTATAAATCTCAGAGTCTTGGAGCCTGTTCTCTGGGAAACCCAACCTATCACAGAAAGCTAGAGGGCTTCTGGGCACTGATGGCTTTCTCCCCACATCATGATGCACAGTTTGATTCAAGAACCAAGAAGGCATGATACAGATATATATAAACCTTCCCTTAAAGGGAAGCCCATGGATTGTGAGTATAAATTCCTTCAAAGTAGTAATCTAATCTTGAGTGTAGTAAAAGAATAGTGGCACAGAAGGAATTGGGCCTCTCCACTCCTGTAGGACCCTGCCCTGTGCCTACAGCATCCTTGGTAGCTGATTCGTTCCATTAGAGATTCTGGGGCCTGAAGGACACCGTACTGAGAAGCAATGCATCTGCTCCTGCTCTGAAGCTCCTCACTTTGGATCAGTTCCTGTTACCTGGGCTACTTAAATCTGGAGCATAATTTAATTGAAAGGTGGGTGTGTGGGGCGATGTTCCTTGTCATATTCTGTATCCACCTGAAGTTCTATAGTTGCTACAGTGGGCACACACATTTTTAAGAGAGAGGCCAAGGCCCTACACTTCATTTTGTTTAGGCAGAGTTATGACAGATATAGGTTGAGTAGACAGACAAAACCAGTAGACGCGACTTATGTAGTGTGATTTGAGATGTGTCAGGAAGGTGAAGCTCTCATTTTTCTCATATGAACTTTGAAATTCAGCCATTCCACCATTAAACGTTTCCTCCTTAAATAACAGAATGCATATGGAACAAGACAGGCAATCAATAGATGTTGGCTGAATTCAAATTTAACTGTTGGATTTCTAGGTAAGTTTCCCACTGAAGTTTCCTACTGAAGTTCAAATACCTTATGTGCTTATTGGATAAAACGTCTCCAGAACTGAGTTGTAAGATTAATTTCAAGATGTGGACAATTGAGTACAGGTCCATGGAGGTAGAACGAGAGGCAAACCTGAAACAGGAGGGCAGGAGTGGGGAGAATGGATGCTTAAAAAGAGAGATAAGATCAACCCAAAGGAAAACTTTGTATTCCTCACAATTTTGCTGCTTCATAAAGGTAATGTCAAATTTTTCATATGAAATCCACATTAGGAGACACCATTGTAGGTATATTCTTACTGCTGTGGGCCACATTGAGAATAATTATTTAGACTATAAGTCCAATGAGAATGTTATGCAGTTATGGTTGGTCCTCACTATCCACAGATTCTATATTTGTGAAAATTCCTACTCTCTAAAATTTATTAGTAACCCCCAAAGCAATTCTCCTGCTGTTTCTGTGGTCATTCACAGACGTGTGTGTGCAAAGAAGCAAAATTATTTTGCTTTTTCCCACTGCACATTTCCCAGTGAGTATGACCAAGGCAACAACTCTGCATTCTTCTTTCAGCTGTCCTACTCTTAATGAGTGTCCTATTTGCAATCTACTTAGTGCCAAATTTTCTCATTTTTGTTAGTGATTTCACTGTTGAAAATGGTCCCTAAGCATAGTGCTGACATGCTGTCTAGTGTTCCTAAGCATAAGAAGACTGATATGCCTTGAGGAGAAAATATGCATGTTCGATATGCTTCATTCACACGTGAGTTATAGTGCTATTGGCCGTGAATTCAATGTTAACAAATCAACGATATATATTAAATGTCTTCAAACAGAAACACACATTAAACAAGGTTATATAGTGGTAGGTTGACAAAAATGTTTTGACCAGAGGATTGCAGGAAATGAATCCTGTATTTCCACTAAGAACAAAGGTTCAGTGTTTGTTAATTCAGTGTTCCTGGTGACTTTGGAGAACATAACTACTGCAAAAAATGGAACTTGACTGTATTTCCACAGATAGTCTCTCCATGTCCCTACAGAGTACACCAAAAAAACAATCATTTTGAATGTTCCTCAGATTCTGCAGGTCCTTCGACAATCTACTAGGCTTAGAGTCTTACTTTTTCAGGTTTAAGAAGCTGCTATAACAGAACTGTGTCCCCACCCCAACCCGCCAAATTCATGTGTTGAAGCCATAACCCCCAACATGGCGGTAGTTGGAGACGGGGCCTTTACAGGTCATTACCTTTAGACGAGGGCTAAATCCCTCATGATGGGATTAATGCCCTTATAAGAAGAGACACCAGAATGTCTGCTTCCTATCTTTCTCTTCATCTGCATGCACCAAGGAAAGGCCATGTGAGGACACAGCAAGAAGGCAGCCATCTGAAACCTGAGGAGAGAGCTCTCACCAGATACTGACCCTACTGGCACCTTGATTTTGGACTTCCAGTCTCCAGAACTATGAAAGATAAATTCTTGTTGTTTAAGCCACCCAGTCTGTGGTATTTTATTATGGAACTTGAGCTAATTAAGATGAAAGCATCTGTATAAGAAGCTCTGAACTCACATATGTATTATTCTTTCACTAAACATGTGTGCATTCCTTTCTTCCCCCTTCTTGATCAGGGCCTAGGTGAGTTCACCAGTGCGACAATCCAAGTCCAACTAACTAATAACCCTGTCAAGACCATGAAGGTAATGACATATAGTGAAATGAAACTCCCCAGGTCAGGAGGCAAGGAAGCCAGGAGAGAAAGAGTAGGACGTGAGTAAGCAAAAAAAGAGTACAGGATTAAAGAGTGCTGGAGTTTCCCAGCTTTGTATTCCAGTGGAGAGTGCCGAGGTGGCTTAAAGGTACAGAAAAAACAAGCTAAGTTGGTGGGCTAGAACCTGAAAGAGGATTCTAGGGGTGTGATGTCCTTCTCTTTATCCCAGAGGAAATCCTCTTCATATTTCCACTGATCTAAATTAAAACTATCCACCCAAAAAGACAGAGGCACAACTTTCTTTTCAAAAATAATTTTGAAAAATTAAATTTTTTTTTCTGATTATAAAATTTATATGCAATCGTGAAAATTCAAGCAATACAGAGAATCACAGAAGCTAACCCTACAAATTCCACCCATAAGAGACAACTATTGTTTGCATATTAGTGGCCATCCTTCCAGCTGATCTCAACAAGATGTCCTAGACATCAATAGTTATAGAGCAAGATAAACATTTTAAACATATGCATGAATCAATGGCATTTATGTATCATAATTTATTTTTAATTGCCTATGCAAAAACAATTAGATTTTTTCCCACAAGCTAGACTACAGTGAACAACCAACTCTGTACATCTGGGCACACTGGTTGAATTATCTTTCCTTATTAAATTTCCAAAAGAACTATTTCTGAGTCAAAGTGAATACACATTTAAATTTTAGATTGATATTGAGAAAAACAACCTTATCACAAGCCTGTCAAAGGGCATTAAGAAAATTTAATCCAGGAGAGATACTAAATTTAAACAAATAGATTGTGCACACTCTTCACTTTTTTGGGTTTTCTGACTGGTACGAAGTCTCTGATATTGGCTGTGGCATGAAATCAACCACTATTTACATTGCAAGTAAATTTATCTCCACAATGCATGTGTCGATACTCTAAAAGTCCTAACTTCCTACCAAGAGCTTATTCAATTATCAAAGTCAAGGTGATGTAGAAGCTGTGAATGCAGAAATATCAGTAGCAGTCTGAGAAAAGCCTCACAGGAGATGCCTTAACCTCTTCTAAACTGTCTCTACCCATAATTGCTTGTGAATATGTGCCTTGGTCAATTTGGGCTGCTACAGCAAGATACTACACACTAGGTGCCTTAAACAACAAATAGTTCTTATGTTTGGGGAAACTGAGAAGTCCAAGACCAAGGTGTCAGGAGATTCAGTGTCTGGTGAGTCCAAGATCAAGATATTGTCAGATTCCCTGTCATTTGCAGATGGTCATCCACTCCTTGTATCCTCACATGACACAGAGTGGGCCAGCTCTCTACCTCTTGTTGTAAGGACACTAATCTCATCATGGGAGTTCCACTCATAACTTAATTAACTCCTCCAGGCACCACCTCCTAATACCATCACATTAGAGGTTCAACATATGAATTTGCGGCAGGGGGACACACTCAGTTCATAACAATATGTTCCAAATATTTGCTCTATGTAATTAAAGTTTTAAAATTTGTGAATTGTCTCAGTCTTTCATTTTCAACATCTTATCAGACATTTCCACTTGCATGTTCTAAAGCCTCTCTAGACCCAATCAAAAATAGGGGGGCTTCCCTGGTGGCGCAGTGGTTGAGAGTCTCCCTGCCGATGCAGGGGACATGGGTTTGTGCCCCGGTCCGGGAAGATCCCACATGGCGCGGAGCGGCTAGGCCCGTGAGCCATGGCCGCTGAGCCTGCGCGTCCGGAGCCTGTGCTCCGCAACGGGAGAGGCCACAGCAGTGAGAGGTCCGCGTACTGCAAAAAAAAAAAAAAAAGGAATACTAACAAATAATATTATTTGTGTTTTTTTAACATCTTTATTGGAGTATAATTGCTTTACGATGGTGTGTTAGTTGCTGCTTTATCACAAAGTGAATCAACTATACATATACATATATCCCCATATCTCCTCCCTCTTCCATCCCCCTCCCACCCTCCCTATCCCACCCCTCTAGATGGTCACAAAGCACTGAGCTGATCTCCCTGTACTATGTGGCTTCTTCCCACTAGCTATCTATTTTACATTTGGTAGTATATATAAGTCCATGCCACTCTCTCACTTCATCCCAGCTTACCCTTCCCCCTCCTCGTGTCCTCAAGTTCATTCTCTACATCTGCATCTTTATTCCTGTCCTGTCCCTAGGTTCTTCATGACCCTTTTTTTTTTTAGATTCAATATATATGTGTTAACATACGGTATTTTTTCTCCTTCTGACTTACTTCACTCTGTATGACAGACTCTAGGTCCATCCACCTCACTACAAATAACTCAATTTCATTTCTTTTTATGGCTGAGTAATATTCCGTTGTATATATGTACCACATCTTCTTTATCCATTCATCTGTCGATGGACACCTAGGTTGCTTCCATGTCATGGCTATTGTAAATAGAGCTGCAAAGAACATTGTGGTACATGATTCTTTTTGAATTATGGTTTTCTCAGGGTATATGCCCACTAGTGGGATCGCTGGGTCATATGGTAGTTCTATTTTTAGTTTTTTAAGGAACCTCCATACTGTTCTCCATAGTGGCTGTATCAATTAACATTCCTACCAACAGTGCAAGAGGTTCCCTTTTCTCCAAACCCTCTAGAGCATTTATTGTATGTAGATTTTTTTGATGATGGCCATTCTGACTGGTGTGAGGTGATACCTCATTGTAGTTTTGATTTGCATTTCTCTAATGACTAGTGATGTTGAGCATTCTTTCATGTGGTTGTTGGCAATCTGTATATCTTCTTTGGAGAAATGTCTGTTTAGGTCTTCTGCCCATTTTTGGATTGGATTGTTTGTTTTCTTGATATTGAGCTGCATGAGCTGCTTGTAAATTTTTGAGATTAATCATTTGTCAGTTGCTTCATTTGCAAATATCTTCTCCTATTCTGAGGGCTGTCTTTTCATCTTGTTTATGGTTTCCTTTGCTGTGCAAAAGCTTTTAACTTTCATTAGGTTCCATTTGTTTATTTTTGTTTTTATTTCAATTTCTGTAGGGGGTGGGTCAAAAAGGATCTTCCTGTGATTTATGCCACAGAGTGTTCTGCCTATGATTTCCTCTAAGAGTTTTAGAGTGTCTGACCTTACATTTAGGTCTTTAATCCATTTTGAGGGTTTTTTTGTGTATGGTGTTAGGGAGTGTTCTAATTTCATTCTTTTACATGTAGCTGTCCTGTTTTCCCAGCACTACTTATTGAAGATGCTGTCTTTTCACCATTGTGTAGTCTTTCCTCCTTTATCAAAACTAAGGTGACTATATGTGCATGGGTTTATCTCTGGGATTTCTATCCTGTTCCATTGATCTATATTTTTGTTTTTGTGCCAGTACCATACTGTCTTGATTACTGTAGCTTTGTAGTATAGTCTAAAGTCAGTGAGCCTGATTCCTCCAGCTCTGTTTTTCTTTCCCAAGATTCCTTTGGCTATTCAGGATCTTTTGTGTTTCCATACAAATTGTGCAGTTTTTCTAATGCTGTGAAAAATGCCATTGCTAGTGTGATAGGGATTGCATTGATTCTGTAGATTGCTTTCGGTAGTATAGTCATTTTCCCAATGTTGATTCTTCCAGTCCAAGAAAATGGTATATCTCTCCATCTGTCTGTATCACCCATGTCTTATAGTTTTCTGCACACAGGCCTTTTGTCTCCTTAGGTAGGTTTATTCCTAAGTATTTTATTCTTTTTGTTGCAGTGTTAAATGGGAGTGTTTCCTTAATTTCTCGTTCAGATTTTTCATCATTAGTGTATAGGAATGCAAGATGTTTCTGTGCATTAACTTTGTATTCTGCTACTTTACCAAATTCATAGATTACATCCAGTAGTTTTCTGGTAGCATCTTTAGGATTCTCTATATACTGTATCATGTCATCTGCAAACACTGACAGTTTTACTTCTACTTTTCCAACTTGGATTCCATTTCTTTCTTTCTCTTCTCTGATTTCTGTGGCGAGGACTTGCAAAACTATGTTGAATAACAGTGGTGAGAGTGGGCAACCTTTTCTTGTTCCCAATCTTAGTGGAAATGGTTTCAGTTTTTCACCATTGAGAACAATGTTAGCTGTGGGTTTGTCATATAAGGCCTTTATTATGTTGAGGGAAGTTCCTTTTTTGCCTACATTCTGGAGGGTTTTTATCATAAATGGGTGTTGAATTTTGTTGAAAGCTTTTTCTGCATCTATTGAGATGATCATATGGTTTTTCTCCTTCAATTTGTTAATATGGTGTAACAAACTGACTGATTTGCGTATATTGAAGAGTCCTTGCATCCCTGGGATAAACCCCACTTGATCATGGTGTATGATCCTTTTAAACTGCTGCTGCATTCTGTTTGCTAGGATTTTGTTGAGGATTTTTGCATCTATGTTCATCAGTGATATTGGTCTGTAGTTTTCTTCCTTTGTGATATCTTTGCTTTTCGTATCAGGGTGATGGTGGCCTCGTAGAATGAGTGTGGGGGTCTTCCTCCCTCTGCTAATATTTTGGAAGAGTTTGAGAAGGATAGATGTTAATTCTTCTCTAAATGTGTGATAGAATTTGCCTGTGAAGCCGTCTGGTCTTGGGCTTTAGCTTGTTGGAAGATTTTTAATCACAGTTTCAATTTCAGTGCTTGTGATTGGTCTGTTTATGTTTTCTATTTCTTCCTGGTTCAGTCTTGGAAGGTTGTGCTTTTCTAAGAATTTGTCCATTTCTTCCAGGTTGTCCATTTTATTGGCATAGAGTTGCTTGTAGTAATCTCTCATGATTCTTTGTATTTCTGCAGTGTCAGATGTTACTTCTCCTCTTTCATTTCTAATTCTGTTGATTTGGGTCTTCTCCCTTTTTTAATTGATGAGTCTGGCTAATGGTTTATCAACTTTGTTTATCTTCTCAGAGAACCAGATTTTAGTTTTATTGACCTTTGCTACTGTTTCCTTCATTTCTTTTTCATTTATTTCTGACCTGATCTTTATGATTTCTTTCCTTCTCCTAACTTCGGGGGTTTTTTGTTCTTCTTTCTCTAATTGCTTTAGGTGTAAGATTAGTTTGTTTATTTGAGATGTTTCTTGTGGTAGGATTGTATTGCTATAAACTTCCCTCTTAGAACTGCTCTTTTTGCATGCCACAGGTTTGGGGTCATCGAGTTTTCATTGTCATTTGTTTCTAGGTATTTTTTGATTTCCTCTTTGATTTCTTCAGTGATCTCCTGTTTATTAAGTAGTGTATTGTTTAGTCTCCGTGTGTTTGTATTTTTTACAGATTTTTTCCTGTAATTGATATCTTGTCTCATAGCATTGTGGTCGGAAAAGATACTTGATACAATTTTAATTTTCTTAATTTTACCAAGGCTTGATTTGTGGCCCAAGATATGATCTATCCTAGAGAATGTTCTCTGAGCACTTGAGAAGAAAGTGTGTTCTGTTGTTTCTGGATGGAATGTCCTAAAAATATCAATTAAGTCCAACTTGTTTAATGTATCATTTAAAGCTTGTGTTTCCGTATTTATTTTCATTTTGGATGATCTGTCCATTGGTGAAACTGGGGTTGTTCAAGTCCCCTTACTATGATTGTGTTACTTTCCATTTCCCCTTTTATGGCTGTTAACACTTGCCTTATTTATTGAGGTACTCCTATGTTGGGTGCATAAATATTTACAGTTGTTATATCTTCTTCTTGGATTGATCCCTTGATCATTATGTAGTGTCTTTTTTGTCTCTTGTAATAGTCTTTATTCTAAAGTCTATTTTGTGTGATATGAGAATTGCTACTCCAGCTTTCTTTTGATTTCCATTTGCATGGAATATCTTTTTGCATCCCTTCACTTTCAGTCTCTATGTGTCCCTGGTCTGAAGTGGGTCTCTTGTAGACAGCATATATATGGGTCTTGTTTTTTCATCCATTCAGCCAGTCTATGGCTTTTGGTTGGAGTATTTAATCCATTTACATTTAAGGTAATTATCGATATGTATGTTTCTATTACCATTTTTTTAATTGTTTTGGGTTTGTTATTGTATGTCTTTTCCTTCTGTTGTGTTTCCTGCCTAGAGAAGTTTCTTTAGCGTTTGTTGTAAAGCTGGTTTGGTGGTGCTGAATTCTCAGCTTTTGTTTGTCTGTAAAGGTTTTAATTTCTCCATTGAATCTGAATGAGATCCTTGCAGGGTAGAGTAATCTTGGTTGTAGGTTTTTCCCTTTCATCACTTTAAATATGTCCTGCCACTCCCTTCTGGCTTGCAGAGTTTCTGATGAAAGATCAGCTGTTAACCTTATGGGGATTGCCTTGTATGGTATTTGTTGGTTTTCCCTTGCTACTTTTAATATATTTTCTTTGCATTTAATTTTCAATGGTTTGATTAATATGTGCCCTGGTGTGTTTCTCCTTGGATTTATCCTGTATGGGTCTCTCTGAGCTTCCTGGACTTGACTGACTATTTCCTTTCCCATACTAGGGAAGTTTTCAACTATAATCTCTTCAAATATTTTCTCAGTCCCTTTCATTTTCTCTTCTTCTTCTTGGACCCCTATAGTTCGAATGTTGATGCATTTAATGTTGTCCCAGAGGTCTCTGAGACTGTCCTCAATTCTTTTCATTCTTTTTTCTTTATTCTGCTCTACAGTAGTTGTTTTCACTATTTTATCTTCCAGGTCATTTATCCGTTCTTCTGCCTCAGTTATTCTGCTATTGATTCCTTCTAGAGAATTTTTAATTTCACTTATTCTGCTGTTAATCATTGTTTGTTTGCTCTTTAGTTTTTCTATGTCCTTGTTAAATATTTCTTGTATTTTCTCCATTCTATTTCCAAGATTTTGCATCATCTTTACTATCATTACTCTGAATTCTTTTCCAGGTAGACTGCCTATTTCCTCTTCATTTGTTTGGTCTGGTGGGTTTTTACCTTGCTCCTTCATCTGCTGTGTGTTTCTCTGTCTTCTCATTTTGCTTAACTTACTGTGTTTGGGGTTTCCTTTTCGCAGGCTGCTGGTTTGTAGTTCCTGTTGTTTTTGGTGTCTGCCCCCAATGGGTAATGTTGTTTCAGTGGGTTGTGTAGGCTTCCTGGTGGAGGGGACTAGTGCCTGTGTTCTGGTGGATGAGGCTGGATCTTGTCTTTCTGGTGGGCAGGACCACGTCCAGTGGTGTGTTTTGGGGTGTCTGTGAACTTATTATGATTTTAGGCAGCCTCTCTGCTAATGGGTGGGGTTGTGTTTGTATCTTGCTAGTTGTTTGGCATAGGGTGTCCAGCACCATAGCTTGCTGGTCATTGAGTGAAGCTGGGTCTTAGCACTGAGATGGAGATCTCTGCGAGAGCTTTTGCCATTTGATATTACGTGGAGCCCAGAGGTCTCTGGTGGATCAGTGTCCTGAACTTGGTCCCGCCACCTCAGAGGTTCAGGCCTGACACCTGGCCAGAGCACCAAGACCCTGTCAGCCATGCGGCTCAGCAGAAAAGGGAGAAAAAAAGAAAGAAGGAAAAAAAATAATAAAATAGTTATTAAAATAAAAAATTATTAAAAATAATATATTAAAAAGTAATTAAAAAAGAGAAAAAAAGGAAGAAAGAAAGGAGAGCAATCAAAGCAAAAGTCAAATCCACCAATGATAACAAGCACTGAAAAGTGTAATAAAAAATTTCTAAAAAGAAACCAAAAAAAAAAAAAGAAACAAAAGACAGACAGAACCCTAGGACAAATGGTAAAAGCAAACCTATACAGACAAAATCACACAAAGAAGCATACACATACACACTCACAAAAAGAGAAAAAGGAAAAATATATATATATCGTTGCTCACAAAGTCCACCACCTGAATTTTGGGATGATTCATTGTCTATTCATGTATTCCACAGATGCAGGGTACATCAAGTTGATTGTGGAGATTTAATCCGCTGCTCCTGAGGCTGCTGGGAGAAATTTCCCTTTCTCTTCTTTGTTCACACAGCTCCCGGGGTTCAGCTTTGGATTTGGCCCAGCCTCTGCACGTTGGTCGCCTGAGGGCATCTGTTCTTCGCTCAGACAGGGCGGGGTTAAAGGAGCAGCTGCTTTGGGGGCTCTGGCTCACTCAGGCCGGTGGGGGGGGGGCATGGAGTGCGGGGCAGGTCTGCAGCGGCAGAGGCCGGTATGACGTTGCACCAGCCTGAGGCACGCCGTGTGTTCTCCCAGGAAAGTTGTCCCTGGATCACAGGACCCTGGCAGTGGTGGGATGCACAGGCTTCCCGGAGGGGAGGTGTGGGTGGTGACCTGTGCTTGCACACAGCTTCTTGGTGGCTGCAGTAGCCGCCTTAGCGTTTCATGCCCATCTCTGGTGTCCGCGCTGACAGCCGCGGCTCGCGCCCATCTCTGAAGCTCGTTTAGGCAGTGCTCTGACTCCCCTCTCCTCGTGCACCCCGAAACAATGGTCTCTTGCCTCTTAGGCAGATCCAGACTTTTTCCTGGACTCCCTCCTGGCTAGCTGTGGTGCACTAGCCCCCTTCAGGCTGTGTTCACGCAGCCAGCCCGAGTCCGCTCCCTGGGTCCGACCTCCGAAGCCCGAGCCTCAGCTCTGAGCCCCCGCCCACCCCATTGGGTGAGCAGACAAGCCTCTCAGGCTGGTGAGTGCTGGTCAGCACAGATCCTCTGTGCAGGAATCTCTCCGCTTTGCCCTCTGCGCCCCTGTTGCTGCGCTCTCCTCCGTGGCTCCAAAGCTTCCCCCTGGCCCACCCCGTCTCCACCAGTGAAGGGGCTTCCTAGTGTGTGGAAACTTTTCCTCCTTCACAGCTCCCTCTCTGAGGTGCAGGTCCCGTCCCTATTCTTTTGTCTCTGTTTTTTCTTTTTTCTTTTGCCCAGCCCAGGTACGTGGGGGAGTTTCTTGCCTTTTGGGAAGTCTGAGGTCTTCTGCCAGCGTTCAGTAGGTGTTCTGTAGGAGTTGTTCCACATGTAGATGTATTTCTGATTATTTGTGGGGAGGAAGGTGATCTCCGCGTCTTACTCTTCCGCCATCTTGAAGGTCTCAATATTATTTGAGTGCATGGTATGTATCAGGTGTTGCCACAAAAATACATGATCACTCAAATTCTCAGCAATTCTGCATGATAAGAAGTATTACCTCATTTTTATAGATGAGAGAGCTGAGGTTCCCCCACATATGATTGCCTAAGGCCACCATCAACCGTTAAATACAGGGAAGATGAACTATTTATTTATTTATTTATTTACCTGTGCTGGGTCTTAGTTGCGGCACGTGGGATCTTTAGCTGCGGCATGCTTGTGGCATGTGAACTCTTAAGTGCAGCATGTGGGATCTAGTTCCCTGACCAGGGATCGTACGCAGGCCCCATGCATTGGGAGCTCAGAGTCTTATCCACTGGACCACCAGGGAAGTCCCAAGAGGAACTATTATTATGAAAACTTCCTATATTCTAGTTGTTTTATATACATGCAACCCTTGTAGTTACCCTGTGAGTTAGGTGTCATCTGTAATGTATAGGTAAAGAGTTTCCCACTCATCCCCTCCATTTTCTAGCATCTACAACGGAGCACCAGGCACACAGCAGGCACCAGTGAATGGATACATGGGTAACAGTGCCCCTCAGCAAATATGGGCTTCCACGTGGATACAAAATAGCCATTTAAATGTCTCATCAAACTTATGTCCTTCAAAAGAAAAAAAAAAGACTCTTAAATGTTCAGGTTTAAGAAACAAAAAGCAAAACTTTAAAATACAAGTGATCACTTGCCGTCATTTTCAGATGTCCATCAGCTCTCTGAAAGCAGTCTCCTTGGTAAAGAATTACAACAGCATCATATTGATGGTGGGAGGGGATGTACATAGTAAATATATTACCTTAATACACAGTTTCCTCTCAAATTTAATCCTAAAATCATTACACATTATTTACAAATTTCAAGATGTTATCTCACTGTATCATGGGCTCCATAATAAGTAAAGACTAATGTTTAAAAAAAGATGAATAAGACAAATAATTTCAAGGCCAAGTACTTGTCGCTTGTAGATTAAATTTGCAAATCTATTCATTTAGCACACTCAATTGGTAAGATGGGAGATACAGAGTTAGTCCCCTAAGTGACCTTTTCCTGAGAAATAATTAATTGGCATGTGCTGTGCTTTGTTAAAGAAAGCAAACACCCTTCATGAATATGAATTTAATGCCTTTTGAAACAAATAGATCTAGATTTTTTAACCACTTCCTCCTTTTTTTGGTCTCTGCATTTTTGAGAAACCTAAACAAAATTCTATTTAGTCAATATAAGTTTTCACAAACAAATAAAAGGCTTCTGGAACCAGTCTCCTATTCATGGGTTTCCATGAACAATTACTGGAGATGTGACCGCAGTGTATAACTCATGTGCAAGGTATCCAAAATGCATCAGAAATGAGGAATGTCTGAAAAACACTTGATTCACGATCTCCATTCACAGAAGCCAAAGACAGAGCTAGAGACAAAACTAAACGTTCAGTTTCTATAGCAGAGGGAAACGTAAGTATTATGATATTGTATTTAATGCAGACTACAAAATAAGGAGGAGGGGATATCCCACCTGCCTTGCCTTTCCCTTTCTCTCTTCCTGAGGAGCAAAATGCGAAACCTGAAGGCCTGGGACATGTTTGGGACTCTATGATAGCAAACACAACAAACAACCATGAAACATTTAAATTGTTTGTGTGCGTGTGTTTTATTAGGATACTGGAAGAGCTACTATTTCTTGAAACAATGTGGGACAAATCTTGACGTGCAAGAAATTCTAAGGCTGAGGAAATCTACAGAAACAACTTTTAAAACGTGCAGAAAAAAAGCCTTAGGTGAGAAAGAGGTGGGGGGGGGAGAGAGAGAGAGGGAGAGAGGAAGGGAAGGGGTGGAGGAGGGAGAAGGGAGGAGGAGGGAGAAAGAGAAATAGAAGAAGATTAATCTTCACACAGTTTATTATGTAAGGCAAAATGCTTGGTAGTTATTATTTGCCCAGACTATTTAAGACAAATGAGTCTATCTCCTGATGAAGGAGGGGTGGGTGGAGAGAAGAAAAAGGAGAGAGAGATTGAGAGAGAATGGCTCCGTCCATTTTAAACTTAATCAGTATCCATGGTGATGTATTTCTCCAAAATAATAAAATGGATTAAGCAGGAGCTAAGAGAGAAAAGAGGGCGACCATTTTATGCAGCCCCCCACAAGCCCAATTCGGATGAAATATACATAACATAAGAATGTCTGCTGGCAAGTAGCCACAGGAAGAGCCCCTGGAAGATTAAAGCTGTGGCCATAACATTAACAAAGTACAAACCACACTGAATTAATGAGCACTGGAGATAGACATTCAGTGGAGTCTTAATTTATTTTCCTTTTCTAGCTCATCCTTTAAGAAAATGACAGTGTCTTCTTATCGATTTTACACTCAGAGATCAATCAGAATTGCCCTGACTCAGACAAAATTTACAGCAGGCTCTGACACCGCCCCGAGCATGTGGGCTCAAACAGACATTACAAGGAAGCAATAGATCATGTTTGTATGTAGAGCTTGACATGCTTAAAAATAAGCTAATCTGTAGTGGAATTTCCTTCTTTTTGACAAGTTGCTCTGCCCAGCTCTTCGGCCCCTTGTTATGAATTTCTCTCTGGGCTCCACTATTAATTATAACATGCGAAAAGGATTCATGTAGTTAGGCCCTGAGGGAGGTCCTCTGATCTGCAGTTTTAGATAAAATATAAACTAACAGATCACTCCTACTTAAACAATGTGAAATGTCACTCTGAGGCACTCCATAAAAAAAAAAGCTAGAGGTGTTCTGTCAAGAGCTATGATCAATTCTGACAACCCAACAATATCAGGACTAAATGATGGGCCTGTACATTCCTAAACAGCCCCCAGTGGAAATTGCCGTATCCGGAAGCTCTTTTGTGCAAGTAACTAGCTGTATTAAATGCAATAATTACAGAAAAGACACTGATGTGGTGCTCAGGCGGTTGTTGGCTAACCTGACTTGTTTCCACAACACCATTTATCTTGTAACTGGGGCCACGTGTGCCCTGACTCGACACATTGGAGCAAAAGTCTATGGAGCTTCCCCTTCCGAGCCCACAAGAGGTTCTGGCTCACAGTGTGCCAGTGGAGAGAATTATTCTGGGAGGCATTTGCTCATCAGGGACCGAGGAGAAACATGGAAACAGTTGCCTGGGGAAAAAGCATTTTGTGTGTGGATCTGGCTGCAATGTGGCTGCCTCTGCCAGCAGCTCAACTCCAGGGAAAGCCCTTGCTGGCTGGGTGAAAGGCCTGCTTCCGCCCAAGGCGTGTGGCACCTAAGCCCCCAGCAGACGCAGGCGCTGAACAAAAGACAGTGGAATAGATCCAGTGACACCTTTTCCTTACGACTGACTGACCAATAGTATAAGACGATGTTACTCTATACTGTTACCTGGAAGGAAATGAAACCATTTAGGTATCAGAATGTTTATCTTAACAAAGCAAGTGATTTACCGCAGTTGGGGAGACCTCTCTGAGATCACTGTTTATGACCATATCACAAAAGAATGACAACTAACTTTAAAATGCATGTGGAGAGCAACACAGACATTCTCTCCCATATGGAGGAATGCCACAATTCCTAGAGTTTGATTCTTAAAGTTATCTTTTTCTTAAACCTGCACACTAGAATATAGATTGATATCTTAGAAATTTTCAAATGGTTAAGGAGGTAAATTCACAAAGGACTTCTCTAACTTCCTGTAAAAGAAAACACCACTGCATTAAGGCTCAAGGTATTTCAAGGAGCGGGTTTTTATTTTGCTTTGTTTTTGCTATAAACACCCATACATGGACCTTGACATTTTATTTTGCCAGGAGATAATAAATATCCATAAAAATCATATCCAATAGCACCAAACATAATTTAAAACTATTTACTGAGAAACTCCTCTGTGCCAAGCTCTGATAGACGCTGAGGATACAGATGAGGAAGTTATGACCACTTCTTAAGCTGAATGTAAGTGGGAGAAAGAGACAGGTCAACAATTATCTTAATACACTGTAATAAGTTTTTCATAAAAGTATGCAGTGCTACGGAAACACTGTTGAAAGGGATCCACACTGCTTGGAGAAGAAAGAGGCTTTCCAGAAAATAACAAAGAAAAAATAACAGACATTTCATTTGGACCTTGAAAGATGAGCAGAAAAAAAAAGAAAGAAAGGAAGAATGATGAGCAGAAATTTTCCACGGTGACCTGGGAGAATGGAGAAGAAAGGTGTCCTTGTCAGTGCGAACAGCATGAGCAGAGAGAGGTATGGAGGTGTGAGAGTGTCCTGCACTCTCAGGACATGGAGGTGTGAGGTCCTGCAACAGGAAGTACTCAGGGAGACCAACACAAAGAAGGATGGCAGAGGAGGAGCTAGGATGGAGGTTAGGTTAGGTCAGTTCATAGGTCTCCAGGAACAGAGACAATGCGGAGCCTGTGTGTATGTGGCAGGGAGCAGGGAACACACACACGTGCACACATACACATGAACCTGTTTAGAAGGAGCTTAGCATGACTGTTTCCCAGAATAAGAACTCTGGCAAAAGTGTCAAAGGGACCGAGGACACGGCTGAGATAGTTCAGGCAAGGGATGCTCAAGACTTCATTTCCAGGTGGGTTTGCTATATTTATATGTCCCCCAAATGCTTTCTCGATCTGGGCAGATTAGTTTCTCCTGCTCAAATTTTGTAAATAGCCATTTTCTCCCTGTGAGTAATTTTGTTGTGCTTGTTCTAGAAAAAGGTTACAGACCCCTGATCTCTGAGAAAGGTGAGGGAGTGCAGTGGTTGAGTGCCCAGACTCTGGAACCATAATGATTCGATTCAACGCTTAGCCCCACCTCTTATTTGTGGTTTGACTTTGGGAAGTTGCTTAGCTTTGCTGTGCCAGGTGCTGTCCAGTGTAAGATGGCGATAATAACGGCACCTACCCTTTACGCTTGTGAGAATCAGATTAGTTCTCATATTAAGTGCTTAGAGTAGCATCTAAATTGCCAGATCTCTTTGTCAGATTTGAAGAGGGGTTTCAAAATTAGCATAATGGAAAATTATCTAGATCTAAATATTATAATATGATCAAATAAGTTGATCAGTGATTTCAGGGAGGTCTCCCAAATTGCTCCAAATCATTTTATTCTTAAGCTAGATATTCTGATACCTAACTGGGTCTTTCCAGGTAGGTCTAAATCTCTTGATCTAAATATTGCTCTCCATGATTCAGATCCATTTTAATATACATTGGAGCTGTTATAAAATATCATGGATCTAGAACCTGAGGCTGCTGAGTCCTGGCAGAAAACCAGGAGAGTAATTAAAACTTGTCAGCCACAGGGACTTCCCTGGTGGTGCAGTGGTTAAGAATCCACCTGCCAATACAGGGGACACGGGTTTGAGCCCTGGTCTGGGAAGATCCCACATGCCGCAGAGCAACTAAGCCCATGTGCCACAACTACTGAGCCTGCGCTCTAGAGCCCGTGAGCCACAACTACTGAGCTCATGAGCCACAACTACTGAGCCCACATGCCACAACTACTGAAGCCTGCACGCCTAGAGCCTCGGATCCGCAACAAGAGAAGCCCATGCACTGCAACAAAGAGTAGCCCCTGCTCACCACAACTAGAGGAAGCCCACGCTCAGCAACGAAGACCCAACACAGTCAAAAATAAATAAATAAATAAATAAATTTATTTAAAAAAAATTGTCAGGCACACACAATGCTGTTCCATGCCTCCCTCCACATCCACAGCAGAGAAAAACCAGCAAGAATGCTGCTCCAGAGAGTAAATGTTCTAAATGACAAGATAAGGATAGACAAACTCAAAGCGGATCACCTCTGAAATGCAAGAAACACAGGTGATTCCACCACATCAGTATGAACATGATGTAAATGTGGTGTTGTTTAAATTGGAATTTGACTTATCAGTTGACAATAAGATGAAATATCAAGGACCGCGCACAAGATCTCCAATAGTATACTTGAACATATGTCAAATGTATAACTTAATATTTCAAAGCCTATTAACTTGTAGACTAAAACAAATGGTTTTAAAATGGATGGCACAACAATATAGGTATCTACTACCTTCAGATTTCTGTGGCCTGTAGACTCAGTCTCCCCTCTTCAAGTTTTTTCAGATAATCAAACATTACTTTATGTTATCATTCCAAAGTGATGGTTAGGTAACCAGTACTCTTTTTATGATGTTACTCTCAGGCATGTTAACTCACTGGCTTTGCTTCAATTTCTTCTTATACATAAGGATTAATTCTTTTTAAAATAAAAAAAACTTGGTGGTTTTCTTACATTCATTCATTCATAGTTGTGGTAGAAAAACATGTAACAGAAAATTTACCATCTTAAACCATATTAACGGTACATTTCAGTAGTGTTAAGTATATTTCTATTGTTATACTATCATTACCACCAACTATCCACTTAACTCTTTTCATCTTGTAAGACTGAAACTCCATACCTATTAAACAATTATCTATTTCACCCAGCCCCTTGCAATCACCATTCTACTTTCTGTCTCTATGATTTTGACTAAGTATCTCATATAAGTGGAGTCATACAGTATTCATCTTTCTGTGACTGGTTTATGTTCACTTGGCATAACGAGATACCATAATAAGATTCTACTTCATGTCCATTAGGATCGTTACTATCAAAAACAACCAGCAGACAGTAACAAATGTTGGCAAAGATACAGAGAAATTGAACTGTTGGTGAAAAATGTAAAATGGTGCAACTGCTCTGGAAAATATTATGGTGGTTCCTCAAAAAACTAAAAATAGAATTACCATATGATCCAGAAATTTCATTTCTGGGTATATACCCAAAAGAACTGAAAGCAAGAACTTAAGCAGATATTTGTATACCTATGCTCAAAGCAGCTCTCTTTACAGCAGCTAAAACATGGAAGCAACCCAGTGTCCATCAATAGGTGAATGAATAATCAAAATGTGGTATATGCATACAATGGAATATTATTCAGCCCTAAAAGGGAATGAAATTCTGACACATGCTGCAACATGGATGCACCTTAAGGACAAAGACTGATTTTTGCAGATTACTACCACTGCCACCTCACCCATACCTGAGGTGGTTGTGGATACCAAATGAATTGTGCACTCATGAAATACTCATACTGTACAATACACAAACGGACGGGTAACTGAAGGCAAGTACTTATTTTACCTCTAAACTTTTCACTTTCGTACAAGGAATACACAGATGTTTACATTTGCTCAGCCAAATGGTAGAAGAGTTATCCTTTTTCCCTTATCTAGCCGCATAACAAATATTCAGCTGCATTTCCTTTGTTAGAACCAATTCACAGTATATTAATGAAAACTATATTAGTAGTTTATTACATTAGTGAATACTCTGAAATAATGGATGCTTGACAGTTTCTCTTTCTTTGTGACTTTATGGGTCTTTGGTTCTTTCTTATATATTTATATACTCTACAGTGTATATATAAGTTTCATTTTTAACTTCTAAATTAAATATTATAAAGTTGCATAAGAGAAGGAACTACTGAACAGATAAACTGTTATACTAAAGTGAACATAACTTGACCCCAATCACAAAATTTAATAATGTTTTGCTATGCAGCATGTAATCATACCTAGTTTAATTTAAATCAGTGCTACTGTGAATAAATTATAAAGATCTGGTCCATAAAGTGATGAGATGATGTTATATTAATTCATTCTTTCTTTTAAAAAATTCAACCCATAAATGTATACTGAGAACTTCATGTGTTCTCTGTGTGAGTCAGCCACTGGATCCTACTTTTATTTTTATCCTAAGAGATATTTCCATATGTTCACTATCCTTCCCATAAAAATCCTATTTCCATTCATTTGTCCTATCATGTTCATTTGCCTTATGAAATCATTGTTTTATCAATTTGTTCTATACATTGTCTTTTCAGAATGAAGTTCCAATGTCTTTTGGCCATTGAAAGCATTCTTTCTGTGGCAAGAGATAGCAGAAGAAATAATGCTTCTGAAATATCTCCTAAACTAAGTTCAACTAACCCCACTTAATTTCTTCCCAGGTAAAGTGTTTCCTGTTTGCCAATTAACTTTGTTTGCCTTCTTTAGCAACTTAATTACTGTTCAGTGGTATAAGGTAAACAACCCAAAATGGGTGGATTTAAAAGGTACAAGGGATGTAGAAAATTACTTAAGTTTGCTAATTTGCTGTCAGTCCCTTCCCAGAGGTTTGCTTTCCATCTCTCTGCCTCTCTTGTCATTTTTTCTCTTGGTGATTCAGACTCTCCTAAACTTCAAGGGAAACTCCCATATGGAAAATGTTCCATTTGATTTTTGTCTGTGCTAAGGGTCCCCCATTATGCAAATACTCAGGAATTGCCTTAACTTATAAATCAGATGTTTTTTGAAAATGAGTGGGATAATTAACTAAATATTCTTTGTGTTATTTTATTTTACTTTTTTCCTTATCATACAATTAATACACATTCATTGTAGAAAATACAAATAAAGAAAGATAAGGCTTCAAAATCATCCACACATCTTAACCTTACACCCAGAAATAATCACTAACAACAGTGTATGTGATTCTGGTCTTTTTATGTATCATGTTTATATATTTTTAAATATGTCTATGTTTGCATATATCTATATTTATGTCTTCAACGAGATAGTAATGTGAAGCTATTTTGCATCTTTTAAGTAAATACTTTTTCACCAACTTCTTTTCCATTTGATAGATACTTCCTTTCATTTTGTATTACGGAAGGACTATAGTTAACCAAACTCCTATTACTGGTCTTTCAGGTTATATTCAAATCTTTGGTATTATAAACTATTAACATTGTAGACTAAGTTTTGTCCATAATCTTATTTCCCTAGTGTACTTTTCTAGAAAGTAAAAATATTTGGTGAAAGAAATTGTTGGTAATTTTTTCAGGGTACTCTCTACCTTTTTTTCCAGAATAACTGAAGGTTGAGAAACGGATCCACTGAGTATCTATTTAAGTATTTTGTATTTCTGTGAAGGCAGAGTGAACTCCACTGAGAACATCTGGACTCCCCGTTTTTTTCCCACTTGCAGCAACTCTGACTTTCTTAGGAGATCATAATGGTGAAGCAAGCAACAAGTGCCTAGAAATATAGACTGAACTATATAAAACTGCTACTTTCGTAGCTCAGAAATGGTTGAAAGTTGACAACTTCATGTTGTTCAAAGTTAAGTCACTTTATCCAGTAGTGACATAGCCTTTTTTCTGGCCCTCCTCACTTAGAGCATTTTGCTATTCTGATGTGTTTTGGTGCCCTGAGCAATTTTTATTTTGAGGCTTGTGATAGAAAACATTGTCGTATCAAAAGTAGTTAACTGGCTTCAGTACAGTATATGCATTAAGTCAAATAAAATATCCCCCCAAACTTAAGTAGGTTCTAAGTATGCCCGTAACAACTCTAAATTGTATTGAAGGAGAGTAATAAGAATGCTCAAACGTAGTTTAAAGATGTGCATGTTAGTTGAGAGGATGTTCTGATTTCATTTTAAGTAAGAAACTATTTCAAAGCATCTGTGTATTCTGAGCCACCTAAATAGATAAATGCCAGCAGTTATACCCTTGACTCAGAATTTACAATCATGGAAGTTCTACATTGGCATGCTGTGCGGGCCACCGTAAAGGTACTGTAACGTATGCCTGTGAAGGAAAATATAGAACTTTCATGCATCAAATGAGCAAGGCTTGACAGGCAGTTCCATTTTGATATGGGTCATGCTGCTGATAACTACTGCACTTTTTAAAGGTTACATTTTAAAGGTTACATTAATGCTGAAGTTGTGCATGAAGATGAGTACCCTGTGTAACCATAAGCTTTATATTTCACTCATCTCCTGTCATCTCAAAAATATAGTTAGTGATTCAAGTGGGACATAACATTTTGAAAAGCTCACTTGGCATGATAAGAACTTACCCAACTAAAGCACTGTTTTTTTCTGAGTAGTAATTCCATTAAGGGGAAAAAAAATCCACATGACCTTATTTCTTTCCTATCTTCTTTCAATCATACCACAATATTATGAAACAAATTGCTACTAACAGTGAGGCTGTCATATTCAGGAATGAAATGGGTGAGCCTATAAAGGCAAGTGATTGGCACAGTGCAAGTTTCTTTTTATCAATTATACCACTCAACAAAATACCAATGTTTTAAAGGGCTCTACAAAGTCATGAACTAAGATGCAACCCATTCATCCGTTGAACACTAGGATGTCCTCATGGAGATTCTTCCTAGAGCTTACCAATAAACACATCAGAAATTCAATAACTATAGATCATAATTCCTGCCTGCAAATAGCTAGGTTATGACCATGAATTTCATGAGGGGCTGGTATTCTTATCTTATAAAATAGAGATATCAATGTCCAATTTCACAACAAAAATACGTATCAATATTATTAAAATCAACCTGATAAGGCATGAACCCTAGTTTTAAAATCTGTATCTGTTTACAATTTCAGAATCTTCATAAATATCCCCCACCAAACACTTGTCACTTTGATACGTTTTAAAAAGTGACTTATTTGTTCAGTAAATATGTATTGAGCACCTGTTTTATACTAGGTACTGTGCTAGATGTTGAAGATAAAGCAGGGAACTGGACAGAAAGAGCCTCGTTTTGTTGTGTTTTCATTCTCTGAGAGTAAAACATGGAACTGAATGAAAAACAGAGAGAAAGACATTGCATCTTTGGTTTCATTTCTGATCACTATTGCTCACCAGTAGTCCCCAGAGCAAAGTCTAAGATTGGGTTATTGAGTAGAGTGGTTTTCAAACTCTGTTCACTGGAGTCCTATGGGTCTATGGATGGGAATTAGGAGGAGGAGTTCAGAGTGATGAGCAGGGTATGTAAGACCCCCAACCATCCCCCTAAGATTCCACCACAGCAGTCCCACTTTTAACAGTTTTATATACTATAAAATTTTATTTGGGAGATGAAGCATTCTGTTATTTGTTATTAAAAGGAAAAAACTCTCTGGATTAACAAATCTTTCCAGATATGACTGAGATATTGAGAAAGAATAATAAATAGATTTGTTTAAGGTGTTAAAATAGTAGCACACCAAGGGTTCAAACACAGGTCTCCCAAATTAGTCGAGGGCTCTTTGTACTTTGCTACTGAATTGCTCAGGCATACACTCAGTCACCAGTTGGGTAACTTGCAATTTTTAACTTTTGAAAATTACAATCTTAGAGCTAGAAAAATGTTAAGAATTATCTACTGCAACCCCTCATGCTATATAAGAGTTTCTCAAATTGTGGCTTGTGATCCATTAGTTGGACAACAGATTGAATTAGTAGTGGATAGGAACCAACATTTTTTTTCTTTTTTTTCTTTTTTCTTTTTTTTTTTTGCTTTACGTGGGCCTCTCACTGTTGTGGCCTCTCCTGTTGTGGAGCACAGGCTCGGGACACGCAGGCTCAGCGGCCACGGCTCACGGGTTCAGCCGCTCCGTGGCATGTGGGATCCTCCCAGACCGGGGCATGAACCCACATCCCCTGCATCAGCAGGCGGACTCTCAACCACTGCGCCACAAGGGAAGCCCTATTTTTTCAATGGAAGAGAAAAAACCAGAAAATATCAGAATGCATACCATGTGGGATAAAGGTAAGAGTTATTTCATGAAATTTGTGTAAAATATACATGTATACATAAAATACATATAGGTACATATGTATGTGTGCATATATATATATGCATACATATATACAAGATCATGAATAAAATGTATTTCTTACGAGGGTCATGATCAAAAACACTCAAACACCATTGATATATACGAATCCCTTTACCCTTATTCAAAGATGAAGACTGCAGTAACAGAGCCACGGAGCTCTCATCCCTTCCCTAGGTAACCATTTGTAGTTCTACTAGATCAAGACAGTTATATAGCATTATCCCTTGATCACGTTATATTTTTGTCCATTAACCATTCCTCATTTTTTTAACAGCTGCCCTGTGATAATTTCTAGACCTTCCTCCATCGTGTATGTTGTTAGTGGCTTTGTTAGAATGAGACGTCCTTAAATTTTAAATAAACCTCCTAGGAGCACCTCAGTACATAAGGCAAATGCTAACAGCTATAAGAGAGGAAATCGACAGTGACACAATAATAGTGGAGGACTTTAACACCTCACTTACATCAATGGACAGATCATCCAGACAGAAAATTAATAAGAAAACACAAGCTTTAAATGACACAATAGACCAGGTAGATTTAATTGATATTTATAGGACATTCCATCTGAAAACAACAGATTACACTTTCTTCTCAAGTGCACACGGAACATTCTCCAGGATAGATCACATCTTGGGTCACAAATCAAGCTTCGGTAAATTTAAGAAAATTGAAATCATATCAAGCATCTATTCTGACCACAATGCTATGAGATTAGAAATAAATTACAGGGAAAAAAACATAAAAAACACAAACACATGGACGCTAAACAATATGTTACTAAATAACCAAGAGATCACTGAAGAAATCAAAAAATACCTAGAAACAAATGACAATGAAACACAACAACCCAAAACCTATGGGATGCAGCAAAAGCAGTTCTAAGAGGGAAGTTTACAGCAATACAAGCCTACCTCAAGAAACAAGAAAAATCTCAAATAACCTTATGCTTAAAGGAAGTAGAGAAAGAAGAACAAATAAACCCAAAGTTAGTACAAGGAAAGAAATCATAAAGATGAGAGCAGAAATAAATGAAATAGAAACAAAGAAAACAACAATAAAGATCAATAAAACTAAAAGCTGTTTCTTTGAGAAGACAAACAAAATTGATAAACCTTTAGCCAGACTCATCAAGAAAAAGAGGGAGAGGACTCAAATCAATAAAATTAGAAGTGAAAAAGTAGAAGTTACAATGGACAGCGCAGAAATACAAAGCATCATGAGAGACTACTATGAGCAACTCTATGCCAATAAAAGGGACAACCTGGAAGAAATGGACAAATTCTTAGAAAGGTATAACCTTCCAAGACTGAACCAGGAAGAAATAGAAAATATGAACAGACCAATCACAAGTAATAAAATTGAAACTGTGATTAAAAATCTTCCAACAAACAAAAGTCCAGGACCAGATGGCTTCACAGGTGAATTCTATCAAACATTTAGAGAAGAGCTAACACCCATCCTTCTCAAACTCTTCCAAAACCTTTCAGAGGAAGGAACACTCCCAAACTCATTCTACAAGGCCGCCATCACCCTGATACCAAAACCAGGCAAAGATACTACAGAAAAAGAAAATTACAGACCAATGTCACTGATGAATATAGATGCAAAACTCCTCAACAAAATAGGAGCAAACAGAATCCAACAACATATTAAAAGGATCAGGGACTTCCCTGGTGGCACAGTGGTGAAGAATCCACCTGCCAGTGCAGGAGACACAGGTTCAAGCCCTGGTCCGGGAAGATCCCACATGCCGCGGAGCAACTAAGCTCGTGCACCACAACTACTGAGCCTGTGCTCTAGAGCCCAGGAGACACAACTACTGAGCCTGCGTGCCACCACTACTGAAGCCCACGTGCACCTATTGAAGCCTGTGCTTCACAACAAGAGAAGCCACCGCAATGAGAAGCCCACACAACGCAATGAAGAGTACCCCCGCTTGCTGCAACTAGAGAAAGCCCACGCACAGCAACGAAGATCCAATGCAGCCAAAAATAAATACATTAAAAAAAAAGGATCATACACCATGATCAAGTGGGATTTATCCCAGGGATGCAAGGATTCTTCAATGAAAGCTAACCAATCAATGTGATACACCATATTAACAAACTGAAGAATAAAAACCATATGATCATCTCATTAGATGCAGGAAAAGCTTTTGACAAAATTCACCACGAATTTATGATAAAAACACCCCAGAAAGTTGGCATAGAGGGAACTTTCCTCAACATAATAAAGGCCATATAACTACAAACCCACAGTAAACATCATTCTCAATGGTGAAAAACTTAAAGCATTTCCTTAAAGACCAGGAATAAGACAAGGATGTCCACTCTCACCACTATTATTCAACATAGTTTTGGAAGTCCTAGCCACAGCAATCAGAGAAGAAAAAGAAATAAAAGGAATACAAATTGGAAAAGAAGTAAAATTGTCACTGTTTGTAGATGGCATAATACTATACATAGAAAATCCTAAAGAGGCCACCAGAAAACTACTACAGTTAATCAATGAATTTGGTAAAGTTGCAGGATACAAAATTAATGCACAGAAATCTCTTGCATTCCTACACACTTACAATGAAAGATCAGAAAAAGAAATTAAGGAAACAATCCCATTCACCACTGCAACAAAAAGAATAAAATACCTAGGAATAAACCTACCTAAGAAGGTTAAATACCTGTAGTCAGAAAACTATAAGACACTGATGAAAGAAATCAAAGATGATACAAACAGATGGAGAGGTATACCATGTGCTTGACTGGAAGAATAAATATTGTGAAAATGACTATACTACCCAAAGCAATGTACAGATTCAATGCAATCCCTGTCAAATTACCAATGGCATGTTTCACAGAACTAGAACAAAAAAATCTTAAAATCTGTATGGGGACACAAAAGACCCCGAATTGCCAAAGCAATCTTGACGGAAAAAAACGGAGCTGGAGGAATTAGATTCCCTGACTTCAGACTATACTACAAAGCTACAGTAATCAAGACAGTATGGTACTGGCACAAAAACAGAAATATAGATCAATGGAATAGGATACAAAGCCTGAGGAAAACATAGGAAGAACACTCTTTGACATAAATCACAGCAAGATCTTTTTTGACCCACTTCTTAGAGTAATGGAAATAAAAACAAATGGGACCTAATGAAACTTAAAAGCTTTTGCACAACAAAGGAAATTATAAACAAGACAAAAAGACAACCCTCAGAATGGGAGAAAATATTTGCAAACAAATCAACAGACAAAGGATTAATCTCCAAAATACATAAACAGTTCATGCAGCTCAATATTAAAAAAACAAACAACCCAATCAAAAAACGGCCAGAAGATTTAAACAGACATTTCTCCAAAGAACACATACAGATGGCCAAAAGGCACATGAAAAGCTGCTCAACGTCACTAGTTATTAAAAAACTGAAAATCAAAACTACAATGAAGTATCACCTCACACCAGTTAGAATGGGCATCATCAGAAAATCTACAAACAACAAATGCTAGAGAGGGTTTGGAGAAAAGGAAACCCTCTTGCACTGTTGGTGGGAATGTAAATTGATACAGCCACTATGGAGAACAGTATGGAGATTCCTTAAAAAACTAAAAATAGAATTACCATATGACTCAGCAATCCCACCACTGTGCACATATCCAGAGAAAACCATAATTCAAAAAGACACATGCACCCCAGTGTTCATTGCAGCACTATTTACAATAGCCAAGTGTCATGGAAACAACCTAAATGCTCATCGACAGACGAATGGATAAAGAAGATGTGGTACATATATACAATGGAATATTACTCAGTCATAAAAAGGAACAAAATTGGGTCATTTGTGAGACGTCGATGGATCTAGAGACTGCCATACAGAGTGAAGTAAGTCAGAAGAGAAAAACAAATATCGTATATTAACGCATATATGTGGAATCTAGAAAAATGGTACAGATGAACTGGTTTGCAAAATAGAAATAGAGACACAGGAAAAAAAAAGAAAGAAAACTATATTAAGTATAAAGATATATACATATATATATGAAAAAAATAAAAAAATAAACCTCCTATTACATAATGAAAATAAGGAGCTTCTTGTTTAAAAATTACTAAGAACTTCAGAACAGTGACTACAGAACATTAAGCCGAGCATGGACAGCTTTTAAGCATAGGGTCCTGTGCTACCACACAGCCTGTATGCCCAGGAAGCCAGCCCTGCCTCAAGGTACAGCCTGCTTATTACAAGGTATCCCTGGGTCTTTCAGGGATCACACCTCTATTACTGCAGCTGTGACCACAAGAGTTTGTTATTTCCAGAGCGAGCAGCAACTGCAAAGGTTCCTGGCCTGCAGAAACTCCATCTAGTCTCTGAACACACCAGGAAGAACTCTGCCTGTTTTGTGCATTCTCTTTTGCCCTGGACACACCACCCCCTTGCATCTCTGCTCCTCAGGCATGGAGGTCTTTGATGTGAAATTTCATGCTCAATCTCATGGTAGCCAGACCCATGAGTTATGTGGTGCTCAGGGTTCCAGAGACAGCAGTGTTCAGCATGCCTGGCTACCGAGTTTGTTTCAAAAATGCTCTGTTCAAACAGTGAGCTGCTCATTAAAATGCTGTGAGTTGGTAAGATATCCCTAAAATAGATATTTAAAAAAATCTCAGCAAGTCTGTGAAAACCCAACACTTATGATATTACTCAGAGTGCTGAAAAAGTCTATCTCACATTTATAAATAAGCCAAAATAAGATAATTTCATCGTAAAATGCTGGAAGCATTCAGGGCTTTATCTTAGAAGGATATCCTAAGTAAGAAAGTCTCAATCTTTTATTTTAGAAACATTAATCTAAATTGCAAATACTTTAAAACACAGGCCAGTTAAAATTTTAGATTAAATATTCATTGAATGTCAAAATGAAGTTTAGGAATCAAGTCAAGTTAACTATATTCTTAAACAAATTATTATTATGAAATTTGCCTTATATCTATTAAAATGATAAGTAGAAATAAATATTGGCATGTGAAATTTAATGTGTTAAATGTACTGGCACACTTTTTATAATGAACCATCCTAGGTAAAGCAAGTCTCCATTTAATGCAAAATTTTATTCTTCGGTCTGCAACTTTCTGCTTTTTCCACTCCCATTTAAACATACATGGTTCTCAAACTGACTTATTTAATTAAAAGAAAATTCTTTCTTCCAGATAGCACTGCATTCTAAAAGAAGTGCCTTTGTAGCTGACTCCAAAGCATGTCACCAGAATACAAGGCTCTTAGAGAGGAGCTGTGACTCTCACTATGTGCCCCTACAGCGTTGGACTCATAAACAGTACTCAGCAAATGTTCACTGAATGACTGAATGGATTCCTCCACCCATGTCTCCAAGACTGAAGATTCTCCTTGCTGAGAAATCATCACTCTGGTTCATACACATTTTTGGGTGTGAGAAAAGCCCATTTTGATTTTGGAATGACTTCCCAAATAGCTAAGCATGAGTGGAGGGCATCTCAAAAACATCTCTCCTTAAATATCCTCTTATACAGTACACGTTAAATAGAATGAGTGCCTGTATCATTTGGGACCCGGGCAGAAGTAGTACGTTAAATTTGTCTTGGGGTCCATCTCCCTGGATTTTAACACCATTCTCTCTCCTGAGTCTTGCCTTTTTCTCTCTGCTGCTCAGCTAACTTAAGAAGAGCCCTTGAAAAATCCATCTTAAGAGAAAGAAAGGAAGTATTTTTACATAGGGGTCTCCATCGATAGCTTCTTGCTGCGTGGAAATTTGCTTATGTTGAGATACCAATACCATCTGCTACACCATTATGTGATTGACAATAACGTTTGCCACCCAGAAGCTAAAATGTAATGAATCTTTCATTGGTCAAGAGTCAACTGAAGGGCTTCCCTGGTGGCGCAGTGGTTGAGAGTCCGCCTGCCGATGCAGGGGACACGGGTTCGTGCCCCGGTCCGGGAAGATCCCACATGCCGCAGAGCGGCTGGGCCCGTGAGCCATGGCCACTCAGCCTGCGCATCCGGAGCCTGTGCTCCACAACGGGAGAGGCCGCAACAACAACAAAAAATCATGTTTAATATTTATTTAGGGTTTATTATGAGCCAGCTATTGCACTAAGTACTTGACATCTATTAATCCATTTGATAGTTCCAGTAACTCTATGAGGGAGATACTGTTACCACCCCTGTTTAATAAATGATGAATCTGAGATTCAGAGAGATTAAGCAGCATTTCTAAGATGGTTTGTAAGTAGTGGATCTGGGATTCTAACAGGGATAGTCTGGAAGTCATTACTGGCTTCCAGTTGAACAAGAAGAAGGAGGAGGAGGAGGGGAAAGAGGAAGGAGGGAAGGAGAGAAGGGAAGGGAAGGGTGCATCTTAGAAATTAAGAAAACCAACAAGGGGCTGTGTTATCATTAACAAGCTCCCAAGTGCCTGATCATGCACAGTAAGATTTAGAATTCTCCACAGGTTTCTGTGAAGCCACTTCTTACTATACATCCCTGACTGGGAATCAGTAATAATTCTTGTCTTTACAATCTTTTTTTTCAGTTGACTCTTTTTTTTTTTTTTTTTTTTTTTGGTGGTACGCGGGCCTCTCACTGTGTGGCCTCTCCCGTTGCGGAGCACAGGCTCCGGACGCGCAGGCTCAGCGGCCATGGCTCATGGGCCTAGCCGCTCCACAGCGTGTGGGATCTTCCCGGACCGGGGCACAAACACGTGTCCCCTGCGTCGGAGGGCAGACTCTCGACCACTGCGCCACCAGGGAAGCCCTAAACATGATTATTTTTACTAGCATATCAAATAGATAATCCTCCCTAAAATATACAGAACCAATGATTATCAATCTGAATATCTCAGATTGTTGATCCTGTTCCACAAATTGTATTGTCTTGTCTACAGCATACCATTTCCATTTGTTTTTTAAATTTTATGATCTCTCTGACGGCGCACCTCAGAAAAATCATTTATTAATTAGAAATAAGAGTTGTGGGTTATTTTTCTTGTGAGGATGTTTCATAGTTTATCTTCTTAAAGAGAAAGAGTGAAGGCAACTAAGCTCAGAGAATTTCTGCTTCCTAGGAAGGAATGATGTCATTATGAATGATGAAAGCACATTGCATCATACAAGTCAAAGAAAAGTTTAATATCCGTGAGTGGTCAGTTAGTACCTGCATGTTCAATCTAGCTTATTCCTTATTCTTGTTTGGAGTAAATGGATGCTGTTTGTTATGAAGGAACATGTGATGAGAGAAAACAGATGATCCTCACAGATTCACGCCCTGCAAGAGTGCAAGGAGTGCAGCAGTAGTGCAGCACAGAAGGGCACAACACAAGAGATACATTCCTACAACTGTGAGCAAACTGAAAACATTACACTATTTTTTGTTCATAAATGAAATAAGGTATTAAATCTACTCAGGATATTTATTAAATAAAGACGTCATAAATTCTTATATAAATGATCCTTTTCTAAGTTAATATTCCCCCCCCTTACCAATCCTTCAACCCTGTATTAATCTTTGTGGTAAATCCAGAAATTGGTATATGAGTCTGTGTAAAGGGGAAGATATAGATAGAGTGTTCTCCAGCTTCCTGCTTTTTTCCAAGTTTCCCCAACATTTTGATCACTGAGCCTAATATATGATCCTCTGGGATAGAACATGCTGTTACCTGCCATTTAAAAGATTAGAGAATATGCACAAGGCTCCCCACTGGCTGTCCATGGCTGAGTAAGGATTGGAATATTAAACAAGAAAACATCTAGGTTTCTGCTTACATCAATTTGACAAATGTCTCATGTACAAACTCAAAGAACATTTCCTTCATGCTATAATTTACTTGCAGATTACTTGAAGTGGAAACAACTCCCATTTCCCCAACCTCATTCCAGCACCACCCCCTAGCTCCACCAACCCTACTCATTACAGGAAGAAATCTGTTAATTATTCTTACTGCAATTACTCTGAAAGAGCTCTGGACTAAAATGAGGTACTTGCAAACATCAACAAACAAACTCCAACAATAATTCTAGCGTACATTATTTAACAGAGGTGATAAGAGGGACTGGCTGGATATTTACTATTCCTACAGTATTCAGGTCCCTCTTTCCAAAGGAAGAAGAAGGAGAAGGAGAAATAGTTGCAGGACCGTCTGTGAGCGTTGGCATGCATAAGAAAGAATTCTTTTGCATGCAGAAGCTGAATCTGAACATCTGAGTTTCTTAGAGTTTTGCATGTAAAACATGAGTATCAGTGCCAAATCTGTACCATGTACAAAGAGGTGAAAAGAGGGAAAGACTTCTGGGTACACTCTATTTTCTCAATAACTACTTTAAATATTCTGGAAAATCAGATATTTAGATTCTATGTAAGCCAAGCAGCTTTCCTTCCTTAGTTCAAGAAAGAAAAATTAGAAACTGGGAAACTAAACTCTTCAGGCAGTAGAACACAGGCTCTAGGGCCATACTGCCCAGGTTCATATCCCAGATGCATCACTTATGACCTGCATGTCCTGTGTCAGCCTCTGAATCTCCACCGCCTCAGTTGCCTCATCTATAAAATGGGAATAATACTAGTACCTTCCCGATAGGATTGGTGGGAGGGTTAAAATGAGATGGGTCAGTTAAAGAGCTTAGCACAGAGCCTGGCACATCATAAGCCTGGGCTCTGTTAGCTGTTGTTGTTGTTATCCATTTCACCATCACAGGACAAGTACTGGTCTAGAAAGAAGAATGAGGAGAATGAGCATTCACAACCAACCTCTTATAGTAACGTCTGTGCTACTCTATGTTTCTCCCCTATAAATGAAAATAAAATTGTCTTAAAAGTCTTTCCACAAGAGTTATTTAATAAAGTCCCTCCTCAAGGTAAGAGTTTTTCTGGGTCCTGCTCCCAATTAGCAGGACACTCAAAGTTTGGAAACTGAATCATGGGTCTAATTGTTCCAAAAGAATATATGTTGCCTATACAAAATAATAACTGTATTAGACCTCAATATCACAGTGAAATTGGTTGTTATGAACACTTTCATAAGCAGCAGATAATAAACGCATTTCTTTGGTTTCAAAGAATAAGATGCTGTGCTGTAAATAAATCATTACATTACATCAAAGATACTAAAATCAACAATCACCTGATTATCATTGGCAAGCCTTGTCTAAACTCCATTTTTTTCCTAATTAAATGAGAGGATAGAGTAAAAGAAATCTTTGCAAAATGTCCCTCATACAATAGAGTTTCTAACTGTAGGGGGTAGAATGATGCATCCATTTCCACTTACTGTATTAGGGAATGACTAAATTACTTGTAGCTCCCTTTCTGCACATACACTTATGAGTAATGATATAATTTTCTAAATCACATAAAAATACATAAACAGGATTCAGTACCGTTCTGTGCCTCATTTTTGTGAGAATTCATGTGGATGCTAACTTTATAGAATATATCTTATGAGAATTTTTAAAAAGAGGCCTTCTTAGTTCTGTTACAATTCAGGCTATATATCTGCATTATACATAGTTTTAGCTCTGAACTAATAACATAGTCATGTTTTGCTGTGTTTTGTCATCTATATTCAGAACCTGAGATCATAAAAATTCACTATTTCTCAGCTTGCTCATAACTTTCTCTTATAAAATTAAGCTTTTATTCCAAGTCTTAATATTTGAATCATTTAAGGTTCCTTTTTAAATGCTGAGTAGCCACAAAACTAGCAATGTAAATTTTATTTAAATTGATTTTCTATCTTCATCACCACTCCTTATAAAAAAATCTCCTCTTATTACTAGAGATAATGTATGTGTCAAAAAAGAAGCCTCAAATGCACTTCCTGTGCACTTGACAGGGTGACAAAATATTTCTCCTATCCTTTCCTAATTGAGCTGCAGTACAAAGGAGGACATTATAATAATATTAATAATAGTTACATGGATATTTGTAGGTACTGTGTAACCCTTCAGTCCATTTTCCCAGACAATAGTGGCTACAAAGAGGCTTCAAAATAGAACATCGCACAATATGAATGCCACTTTTTTCTATCTTACATTTTAAAAACATCATTGAAATCAGAAAGTTCATTTACAAAGGACTGGCAGTTGCAATCACAGCAATAATGTAGTGCTGAGAAAAAAAGGGTAATTGGTTTGGTAAAGATCGCTTTCCATTACACCATAAAGCACTACACAATAGGAAAGGTCGCCAATTAAGCAATCATGAATACCAAGTACTGAAGCTGATGAAAATAGGGCAGTGGTTTAAATAGATTTGCAAGCAATTTACCTTTTCACAATGTTGGCAATCTGATGCAATTTGCTTGCAATTTTGTCTGCTTTCAGTAGCACTCGAAGCTGACACTACACAGACCAAATGGCAAAGAGGCCCTGCATAGAAAATGTAAAACTATCTTGGCTGCATCAGGAAACCAGAATGGTGGTTCATCAGGAAAATTACAACAATTAACATAAGTGCTGCAAAAATCAACACTTTAAATGTCACACTCACTAGTCTGTCCAAAGACTGTAGAAGTACCATCCCCATCGCCGGACTAACAGTAAATATGAAGCAATCACCAAACCTTGGGGCTGATGGCTTTACAATTGACGTGACATTCTCTGAGTGATAAAATAGCCTCTCATTTTACAAAAGTAAGTATTTTTCTTTTTTAGACTTAACCTGAATTATGTCAACACAAAATTTACGTTTAATTTTTTTCCAACTTTTTTGACAAAGCCATTCCATGCCAGTGTGGGTGTAGTTGGTCTTGACATTTAAAAAATAACTTTATATTTCAGAGAATTAGAGCCGAGTTGATAAAAAATAATCCCTCCTCAAATATTGATCTGGTGCTTTCAAATGTAAATCATGTTCCAGATTCATGTCGAAAGCTGTTATACTGTATGAGGTACAGTGTGTCTGACCAGAGCCTATTTTATTATCTTAGAGAGGGCTCCAAAAAAGCATCCGTGGATATTCCCTTGAGGACTGGCTAGAATTACAGATGCCATCACATATCTATATCAATGTATTCCCAGCTAAAAGTTAGACACCTTGACAATAATTGATAACTTCTGCTTTGGCGTCCATGTTTTGAGAAGCTATAAATTTGTCAGGCTTCGAGGAGAATTGGCTTATAGTGTAAACCTAATGATTTCTCAGTGAACTGGGAGGATCTAGTGGTGAGAAAACAAGAGTGGAGTGTCAGAAAATCTAAGTTTAATTTTCATCTCTATATTGGCTGACTGTTATTTTAGGGCTGTGTCTACAGAGGGCCCATCTTTTAGTGTTGAGTGAATTGACTGATCATTTAGGCTTAAGAACAAAGTTGGATTTCTCTGCTCATGAACATTCCTGCCTTGCTTGGGTTCAGACACCATAATTTCCACAGCAGCAAAGAAAGAAGAGTATCAGACACACATGTATGTGATGTGCTCAAAGTTAAGGGTAAACAATTTTATTGTGAATTTAGTGAAAAGATCCATTGTGATAACAGCCACTCCATCCCCTATCAGCTTTTACTGCACAGCAAGGCTCATCTTTTACTCTTAGGTCTGTAGAAAAGCATTTCTTAAACAGAAATTGAGACTTGGCCTGTAGAGCCCAAATGTGTCCATAACTATGGACCTAATACATGGTGGTGACACATGACTCTGGGATTCTTCCCCCACATGACCCCTCAAGTCATCACTAATGAGGCATTTCATTTTGTCAGGAGTTACCTCCCCCCTACGCCCTGACCTGCCCTGAGTACCTTACTCCCTACTACTCTGTACTAAGCAACAGTGTCAACTCCAGGGAAAAGTTTTATCAGCTGCCTCTTGCTATGATCATCTTAATCAACATCAACATAGACTACTCCACTGACAGAGTCTCCAGGGCTGTCATCCATGCTGCCCAATGAAGGCCGTCCCCAGACACCGAGACACTGTCCAGAGGACTGGGGCCCAATGATGGCCATGCTAGCTCTTCCAGATGCCATTCATTGCTCAGCTGAAAGTTGAGGGCTCAGCCTCCATAGGAGCTGCACAATCCTCTTAAAAGGGTTTACATTTTCTGCAAAGTGAAGCTTGCAGAAGGAGGTAATTATTCCCTACCTGGTTTTAGGTGGCCTGAATGCAACCATTTTCTGAAGGAATGCATGCATTTGATATCTATTCTCTGACAGACTTGGAGAATAAGTCACTCCAGGAAGGGAGTGACCTTCTGTTGCCATCTGCAACATGACAGGGATGATTCTATGAAAGGATGGCATCAGCAGTCTCCAGAGTAAATTACAGGCTTGGAATAGCAATAAGACATTTGCTATCTCACCAATACAAAATATTCAAAAGTTTCTAAGACTGCTTCCAGAGAAACAAACGTTGAGAAGAATTAGCTATTTTTTCCTGTGTGTGTGTGTGTGTGTGTGTGTGTGTATGTGAAATGCAGCGTGATCAAGAGAGTGGTATACAGGAGGGTGGGGAGAAACTATCGTTAATTTTGATAAATGTAATGACCTGTGGGTTTTTTTCTCAGCTGTTGATTGGTACCACCGAAAACAATTATTACTGGTTAATTTAGTTGCTGGCATAGTGCATAGTAAATATTGCTGTTGTATCACTCTTTATTAACTGCAGAAAAAGCCTTTCATTTTATTTATCAAGTTAGTCAAAAACACACACAGCAACCGTATGACCATAGAGTGTGTCAGAATCTCAAAACTATTTCAAAGTCTCCTATTATAGTCCTCATGGTCTGTCTCATAGAAAGATTAGCATTTACTGGAATCCAGGCCTCAGAGACTTTAATTTAAAAGATGAAATTTCCCAAAGAGGAGGTTTCAGAATCTTTACTAGTTTGGGTTGAACTACATATATACATTGATTAGACTTGCCCAATCAAATGTAACAGCATGAATAAAATACCATGTAAATTCTTGTAAAACTACTCCATTGGACTTGCCACCATCAAGCAAGCAAGATACATAAAAACCGTAGCCCTTTTTGGGAAACAATGCCATTTACCCAAATAAATATTCTTAGTCTTCAGAGTAGCTTAAAAAGACAGTTAATTAATAATATTTATAAATAAAATAATAAGGGTTTAAAATATGAAAAGAGATTTCCTCAAGTGGCAGTTACTCGAGGAAACTGACTACTTTGAGGTCAGGTATGAGTTGAATTTTGGCTCTGTTATTTATTAGTTGTGTAGCCTTAGGCAAATCACATAATCTCTCTGAGTCTAAATTTTGTCATTTGTAAAGTGGAGATGATAAATCTTACAGAGCCTGTGAGCAGTAAGAATATCGCATGGCAAGTGGGCTGTACTAGAGGTTTAAATAAAGATCGTCAGCTATTATGATTGTGGTTGTTGATTTTGGGGTGTGCGATGAAGACGATGATGATAATGGTTGAGAATCTAACCTGGTAAGCATCCAAGGGCCTCCATTTTAGTGTTTTTTCTATGCATTTCAAGGGCAGATAGTGTACCCATGGGCAAAAATGGAAAGTAGCTGCTATATTCAAATGAGCAATGCACCTTGTATTAAAATTTTTTTAATGTGCAATAAAATTCAAGAAACTTTTAATACGTCTTTTTTCAAAAAGAAAAGAAATTACTCAAAAGGTACTTATCAAGTCAGTGAAATCACATTGCAATTCTTTGTCTTTTGGTGATTTACTACAAAGCAGTTTTCAAAATAGAATGAACAATATTCCAAAAGCTTGGCATATGTTTAAAAATGTAAATTGTTTAGTTTCTCCAAAAACTACAAAATTAAGCATAAAATTTCTGTTCTTATAGTATTTCCTATACCCTTGGCTCTTGATAAACCTACACACCAGTGTGGAAAACTCTAGAGAATGTCATTGGAAAGCAGAAGGGGACAGAGGAAGTCAGACTTGAAGCCCAGTCTGTTCCAGAGCATCTCTGAACCTCCAAGCAGGACGGCAACCCAAATCCAAATCCTGAACAAGCTGGGACGAGCCCAAGACCAGCAGGATTCACAGTGTCCTCCTGGGATCACAATTCTGAATGCTTTAGGAAGTCCGGGTGGCTCTATTAGAAGGAGTTTGGCCATTCCTCACTTTAGTGGAATGCTGGTAGATGTTTCCAGTACCATACCTACAAGACACCTTAAATCTCTGAAACCAGCCTCTCTCAGCCCCCAGCTGGCCTGTGGTGGCTGTCTCCCGGCAGCTGGAAATACCAGTGAGTGTTCAGGGTTCACAGAGCTTAGTTCTAGTGCACACTTTCACCCAGAAACCTATCACTGCTTTTGAATATTTCCGATCTGAGCCAAATTATATTCATTCAAAAAACATTAACTGAGCACCTATTATGAACTACACTTTATGGGGTGCATAAATAATGAATTGCCTGTCTCCAAGGAGCTTATAGTCTAGTATAAGAGATCAGAGGTACTCTACGGCATACAGATATCTAAATAAAAGATTAGAAATGGCAAGTATCATAAAAGAAATGCAAAATGTCAGTCGTTGAGAAGAGGTAGATGATGCAAGTAAGTATGAAGTACAAAGCATAGTAATTTCACTAAGTTTTGCTCTTTCCTTTAAACTAGGTTGATAGTGTTATAGAAAAGTTGGTGTTTGAGACTGTACTTAAAGGCTTTATTAGGTAAGCCTTGGATGGATAGGAAAAGTATTTCAAGGTGAAAGAAAGATCATAAGAAAGAAGGAAGGAGGAAAGGAAAGGAAGGGAGGGAGGAAGCCCACTTAGATCAGAAAATTCAAGTCCAGTTTGGCTAGAGTTCTATAACAAAAACATTCAGAATTCTACATGTGATCCTGTGTGAGTTCATCTAAAAATCCTGAATGCTCTGGGTAAATAAGTTTCCCCATTTATAACTTCACGCATCAAGCATTTCATAAAGCATGTCCTCAATTACTGAACTTTATCATACATTGTAATTACACCTCACGTATGCTTGGGAATAATAATAATCCTGTACTTGAATTATCTTGAAAGGATGATACTAAGTCAGCAAAGGGCTGATTTTTCATTCTTCTTAGGTCAAATCACACTCTAATAATAAAATCTGATGCTGTAATCTTATATATTCTTAATCTTTTTCAGGTTGAATCTGAACTTGGCCCCGGGCAATGCAGCTCATATAAACGGCTGTAACAGAGCAAATGAGGATTTTACCAGCTCAAGAACACTTCAAACTGCATTTTCCAGTTTACTGCAAGCTCGAACAAGAAGTTATGATTTATGCTCACCCACAGGTCAACGAAAGTTTTTACTGACACTGGAAAACCCTGTGTACAATGGCCTAATAAACCTGATAAAATCAGATCTTTTGGTTTCAATTGCCTCCTATAGCTGTCTATAGCCACAACATATTCAGCTATGAAAATCCCACTTTCAGAACACTCTGCTCCTTTTTCTTTTGTTCCTTTTTAGTACCTGATCATACAGTATATGTCACTTCTGCAAAGTCAGCTGAGAGCTTCCCCTATTCAAAACAAACAAAACAAAGATCAATTCTTCAGAAGCTATAGATTACCCTTCAGTCACCACAGATGGTGACTTCGGGATTCTACGAGTCTTTCAAATGAAGTTCTTGGGGCCAGGATTATCAAATGTCATAGACCTAACAGGTCTAACAGCCTCACTGCTATTGAACTACTTTATGTCTCAGCTCCCAAGTTTGGTGGGAATAAAAATATTGCACAGATGGGACTATAACTGACCGTAGCCTGCTCCATTGTATGTCCAACCATCTCTAATTGCAGCAACACACGAGAGGAAGAGATTTGAAAGGGCAGGTGACGGGAGAGGAGGGGAACCTGGTTTGACTTAAACAGCACAGGATCCCTCACCATCAGGCCTGATGTACATCAGCCTGACAGCTAATTAGGGTAGACATGAATTTTTCCAATGTAACAGATGTTCGCTAATCAGGCCAGATTTGGAGCCCTTGCGCCAGCAACATTTCATGCACAATTTAACTATCTAAAAGGAATAAACTACTTAATGCATTGTACTGAAGGCACAGCTGTTTCACAATCAGAAAATTTGCTGTCAAAGATGTTCTCTTTAAAACTGACATGTTTTTATATAACTCTGATGGGCTGTTTATAATGTATTAATAGTTGTCAGCAAGAGCTGCTGTCATCATCAAGAAGTAAAATATTTCTGAAGGTATATTAAAACGAACAGACTCCTTTCTCTTCCCCCAAAATACATTCAGATAATTTAACTAGGTTGGATGTGGCTGCTGTGTTCCAAAATATATTTGAAACAAAGAACATCGATGTATTTTTTTAATTTATTCTAAATTTAAGACTGAGACCATGCCTCTGCCTTGCTTGTGGTTTAAAGGTTTAAAACAATTACAGGTCCACATTTAGCTACAAAGTGGGATTTTTTTTTATCATTTTAGTTTTACGTAAATACACTAGGGGGAACATCATTACCACACCAAAAATGCTTTACTGGGTAAAATGGAGGTTTGACATCTTCATAAGCACAAATTAATTTGGTTATGAATGAAATGGGATTTTTCTCTCTCTTTCTCTCTCCCTCTTTACACCTTAAGTACTAACTGACCTTCTATTATAAGAAAAGTCCTAAATATGAATTTGACAGTTCAGTTTTCTTTGACAGTTTAGTTTTACAATTTATTTGCATTTTTTAAATGATAAAGCAAAATAACATTTAATACCCTATGAATATTGAAAAGTTCACATCATTTAAAAATATGGCTTTGTAAATCTTAAAAGTCTGTATTTGAAAGAGACGTTAAATATAAGCCAGTGACTTCAAATTCCACAATAAAGACAGGGTGTAGGGCTATAATAATCTGTTTGTATTGTCTACATAATTTAGCGATTTGCTTATTTTAGTAACATTTTTAGCAGTTTTTCCAACCATTTTATGACACAATTTTGTTACATTCTTTTCAACCAATACTGATATTGGTTGAATTCAGAATCATGAATTATGATTTATCTGGCAAGAGAACTACTGTAAGTAATGTAGTTTCTATGCTGACTAGGGTACTGTTGACAACTTCTCCCTGTGCTGGCCCAAGTGGATATGTGACTCCTAAAAGGCCCTATATTGAATTAGTAGTATCAGTAGCCGAGATCTTCTGGTAAATTCAAGAATAATATCTTTAAAATCCAGTCTCAGGTAAAGAAATGTTTTCAGGACTGATAAGGTCATCTAGGAGTCTCTGCTATGACTTGAGTTTATTATTTTTATTGTATGTTTTCCTGATGTGATGACTTATCCACTGGAAACTGGCTATAGACCAAATGTTTAAACGTCATATGTTTCCAGCTGATGACAAATCATGCCACACCTAGAAAAGAGTTTTCAAATCTGCATTTCATAATTGTGCAGTTTAGCCCTGAGAGATATTAAAAATTAACTTCACCAAAGATTAAAAATGAAATGCTGCGCTTCCCTGGTGGCACAGTGGTTAAGAATCTACCTGCCAATGCAGGGGACACAGGTTCGAGCCCTGGTTGGGGAAGATCCCACATGCCGTGGAGCAACTAAGCCCATGCACCACAATTACTGAGCCTGTGCTCTACAGTCACAAGCCACAAGTACTGAAGCCCCTGCACTTAGAGCCCGAACTGCACAATGAAGAGTAGCCCCCGCTTGACACAATTAGAGAAAGCTGCGTGCAGCAACAAAGACCTAATGCAGCCAAAAATAAATAATAAATAAATTTTTTAAAAAAAGAAAAGAAATGTCTCGAGTCTATTACTCTTCTTTTGGATATTCTATGTAAGTAGATTGTTTGCCATCGGTAATTACAATATCGTGCGGACATGACTCTTTGAATCTTTAAGACAATTTCATAACCACCAGCAGCTCTTTAACACGGGGCTCATTTTCAATTAAACTGTAGAAAAATCTCTTTCAAGTAATAAAGCTCCAAAATATCACCCATTTCCTCTTTAATAATTCAACTTTGCACACAAGTATTTTATAGGATGATTTAATTTTTAAAATATTATCTGTAAATTTGGATTTCATTTAGAATAAAATCCATATTCTTTACTACAATCGACGAAACTCCACATTATCTGGCCCCTCCCACCTCCCAACATCATTGCATGTCACTAGCTCTTTGTTCACCATGATCTAACTAACATTGATCTGCTTACTGTAACTTGAACACACCAAAATCTTTCTCTGCAGGGTATTTTTTTACTTGCTTCTTTCACTCTAGAATGCCCTTCCCCTATTGTTGGCATGTCTGGCTCCTTATCCTCACACAAGAATCAGTTAAAATGGAATTTATTCAAAGAAAACTTCCCTGACAACCCTAATTAATGTTGCCACTACTCCAACCTCCACCATATCACCCTGCTTTTTTTCCATAGCACTCATGCAAATAAAAATAATTTGCTTATCTGTTTATTTTCTGTCTCCCCACCACCTCAAATCTTCAAGAACTGTGATGACCAATACCATAACCACTAACCACATTTGGTAATTTAAGTTGAAATTAATTAAAATTAAATAAAACATAAAATTTTAACATAGCATTAAATCAAATTCCATTCCTCAGTTGGTCTCAAAAACACAGATACAGGGCTTCCCTGGTGGCACAGTGGTTGAGAGTCCGCCTGCCGATGCGGGGGACATGGGTTCGTGCCCCGGTCGGGGAGGATCCCACGTGCCGCGGAGCGGCTGGGCCCGTGAGCCATGGCCACTGAGCCTGTGCGTCTGGAGCCTGTGCTCCACAGTGGGAGAGAAAAAAACAGAGAGCGGCCCGCGTACCGCAAAAAAAAAAAAAAAAAAAAAAAAACACAGATACAGAACATTTTCATCGCACAAAACGTTCTGTTGGACAGTAGTGATCTAGAATATAATCTCTGAGAGCAAAAGAAAGCTCTGAGCAGTGACTACAAAAGCAACTGATCCGTAATAGTTCTTTTCTATTTTTTAAAAATCTTTATTGGAGTATAATTGCTTTACATTGTTGTGTTAGTTGCTGCTGTATAACAAAGTGAATAAGTTATATGTATACATATATCCCCATATCCCCTCCCTCTTGCTTCTCCCTCCCACCCTCCCTATCCCATCCCTCTAGGTGGTCACAAAGCACCGAACAGATCTCCCTGTGCTATGCGGCTGCATCCCACTGGCTGTCTATTTGACATTTGGTAGTGTATATATGTCAATGCCACTCTCACTCCGGCTCGGCTAACCCTTCCCCCTCCCCGTGTCAAGTCCATTCTCCACGTCTCTATTGTTGTCCTACCCTGAGGTTCTTCAGAACCTTTTCTTTTTTTTTTTGGTTCCATATATATGTGTTAACATACGGTATTTGTTTCTCTCTTTCTGACATACTTCACTCTGTATGACAGTCTCTAGGTCCATCCACGTCAACACAAATAACTCAATTTTGCTTCTCTTTATGGCTGAGTAATATTCCATTGTATATAGGTATCACAGCTTCTTTATCCGTTCATCTATCAATGGACACTTAGGTTGCTTCTATGTCCTGGCTATTGTAAAGAGTGCTGCAATAAACATTGTGGTACATGACTCTTTTTGAATTATGGTTTTCTCAGGGTATATGCCCAGTAGTGGGAGTGCTGGGTCATATGGTAGTTCTATTTGTAGTTTTTTAAGGAACCTCCATACTGTTCTCCATGGTGGCTGTATCAATTTACATTCCCACCAACAGTGCAAGAGGGCTCCCTTTCTCCACACCATCTCCAGCATTTATTGTTTGTGGATTTTCTGATGATGGCCATTCTGACCAGTGTGAGGTGATACCTCATTGTAGTTTTGATTTGCATTTCTCTAATGATTAGTGATGTTGAGCATCCTTTCAGATGTATGTTGGCAATCTGTATATCTTCTTTGGAGAAATGTCTATTTAGGTCTTCTGCCCATTTGTGGATTGGGTTGTTTGGTTTTTTGATATTGAGCTGCATGAGCTGCTTGTAAATTTTGGAGATTACTCCTTTGTCAGTTGCTTTGTTTGCAAATATTTTCTCCCAATCTGAGGGTTGTCTTTTCATATTGTTTATGGTTTCCTTTGTTGTACAAAAGCTTTTAAGTTTCATTAGGTCCCATTTGTTTATTTGTGTTTTTATTTCTATTTCTCTAGGGGGTGGGTCAAAAAGGATCTTCCTGTGATTTATGTCACAGAGTGTTCTGCCCATGTTTTCCTCTAAGACTTTTATAGTGTCCAGTCTTATATTTAGGTCTTTAATACATTTGGAGTTTATTTTTGTGTATGGTGTTAGGGAGTGTTCTAATTTCATTCTTTTACATGTAGCTAACCAGTTTTCCCAGCACCACTTATTGAAGAGGCTGTCTTTTCTCCACTGTATATTCTTGCCTCCTTTATCAAAACTAAGGTGACCATATGTGCATGGGTTTATCTCTGGGCTTTCTATCCTGTTCCATTGATCTATCTTTCTGTTTCTGTGCCAATACCATACTGTCTTGATTACTGTAGCTTTGTAGTATAGTCTGAAGTCAGGGAGCCTGATTCCTCCAGCTCCGTTTTTCTTTCTCAGGATTGCTTTGGCTATTCGGGGTCTTTTAGGTTTCCATCAAGATTGTTAAATTTTTTATTCTAGTCCTGTGAAAAATGCCATTGGTAGTTTGATAGGGATTGCACGGAATCTGTAGATTGCTTTGGGTAGTATAGTCATTTTCACAATGTTGATTCTTCCAGTCCAAGAACATGGTATATCTCTCCATCTGTTTGTATCATCTTTAATTTCTTTCATCAGTGTCTTATAGTTTTCTGCATACAGATCTTTTGTCCCCTTAGGTAGGTTAATTCCTAAGTATTTTATTCTTTTTGTTGCAATGGTAAATGGGAGTGTTTCCATAATTTCTCTTTCAGATTTTTCATCATTACTGTATAGGAATGCAAGAGATTTCTGTGAATTAACTTTGCATCCTGCTACTTTACCAAATTCACTGATTACCTCCAGTAGTTTTCTGGTAGCATCTTTAGGATTCTCTATGTGCAGTATCATGTCATCTGCAAACAATGACAGTTTTACTTCTTCTTTTCCGATTTGGATTCCTTTTATTTCTTTTTCTTCTCTGATTGTTGTGGCTAAAACTTCCAAAACTATGTTGAATAATAGTGGTGAGAGTGGGCAACCTTGTCTTGCTCCTGATCTTAGTGGAAATGGTTTCAGTTTTTCACCATTGAGAACGACGTTGGTTGTAGGTTTGTCATATACAGCCTTTATTATGCTGAGGTAAGTTCACTCTATGCCTACTTTCTGGAGAGTTTTTATCATAAATGGGTGTTGAATTTTGTTGAAAGCTTTTTCTGCATCTATTGAGATGATCATATGGGTTTTATCCTTAAGTTTATTAATATGGTGTATCACACTGATTGATTTGCATATATTGAAGAATCCTTGCATTCCTGGGATAAACCCCACTTGATCATGGTGCATGATCCTTTTAATGTGCTGCTGCATTCTGTTTGCTAGTATTTTGTTGAGGATTTTCGCATCTATGTTCATCAGTGTTATTGGCCTGTGGTTTTCTTTTTTTGTAACATCCTTGCTGGCTTTGGTATCAAGGTGCTGGTGGCCTCATAGGATGAGTTTGGGAGTTTTCCTCCCTCTGCTATATTTTGGAAGAGTTTGAAAAGGAGCGGTGTTACCTCTTCTCAAAATGTGTGATAGAATTCGTCTGTGAAGCCATCTGGTCCTGGGCTTTTGTTTGTTGGAAGATTTTTAATTACAGTTTCAATTTCAGTGCTTGTGATTGGTCTATTTATATTTTCTATTTCTTCCTGGTTCAGTCTTGGAAGGTTGTGCTTTTCTAAGAATTTGTCCATTTTTTCCAGGTTGTCCATTTTATTGGCATAGAGTTGCTTGTAGTAATCTCTCATGATGCTTTGTATTTCTGCAGTGTCACTTGTTATTTCTTCTTTTTCATTTCTAATTCTGTTGATTTCAGTCTTCTCTCTTTTTTTCTTGCTGAGTCTGCCTAATGGTTTATCAATTTTGTTTATCTTCTCAGAGAACCAGCTTCTAGTTTTATTGATCTTTGCAATCATTTCCTTCATTTCTTTTTCATTTATTTCTGATCTGATTTTTATGATTTCTTTCCTTCTCCTAACTTTGGGGTTTTTTGTTCTTCTTTCTCTAATCACTTTAGGTGTAAGGGTAGGTTGTTTATTTGAGATTTTTCTTGTTTCTTGAGTTAGGACTGTATTGTTATAAACTTCCCTCTTAGATCTACTTTTGCTGCATCCCATAGGTTTTGGGCCGTCGTGCTTTCATTGTCATTTATTTCTAGGTATTTTGTGATTTCCTCTTTGATTTCTTCAGTGGCCTCTTGGTTATTTAGTAGTGTACTGTTTAGCTTCCATGTGTTTGTATCTTTTACAGTTTTTTTTCCTGTAATTGATATCTAGTCTCATAGTGTTGTGGTCGGAAAAGATACTTGACACACTTTCAATTTTCTTAAATATACCAAGGCTTGATTTGTGACCCAAGATATGATCTATCCTGGAGAATGTTCCAAGAGCACTTGAGAAGAAAGTGTATTCTGTTGTTTTTGGATGGAATGTCCTATAAATATCTTTTAAGTCCATCTTGTTTAATGCATCATTTAAAGCTTGTGTTTCCTCATTTTCATTTTGGAAGATCTGTCCATTGGTGAAAGTGGGGTTGTTCAAGTCCCCTACTACAATTGTGTGCCTGTCGATTTCTCCTTTTATGGCTGTTAGCATTTGCCTTATGTATTGAGGTGCTCGTATGTTGGGTGCATATTTACAATTGTTACATCTTCTTCTTGGATTGATCCCTTGATCATTATGTAGTGTCCTTCTTTGTCTCTTGTAATAATAGTCTTTATTGTAAAGTCTATTTTGTCTGATATGAGAATTGCTACGCCAGCTTTCTTGTGATTTCCATTTGCATGGAATATCTTTTTCCATCCCCTCACTTTCAGTCTGTATGTGTCCCGAGGTCTGAAGTGGGTCTGTTGTAGACAGCATATATACGGGTCTTGGTTTTGTATCCATTCAGCCAGTCTATGTCTTTTGGTGGGAGCATATAATCCGTTTACATTTAAGGTAATAATCGATATGTATGTTCCTATTCCCATTTTCTTAATTGTTTTGGGTTTGTTATTGTAGGTCTTTTCCTTCTCTTGTGTTTCCTGCCTAGAGAAGTTCCTTTAGCATTTGTTGTAAAGCTGGTTTGGTGGTGCTGAATTCTCTTAGCTTTTGCTTGTCTGTAAAGGTTTTAGTTTTCCATTGAATCTGAATGAGATCCTTGCTGGCTAGAGTAATCTTGGTTGTAGGTTTTTCCCTTTCCTCACTTTAAATATGTCCTGCCACTCCCTTTTGGCTTGCAGAGTTTCTGATGAAAGATCAGCTGTTAACCTTATCAGGATTCTCTAGCATGTTATTTGTTGCTCTTCCCTTGCAGCTTTTAATATTTTTTTCTTTGTATTTAATTTTTGATAGTTCGATTAATATGTGTCTTGGCGTGTTTCTCCTTGGATTTATCCTTATGGGACTCTCTGTGCTTCCTGGACTTGACTGACTATTTCCTTTCCCATACTAGGGAAGTTTTCAACTATAATCTCTTCAAATATTTTCTCAGTCCCTTTCTTTTTCTCTTCTTTTTCTGAGACCCCTATAATTCGAATGTTGGTGCATTTAATGTTGTCCCAGAGGTCTCTAAACCTGTCCTCAATTCTTTTCATTGTTTTTTCTTTATTCTGCTCTGTAGTAGTTATTTCCACTATTTTATCTTCCAGGTCACTTATCTGTTCTTCTGCCTCAGTTATTCTGCTATTGATTCCTTCTAGAGAATTTTTAATTTCATTTATTGTCTTGTTCATCATTGTTTGTTTGCTCTTTAGTTCTTCTAGGTCCTGTTGAATGCTTCTTGTATTTTCTCCATTCTATTTCCAAGATTTTGGATCATCTTTACTATCATTACTCTGAATTCTTTTTCTGGTAGACTTCCTATTTCCTCTTCATTTGTTTTGTCTGGTGGGTTTTTACCTTGCTCCTTCATCTGCTGCTTATTTCTCTGTCTTCTCATTTTGCTTAACTTACTGTGTTTGGGATCTCCTTTTCGCAGGCTGCATGTTCGTAGTTTCCTTTGTTTTTGGTGTCTGCCCCCAATGGGTAACGTTGGTTCAGTGGGTTGTGTAGGCTTCCTGGTGGAGAGGACTGGTGCCTGTGTTCTGGTGGATAAGGCTGGATATTTTCTTTCTGGTGGGCACGACCACATCTGGTGGTGTGTTTTGGGGTGTCTGTGAACTTATTATGATTATAGGCAGCCTCTCTGCTAATGGGTGGGATTGTTGTCCTGTCTTACTAGTTGTTTGGCATTGGGTGTCCAGCATTGTAGCTTGCTGGTCATTGAGTGGAGCTGGGTTTTAGCGTTTAGATGGAGATCTCTGGGAGAGCTCTTGCCGATTAATATTACGTGGGGCCAGGAGGTCTCTGGTGGTCCAATGTCCTGAACTCAGCTCTCCCACCTCAGAGGCTCAGGCCTGACAGCCCGCCGGAGCACAGAGACTCTGTCAGCCGCACAGCAGTGAATGTGGCAGTCTCCATTATGAAGTCAGATTATGAGGGTCTACAATAGCTATTCAGCTAGAACAGGCTGACTTGGTAGCAATTTGTCTACGAGGCTGTCTCCAGCAGCTGGTGGCTAAAACAGTAGGTCTCCGCATGTGATGCCAGAATATTAAACGTTTATAGAGATGTTTTCACTGGGTTCAGTCACAGATTCGGTACAGAGAGTTTCAAGAACACCTTACTCTCTCAAGGTTGTGTGCTTGAAATAGCTCCTAAGTCTGAGTGTCTACAAACTACAGGAAGATGAGACCACCCAGGGTGGCCTGCAAGGGAATCCAACTTCCCCCGAGGCTCTGCAGTGAGTTTTCAGTGAAGCTTTCTCTCTGTGCTGGTGAAATTCATGTTACCTGAGTTGCCCAAAGCCATAGAGTGCTTAAATGTTGGGGCGGGGGTACAAACCCAGCAAATCTGGCTCCAAGGTCTGTGTTACCCCACCCGCTATGAGTGTTGGGCCAAGGCTTTCCATAATAGTTCTTGATTACTTAAATGGATGGATGGGTGGGTGGATGAGTGAACTCCAATTTATACATAATCATTGAGAAGTATGACATTCCAGCTAATATAATACTATGGTTTTGATTTAACCTTCTATTCCTAATATCAATTATTTTAATGGGCTGAGATAAAGTATACTGACACTAGGGTATATCTAATATGATTTCATCTTTTTCTGGAAAATACTCAAGAAAGAAATTCCCATGTTGACCAAACTAGAACCACAGGACCAAAAAAGGTCCCTTTATTTTATTTTTTTAAATTTATTTATTTTTATTTAATTAATTTACTTATTTTTATTTTTTGGCTGCCTTGGGTCTTTGTTGCTGCGCGCGGGCTTTTCTCTAGTTGGGGCAAGCGGGGGCTACTCTTCATTGCAGTTCGCGGGCTTCTCATTGGGTGGCTTCTCTTGTTGCAGAGCATGGGCTCTGGGCATGCGGGCTTCAGTAGCTGTGGCACTCGGGCTCAGTAGTTGTGGCTCCCGGGTTCTAGAGCACAGGCTCAGTAGTTGTGGCACAAGGGCTTACTTGCTCCGCGACATGTGGGATCTTCCCGGACCAGGGCTTGAACCCGAGTCTCCTGCACTGGCAGGTGGATTCTTAACCACTGCACCACCAGGGAAGTCCAAAAAAGGTCCCTTTAGAATCAAAGGAGCCTTAGGCTTTAGATCACAGCTAATGTAAAAGTAGAAAGAGCAGGAGTTTGAGCTCTGGTAAATGCAAGCTCAAATCCTAACTCTGATATTTACTAGATGATGATGATGATGATGATGATGATTATCCTAATTTTGAGGAATTGACCTAGTCTCCCTGAACCCCATTTGCCTGAAATGTAAAATGGAAAAATAATACAACTTCACGGGGTTATTCCAAGATTAGATGTCTTGAGAATGCTTGGCTTACAGTAGACTCACATTAAATGGCAACTATCATTATAAATCTCCTTGAATTAATGGCATGATAGCAACTAGGTCTTTGGAAATCCTGGTCTATGTTATTTCACTCCTTTTCTGGCATTATTCTTCAACTCAGAAATTTTTAGAACTGAAGTCCTACCCCAAAATAAACACTGTTATGACTTTTAGAGGCTTGTCATAAGCATTGTACTCAGAATGGGAGATGGAAAGTAGTTAGGGCTGTGGATGAAGGTTGTGGGAACAAGCTAAACACAGAAACAGCTGCTTACCAGACAGCTCCTAAAACAGACTGGCTCATGTTTTAAATTTTTTAAAAAATCACTGAAAGTATGAAAGATTTCTAAGGCTCAATAAGTACATAATTTATATACAGTATCTGCTTCATCACTTAACTTAGAGAGTTAGGTAGCTGCTGTTAAGCTTAGGAAGCAGAAAAAATGGAACCTACGAGATCAACAGAGAGGAGATCCCAGTTTTACGTGTTTTTCTGTTGATTTAAAAAAAGGGCAATTTTATAATGTCATCAGAGACAATGAAAGTCTACAACCTTTATTATAGTTCCCCTTAGGAAGAGTGCTTATGGAGGATCAGTCTGCAGTTATCAGAATCAATGTGCTCTTAAGCTTATAAAAAAAAAATTGGTAGATGGTACAAACTTGGAAAGGATTGATTGAAATTAGCATATGAGTATAAAATGAGAATTTTAATTACTAGTGTATTTACCTGATTTTCTACATTTCCAAAAGATTGAGGGTTTTGTTTTTTTAGTTTCTTTCTTTATAGTTCCCATGTTACTTTAGAGCTTGATCTTATCCCAGGGAAGGAGCTCCAGGGAAGGAGCACGAGAAAATTCCGCCTTAACGCCCTAAAAGTGATCACTCTTAAGTACCCCTGATTCTTCAGGATATTTGAAAGTTATTTAGTTTAGAATGAAAATATAGGATGTTAAATATTTTCTTGAATGGCAAATTAAGTAGCATCTGTTCTGTTTGTTTTTTCTGAGAGTTAAGCCAAAATAAACAGAATGGTCTACGTCATAACTATTTGGAATTGGTCAGTGTTATTAGTGACTCAATATTATTGTTAAATCACATTTAAAGATTGTGAGCATCTTTGATGTGAACCTTTGTATGACGTGGGTCCAGGAACTGCGATAGAAAACATATTTTTTTATTAACTGTCAGGAGGAAAGAGTTCATATTCGTGTGACATTCTCCTATTTCTGGAACAAAATTTCGAACACTTCTTAGCCTACCATAGAGAAAAACATATATGAAGAATAAACTTAAGCTTTATTAAAAACAAATTGCTATTTATTTATTTATAAATAAACAACAATATGGACGTAAAAACCTGCCTTAAACAGAATTTACTGAGGAATATTTTGGAAGAATTTTTGTAAGACACCTGTAGCAGAGTACACGTTATACAGCTAAAAACCGTGAAGGGACAATTCCTTCTTTTTTGATTTATAGACAATTAAGAGGATGATTTTTTTAAATGCTTTGTAATCATTTTACAAAAAAGCCTTGGAATGAGAAAGGTACAGAGCCACTGTCATGCACCTCTTGCCCTGTGATTCCCAGAACAAGCTTTTCTAGGCCCACTTTCAGCACAAATGATATTATTTGTTTATTTATTTCATATGCATGTCCACTATTTGCTGTTATCACTTTACTTTCATTTGCAAGATTTAATCTCTCTCTCTCCCCACCACAACCGCCCCCCCCCCCGCCCACTCTCCTATTTTCTGGAAACATAGACGGTGATTACGCATGTTAAAATGAAAGCCTCCAAATGAAATAAAATGGAGAATTAGCAAGAGACACTAAATGAAAGTAAACAAGCAAGTGAAGAACAAAACAAAACAAAACAAAACAAAAACGGTAGGCTGAAGTCTCAGACATGATTTTGGTGTGATCCTAAACGGTTCTCTTCACAGCTTAAGGGCTTGTCTTCCTTGACTATAAAATGAGGGCATCGCAATATTGCAGCCCTAACGGTTCAGGTCTGCTCCTTGGGGATCTTTGGGATATTTCTCAGTTATGACCTCCAGATAAATCAGTGTTAACAGCCTCTTGCCATTTGCATTTCCCTGCGGATGAGTTTCCTCCTTTCCCTTCCCCTATTATCTTTTGGGTGTGTAGTTTCTTTGGACTTTCCTAGATCCTGTCTGTCTGCATGTGGGTGCTGATTTTGGCATTTCATTCTCCCTTCTCATTTCCTTCAAGTATTTCTCTCTTTCTCTTTTTAAATTCACTTCCAGCGTTGTTTCTTTGTGTGTCTTCTAGGAATACTTAACCCATTTTTAAAGCAAAAGCATGTCAAGCTTGAATAAGAACTCAATCATTTTAATGTCCTGGAACCTTTCCTCCACACACAGCAAGTATCAGTTTACCGAAAAGCTTTGACCATAGGGCAGAGAACATGTCAAAAATACTATTCCTCCTGTGATTTCCAATCCTCCCCATATTGCAATGCATGGAAAATGTTATGGGCAGAGGCTCTCTTAGTGATTTTACTCGGGACCATAGCTTACAAAGTTAACCACTGGCAAAGGAGAAAGAAAAAAGCAAATACAAAACCCCAGCGCCTGAAATGAATAAATAAGCTAATAACTGAAGTATCAAAATGCTGAGTGAGATAGAGGCAGATTCTTTAAAAAAAATTGTGAATGATTAATATATCTTCATAATTTAAAAACCAACAAATATTAAAACATATACAGTAAAGGCACTTGCTTCCACCACTGTTCCCATTTGTCAGTTCCCAAAACCTTCCATACAGAGTACAATTTTTAATAGTTCATTTGCATAATTCTTTGTATAAATAATATTATGCAAGATAGAATATACATTTATATTCTTTCTCTTGGAACAAAAGGTTTATACACACTGTTCAGCACAATGCTTTTTTTTCACTTCATATATCTCAGAACTCTATCCATATTGATACACAGAGAGGTTGTCCAGTTTGTTTGTTTTTTAACTTCATTGCATATTATTCCATTGCATAAATATACCATGATTAATTTAACCAGTCCCCTATTGGTGGACATTTGAATTGATGCCAGTCTTTTGCTACAGAAAACAATGCTGCAGTACATAACCTTGAACATATGTGATTTCACATATGTATAAGTTTATCTGTAGGAAAAATTCCCAGAAGGGGGATTGCTAGGTCAAAGTACATATGATTTGTTACTTTGACAGATAGTGCCAAACTTTCTTCCATAGATGATGAGCACTTCATATTGCTGTCAGCAATGTATAAAATTGCCTGTTCCTCCACAGCCTTGAAATCAAAATGTTAATACATTTCTACATTTTAGAAATTTGGAATTTTGATTATGTACTCTGGTAAATTATCGTATCTTGCTGTGGTTTTAATTTACTTTTATGTTAAGTGAGGGTGTGCATTTTTTCACATGTTCAAGGGCCATTCCTTTTCTAAAAAATGCAATTCAACTCTCTTTTTTTTAAATTGAGTTTTAAATCATTTGTAGAGTGTCTTTACATATTAGGGCAATCAGGTATTTGGTTGACAAGAAATTATTTTCCTGTTTTGCTGTTTTTCTCTGGATTTGCTCATTGTTTTTGCTTTGTTTACATTCAGAAGTTAAAAAATTATTTTTCTATAAATGTATCTAAATTTTTTATTATGGTGTAAAGGCTTTAGTCACAATTTAAAAAGCCCTTGTCACTCGAAAGTTATAAAGAGGTTTTTCATGCTGTCCTCTCTATTATTATGGCTTCATTTTTTAAATCTTTGAAACTTTTAGAGATAATCCTAGAGTATGATATAAAGAAAGGATTAAATGTAACACTTTTCAAATGGCCTTACCATTGCCCAGCATTACTTACTGAATAATCCACCTTTTCTCCCAATGACTTGAGATTCCACCTTTAGAAAATGGTAAGTTCCGGACTTCCCTGGTGGCACAGTGGTTAAGAATCCACCTGCTGATGCAGAGGGCACGGGTTCGAGCCCTGGTCTGGGAAGATCCCACATGCCGTGGAGCAACTAAGCCCGTGTGCCACAACTATTGAGCCTGCCCTCTACAGCCCGTGAGCCACAACTACTGAGTCTGTGCGCCACAATTACTGAAGCCCGCGCGCCTAGAGCCCGTGCTCCGCAACAAGAGAAGCCACCTCAATGAGAAGCCTGCGCACCACAACGAAGAGTAGCTCCCGCTCACCGCAACTAGAGGAAGCCCGCATGCAGCAATGCAGACTCAACCAGCCAAAAATAAAATAAATTAATTTAAAAAAAAAAAGAAAATGATAAGTTCCTTATTCAAGGGGGGTCTTTAGACTTTCTGTGTTATCAGTCTGTACAACTACTTTGGATTTAGCTAGAGAGAGTTTCCTTGCCTTTTCTCTAATAATCCATGCTTTAGCCACTCAGAACTACAGTTGACCCTTGAACTACGTCAGTTTGAATGACCATTTTTCAACAGCAAATACTACAGTACTGCACACACAGCCCATGGTTGGCTGAATCCATTGATGTGGAAGAACTGATGATATGAAGGACCACATATAAGTCACACATGGATTAACGAGCTAAACCAGCTCACCCCTCCTTGTTCAGGGGTCAGCTACACTCACTCTTCCACACCAAGCTCTTCAACAATGAAGCATCTCGGTTACCTCCATGCCTCTGCCCATGCTGCTCACCCTGCATGGAATGCCCACCTTGCCCTTGTCTGCCTAGTAAACCTTGATTTGTCTCTTAAGACACAGAAAAACTATAATGCTTCCAAAGAAATAAAGAGCAGAAAATGCTACTATAATAAAAAGGAGAGAGGATATTATGTGTATATGTAAACAAGAGGTGATGAGAGCAGTTGGCTCTGAAAAGAAGAGTTATTAGATTAGGATGAAAAGGGGATACACTTTTCCCTGAGTTCCTTCTGTACCATCTGCGTTTTTACCATATGAATGTATTAAGAACAATTTCATTTTCAAGGAATTATAATTAGACAATTTGTTGTCCAAGGAAATTAAGAATATAACAATATAGTAAATAAAAGACTATGAGAGAATTTTTTAAATTAATAATACATCGTCTCCATTGTGAAGCATCCTTCACCGTTACTCTATTCTCTATAGCAAATAAAGGCTCCTTCTGCTATGTTCCTATAGCACATCATAAAAACTTCATAATAGAAGCATACTGTGCATTATGGTGTTATCATTTGCCTGTCACTCCACTGAACTGCTGGATTCTTGTTCATCTTTGGAGCTCAGACACTGAACACCAATTAGTGTCACTTAGTAAGTGTACAATAAATGTTTGAAGAAGAAAGGAAAGAAGAAGGGGAGGGAGAAAGGGAGGAAGACATTCAGGGACATTACATTAGAAAATGTGCCTGTTGGGAAAAGGGGAATGGGAAAGGGAATGGGAGTGTAAATAAATAAAGCAAATAAAAAGTGACCTTACACAGACCAGTGACGAGAGCGTGCCACGAGCTGAAGCGTATGGTCCAGGGATTTCTTTCTCTCACGCTCCACTCCCACTGTTTCTAGTCTACATATGGCAGCTGGAGTAATCTTGTTAAAAGTATGCCAGATCATGTCTGTCCTCTGGTCCAATCCCCACCCATCACCTCCAGCCAATGGCACCCAATTTTCACAGAGCATAATTCAACATTCTTATAACGGTCCGTGTGGCCCTGTGTGATCTGGCTTCTTGTCACTTCTCACCTCCTCTTTTACTCTTCTTCCCCTAAATACTTTTTTTCCCCACTCACATTGTCTCCTGGCTGTTCCTCCAATGCTGTGGATACGCAACTTTTGTAGAGCCTTTGCATTTGTTGCTTCTTCTGCCTGGAACATTCTTTCCACCGACTGTTCCATGACTCTCATAACCCACTCAAGCCCCAGAGAGCACTTTCAAGGCCTCATTCAAAATTACGAGCTGTCCTTAAGCCCTGACCGGGCATTCCCATCTACTTTCCTTGCTTTATTTCTCTTCATGGTACATATCAGCTTTTAGCATACTATATAATGTGCCAAATCATTTTGTCTATCCCTACTAGAATGTAAGCGCATGAAGGAAGGGGTAATCTGGTACAACTTAGATATCCAGTAAATACTTGTTGAATCATAGAACAAAAGCATCTTAAGTTTATCAAGTGAAACTGAGTTTTCAAGGAACAATACTATATCTACTTATGTTTTGCAAACTGCTGATCCATCAAAGAACATGTCCTGAGATCTGGTGGGTTTGGGCTTTGGTCCAAAGTTCTTCTCACTTTCTTTTTGGATAGTCTTATCTACTACCATGAATTCAATTTCCATCCATAATATAAAGTCTACATTTGAATGATATCCAAGTGGAACTCTAGCCCAGAGCTGGAGGTTCCTGAACTCTAGATGGGTATATCCCAATACCTTTGGACATTTCAATTCTGATAATTTACAGGCACCTCAAATTCAACATGTCTAATACTGAACTCATTCTCTTCTCCTTTAAACCTATTCTTTAAGTTTCCTTTCTCAGAGTAATACATCGTCTCTCAGAGAACAATGTGATATTCTTGCCAGTTGCCTCAGTCATAAATCAGAATGTCATTCTTGACTTCTTTTTCGCACCCAAACTTATCCAATCAACCACAAAGAGGTACTAATGCTCATTTCTCAATATCTTTTGAAGCATTCACTTTTGCCATTGCCACCATCCCCATTTCAGCCATTACTCTCTCCCATTTGGATATTGCTACAGCTGCCTCACTTTTCTTTCTAGCTATTTAAATCTGATCATAGTAGTTAACTTCATTGGGCATGTTCTATGCACTTTGCATCCATTTAACCCCCACAATAATCCTATACCATAAGTTCTATCATCATTATTCTCATTTTACAAATAAACAAAGGCATGAAGTGTCTATGTAACTTCTCAAAGTCTTGTCACTAGAAAGTGATGGATCTGAAATTTAAACCCAGGGAGTTGGGCTCCAGAGCCCATGCTGTTTACCATTATCTTATTTAACTCTGGATTAAGTCGTACCCTTGCTTAAACACTTCAATGCCTCCCTATTACTCTAAGGATGATGCTCAAATTCCTTACTATCCCCTCCAAAATCTGACTCTTACTCATCCCTCTGTCTTTATCTTCAACCTCAACAGCCACCCTCACCCCTACTTCCACCCCTACTTCCCCCACCCCTACCCTTTGCTCCATCACTAATGAACTTCTTTCAGTCCCTTGAATGCTTCTGTGCTCTTAAACACGTTATTCTCTGTGCCTAGAATACTTTCATTATCACTCCATCCCAATTTGCCTGTCTTATCCCCATTCACCCTTACTGTTTCACCATAGGCCTTTCTGAGGGAAGACTTCCCTGATCACCCCCTCTTGCCTCCACATCTAGCTGTGGGGATGCTCTATTTTGCTCTTATGCAAGCCTATGCTCTAGGATTCCTTCTTCCTTCTCACTATACATGGTCCCACTGTGAGCAGGCCCAGCCATGTGCCAGTGGCTCCTAATCTCTGTGTGATCTCTCCCTGAACTCTAGCCTCAGATATCTGACTGCCAACTTGACTTCTCTCCATGGAGGCCCAACAGGCCTCATTCAAACTTAACACAGCCAAAACAGAATTCTTTCTCCATCACTATCTATTTATTTGTCCAAATCTATTATTTTATCTTATTTTTATTCTTGTTATTACTTAGCACTTTAATATAACCCTGCAACAAGTCCTATTAATCCTATCTCTAAAGAATATCCCAAATCTATCCACTCCTCTCTGTCTCGCTTGCTTAGAATATGTCAACAGCCTTATAACTTGATGCCATGCTTCGCACTTGCCACATTCAGCAAACAAAGTAAATTTTAAAAAAGTAAATCAGATCATGCCCTCTCCTCAAAACATGGCTTTCCATCATACTCTGAATAAAACTCGACTCTTACCCTGGCTCAGCTATATCTTGGACTTCATATTATACAACTCTGTCCTTGCTACTATCCCCCAGTCATACCACTCTTCTTTCTGTTCCTTCCTTCTTAGCATCTGTGTCTGCTAAATTTGGATTCATCTGCAATGACAGAAAACCCCAAATAAAGATGACTTACATGTATTGCTTATTTTATCCTCAAATAAAAGAGATCCATGAGTAAGTAGTTCAGGCTGGTATGGTAGTTCCATAATTGTCAGGGTTCCAGTCTACTTCTATCTTGTGGTTCTACTATCCTCTGTACAGGGCTTAAACCACATAGTCTAAGATGTTAGCTTGAGCTTCAGCCATCACATTCACATTCCAGCCAGCAGGAAGGTTAAAAGGCATACTTCTGCTCTTTTAAAGGTATATACATTTTTATCCCACCAGCCAAAACGGAGTGACATGGCTACATCACCTTTCAAGGGAAGCTGTATCAATAGTTCCTCTTTTTTGCTATTTCATGGTACAGATACACCAACAATTGTTTTTCATTGTACAGATACACCAACAATTGTTTAACCATTTACTCACTGAAGAACGTTTGAGTGTCTTCTGGATTCTAGCTATTGCAAATAAAACCGCTATGAATATTCATGTATAGGTTTTAATGTGAACATAACTTTTCATTTCCCTGGGATAAATGCCCCAAATTACAACTGCTGGCTCATAAGTACTTGTTTAGTTTTGTAAGAAACTGTCAAAACTAGCATAGTTGTACCATTTCACATTCCCACCAGCAAAGTATGGGTGATCTAGTTTCTTTGCATCCTAACCAGCTTTTGAGGTTACCACTATTTTTTATTTTAGCCATTCTGACAGACGCATAGTAACATTTCATTGTGGTTTTAATATGCACTTTCCAAATGGCTAACGATGTCAACCATTTTCCATGTATTTATTTTCCATCTGTATATCCTCTTCAGTGAAATGTCACTTCATGTCTTTTGGCCATTTTCTAACTGTCTTGTTTCTTTTTCTACTGTTGAGTTTTGAGAGTTTGTGATGTATTTTAGACACACGCCCTTTGTCAAATGTGTGGTTTGCAAATGTTTTCTCTCAGTCTGCAGCTTGTTTTTTCATCCTCATCATAGAGACTTCCACAGAACAAAAGTTTTTAATTTTGATAAGTTCCAATTTATTAATTTTTCCTCTTTTGTATCATACTTTTAGTGTCAAATCTAAGAACCTTTCCCTAGGTCTGAAAGATTTTTACTATGTTTTTTTTTTCTAAAAGTTTCATAGTTTTGCATCTTATGTTTAAGTCTATAATCCATTTTGAGTTAATTTTTTATATAAGTTATAAGAATTATATCAAGTTTCTTTTTTTTTAATCTATGGATGCTCCAGAAAGAAAATATTTTAAAAGGAATTTTTAAACAGATGGCTGTCCACAAATTTTTAAAAACATGGTGATTAACAAGAGCCAGAATGAGTTCACTAAAACCAAGTTAGGCTAAACCAACTTCTTTTCGTTTTGAAAACACTAGATTTCTAGGGCGATTTGGAGAATGCTGGCAAAATAAATCAAACTTAAGTTGAACACATACCCCTAGATGGAAATACAGAACTCAGAGAGGGAACTATAACAGCCCCACTGTATTTAATACTTGTCAGAGCAGTTCTGGAGTAAGGCTTTGACTATGGGCGATATGAGTCCATGTGCCACAATTGCTGAAGCCCGCGTGCCTAGAGCCCGTGGTCCGCAACAAGCCACCGCAATGAGAAGCCCGTGCACCACGGCGAAGAGTAGCCCCCACTCGCCGCAACTAGAGAAAGCCCACACGCAGCAACGAAGACCCAACGCAGCCAAAAATTAATTTTTAAAAATAATTTTTTAAAAAAACTTGAAAAAAAGAGTACATCAAAGCATTTGTGGAGAAGAAAGGCCAAATAATAAGGTCTGCAATTATGACTTTTGAGGACTGCTGAAGGACCATGTATTGCTTATTTCACTTTCAATGGACAGTGAGATAGTGGCTAGTCAGGCTGGAAAACAGTAAGCATAAAGAAGACGTGAAGCAACTTTGAAATGTTTGGCAGGCCATCTCATGGAAGAAGAAGAGGAAGGGTTATGCACAGCTTTGGGGAGGCCAAGCTAAGACAAGAGTGTGGAAATAATGAGAAGCTTGATTTCAGCTCAATGTAAGGAAAATCTTTCTAATACTTGTACTAGTCAATCACAAGGAATGATCTAGCTCAAAAATATAGTGAACCCCCTGTCAATATAACTGTCATGAGAGGTTGATCCAGATGACCTCACCAGTACGTAGCCAGGATTAAAGATCTTGAATTTGGAAGAAGAGAATTTTCTTATAGGCTGGAGAGGTGAGGCATGATTTCACAGAGTGAAGAGTGCACTTTAGGTTTATTAGATGGTTGGAGGCATTGTGCTTTAAAGACATGAAAGTAGGGATCTTGGCCAAGGAAGAGATACAGAGGTGTTCATCTTGACTGAAGCAGAGATTTTTTGTGGGGAAGTATCTAAAGGTACCTCCCAGCTCTGAACTAACTATTAGGTCACATCTAGGCTGTGATTATCTAAAGGAATATTATTCACAGACATAACACTCAACCTAATGGTTGCAATGAGGACATACACGGTAGACTAAGATCTCAACTGGAGTCTTTTGCCTGGAATCAACCTGCATACACTCTTCCAACTATATTTTATTTTATTTTTCAAATTACTTATCTTTTTTTTTAGGGTATATACTTAAACGTATTTCTTAAAATTAATTTACTTTATTTTTGACTGCGTTGGGTCTTCGTTGCTGCCCACAGGCTTTCTCTAGTCGCGGGGAGCAGGGACTACTCTTCGATGAGGTGCACAGGCTTCTCGTTGCAGCGTATTCTCTTGTTGCGGAGCACGGGCTCTAGGCACATGGGTTTTGGTAGCTGTGGCACGTGGGCTCAGTAGTTGTGGCTCACGGGCTCTAGAGCACAGGCTCAGTAGTTGTGGCACACTGGCTTAGCTGCTCCGCAGCATGTGGGATCTATTAGTGAGAGATATTTAGGCACCCTTATTCCAAAAAGTTGATGTTTATTGGTTAGTTTCCATGTGTAGAGCACTTCATGTGAATTATATAATTTAATCCTCACAATAATTCTATAATCTGGGTATTTTCATTAATGCCGTTTGCAGATGAGAAAACTGAGGCTCAAAGAAGAAAAATTACTAGCTCCAAATTGCACAGCTGGAGAATAGAGGAGCTAGGATTTAAAGCTAAGCTATCAATTTATAAGACTGTATGTTTTTAAGAATATTTTAAGTGTATTTTATTATTAATTTTTAGTTAGAAAGGTAATTTGAGTCCAACAATACAGAGACATATAAAGAAAAAGTTAATAATCTGCCTCTCTCCTCTCCCCAACCACACTTCTTGGGGTCAATAAGGTTTCCAGTTTGGTGCATATGATCTTAGACTCTTCTCCAAGCAATACCCAAATGCTTAACCATTACATTACGTGGTCTCCCTAGTTCTGCCTCCTTTCTAGTATAGCAAACTATCTCCAAATAAAAGAGAGAGAAAGAAAGGGAAACTTTAGAAAGGACATGGTAAATAAGTGTCAACTGCCCATATTTGATTAATATTTAACAAACTAAACTAAACTCACCTGGAGGCTCCACAAATGTGGGGATAAACATTTTCTGGTAAGATTTATTCTGATGAATATGTGCAACTAAATTGAAATGGGCAGGTCTAACTGTGTGACTGTGCTATGGAAAATCATTAATTTGTCCTCATAACAAACAATTGTTCCTTGTCTGAAAACCAGATTTGGATGTTAAGTTTGACTCTGGAAAATAAATGATCATGGGTAATTGTAGGAAACTCTGAAAATTTGTCTTTTCTAGTGGGGATTCAAAGGGGCCTTATTTAATGTGGTAAGATCACAGTGTCCAGCTCTCTCTCAGCCTATCAGGAAACAAGGTGCCCCTTTTACTTTTCAGGTAAAACAGATTTCCATTTGTCATGAGACAACTGTATTCAAATACTGTTTCTCTTCTGAAGAAGTGACAGATTGAAAGGGATAAAATTAGTTCATTCCATATAATCAGATGTTTAGGAAATAGTGCAGAGATTTGTAACAATCTCACAAATAAAAACACATTTATCCAGAGTCTTTCCTATTTGGATTCCTATGTTGCTTTTAAAATCTGGAAAAAAATATTTGTCACAAAATTATTCTGACTTAATTGAGCACAATTCCCCCCAAATGTGCTATTTCCAATCTTTCTTGCCACAAAGTTTTTCCATAAAACTTTGTGCAGAATAATGTCTCCTTTCACAGTTTCAAACAGCTTAACAGCAGATCAAAATATAGGGTCAACATCAGCATATTGAGATGTACCCAAAATAGGAACATTTTTCTTGTATCTAAAAATAAACTACGACTACTTCATTTTATGGAATAAAATGGATCGAGAAGAGAGAGCTTATAGCACTACCTACAGTGTGAGTGACCGCTCTTTTCATTTCTTGTAAATTTACCAATGCAAATACAGCAATGGTTTTGCCCAATGGTTGCCAATTTAGGCACCAACTTTCTCAAAGAAATAGCCTGATTAGAAAATAATTGTACTTCTTTCTCGCTACTGTTACCACACCTGCACTTTTCATTTCCTATAAGGTACAGTGGCAAAACTGCATCTTTCCACTCTGCCTCTTTTATCTGATGTAGTGGATGACAGGTAATCTAGCTGAAAGTTCCAACAATTGCACCACCAGAAAAACACTGGCTGATGAAATCTGAGCAGTTATCACACTAACCATCACCTGTCAACCCTCCTGCTTCAATTTAAGGGCGCATCAATTTTCTGAAGAGGAAATCAAGGGCAAAGAATAAAAGCGCTTCAGATAAACACTGACAAAGGCCCTTTCTGCCTTTTTTTTTTTTTTTTTTTTTAATTTATGATGGGATGTACTATCATAGGTTGCTCGGTGAGGTTTTATCAACCATCCTGATACATCCCAGATAGCTCGGAATTCTTTGGCCGTTGATGAAGTGTTATACTTGCACTTACTGAAAGGGCAGAAGATTTCCAACTGAAAATTACTTTCACTAAATACTACAAAGATATTGAAGCCAGAGAGAGCCAGGGGATGGAACAAATGACAGCTGCATATAACAATGAACCTCTCGGTTCTCGAGGCTGGCAGACTGAGTAGAGTAAGAACATGAACTAATGTTTTCTTAAAGCCAAGGAGCATATTGTGTAACGTGTTAGGCACAAAGAGTTCGTATGTTTTTTGTGGTAAGTTGGGAACAGAGTGCTGCCAATTGTACTTACAGTGTGTCCTGTCACTGCTTCCAGACCAAGATTTTTTTTCTAAATGTATCTGGTTACCACATTCAAAATACACATCAAATAATGGTATTTGGTGAGAGGAAAGATAAGTGCTAGGGAAGTAAAAGATATAATGACATAGATTTTATGAGGCACTTGGAACTTGGCCCTTAGCAAAACAGATCTGTTTTCCTTCTGGAGTTGAAAGCCATAGGGTTGAGGTGCTGAGCCTTCTGTGTTTAAGAGCAGTTTCCAAAATCAGGCAGATCTGGGACTAAAAGCTGTCTCTAACTTTACTAGCTGTGTGGCCTTAGCAAGTCAGTAAACTACCTAAACCTCCATTCCTCCTTTCCAAAATGTCGCTAATAACAGTACCTAACTTGTAGCACAGTTAGCAGGATGAAATTAGATATTGCATTTAAAACATTTAACAAACTACCTGGCACAACACAGGCCTATAGTAAATGTCAGATCCTCTCACTCTAGCTCCTAATAATGTGTTGCGAGGCCAACCGACCCTGAACTTATTTCTCCTCGAATAGGAATAATTCCTAGAAGACCTTTCCCACTTTTTGAATCTTGCAGTTTGTCCCCAAAATAAGATTCTCCCAGGTCAAAACAATTAAAAGAGATGTATTCTAAACTCTGGTTTAACTGGGGAAAAACTATTGCTTGTTTTTGATTTGTTTATACAACACATTTCTCGTTTGCATTTTCCATGAGAACCTGAAACCAAACCACAAATATGTTTTGCTATCCACTCTTAAATGATGAGATTGTTTTCATTATTATTCAAATGTAAAAGGAAAGTGTGGACTTCTTAGAACCTCACACTATTTTTGTATTTGTTTATATCTTTTAAGAATCCTGAAGTACTTGGAGACATCTCCTCAATTTGCACAATATTCCTGTGACTAATGAACAAGAAAAGAAGAAGGTGGAAAAAAAAATGAGGTATAGAGACAGTTGATATGGTGCCCACATTACTCAAGGAAGCCATGCTAGAGTGGGACGGCTGCCAGGACACTGGGCAACCAGCCTGATCCCCCACCATTGCTGTGCTTCCTGAACGTGGCAAAGCATGTGGCTCTCTGGTTTCAATATTTCTCACAGTCCTCCTTATGATGACATTCCTCCTGCCTGTGCTTGTCGCCCTCTTTAGACTGACGATAAACACTTAAAAGGCAGGGACTGATACTACTTACTATTTCCCCCAGCACACCATCTGATAGGCTAAAAATGTGTGTTTCATCTGTTTTTACTTGATGAAAAAAGCAAATTCACAAATGTGCAAATTATCGACTAGACTGTTCATCATCTCTATAAGGATAAACTCTTGGGATTCTTATCTGTTTCATTTTTTCCAAGAAGTTAGGAAAGGTAGGTTTTTTGGGTTTTGTTTGCTTGTTTGTTTCACTTTTGCTGTCATTTCCCAAATATCTGCTATATGGCAATCTTGCATTTTCTGCTTATTTCCAGTCTCCCTGTCCCAGAGGTACTAAACAAAAATGAAAGGAGGAAGGCAATTATATTTAGATGGAACTAGACCCAACTGCCATCATTGGGCAACATTCTTAATAGCTCTAACATTTGCTTTGCCTTTTTTTTTTTTTTGGCTTTTTAATGGCTTTACTAATGCATAATTTTCTTCTTTTTTTTTCTTTTTTTTAAGTTTTTTTTTTTGATGTGGACCATTTTTAAAGTCTTTATTGAGTCTGTTACAATATTGTTTCTGTTTTATGTTTTGGTTTTTTGGCCGTGAAGCATGTGGGATACTAGCTCCCCGACTATGGATCGAACCCACACCCCCTGCATTGGAAGGTGAAGTCTTGACCACTGGAGTGCCAGGGAAATCCCATCAATGCATTATTTTCATAAAAATATACTGTACTTATGTAAAGCAAACAATTTAATAAGATTTGACCTATGTACATACTTGTGAAGCCATTGTCATAATCAAGATAATGAACATTTTGCATCAACCCCAAAAGTTTCCTCGCGTCTGCCCCTTTGTAATCCTTCTCTCTACCCTCTCCCCACCTCCTGCTCCCATTTTTATGCAATCTGTCTGTGAAAAATTAGTTTGCATATTTAATAATATCACATTTCATTTCTTGTCTGAAACTTCGTAAGTTTGTTAGGCTGCTTAAATAAGATGATATGATACAAGTGCACCTAAAAAAAAAATCACTCAAGAATGTTCCCTTTATCTGCTCATTTTCCCTTCTCTATTCAGACAACAGTGTTTATTCCAACAGTATTTATACTTGGATAAATCCATCTGAAGGCAGCATTTCTAATATTTTGTTTGTTTTGTATGGGAATTTTTAATTTATTTAAAGTGGCACTGCTTTCCTACAAAAGCCATGCAGGGTGCCAGTGACCCATGGGCTGAACCTATAAATAGGAAATATTTATTTTGGAACAGTAGTGTTTCAAGTATGATTTGACTCTAGGCAGTTTTTTATAACAGTCATTGTACTATTACCTTTGCCATAGTTTTAACAAAAAAATAGGGACTACCTCATTTATGAGCAGAGCCATCAGAGGAAGTACTATTCTTTTTCATCCTACAGAAATATTTTAATGATGGTAACTAAGGATAGGGGGGCATAAGGCCTTTTGTCGTGCTGATTTACAGATTAACAAAGACTCGAGAATCACTGCTTTACAGCAATTCATATACACTCTTGGTCAGAACTAGCAAGAATGAAGAACCAACTATTTGAGTTTGTCTGATTATGTAAGAAAGCAAACTGACTAACTTCTCTCTCCTGGACAGTGTCCTCCTTTGGGAAGGAAGGTATTAGCAGCCTTAAAACCAAGGAGGAAAACTGTTCTTTTTATAGTGAGGTGTAGAAAATGAGACAGCTTTCTTACCTCTGTGGCTTTGGGGGGGTACTCTTTCCATTCAGTGTAAGTTGAAAGAAGTATTTTTCTTACAGCATTGTATTTCCAGCTCTAGGTTAAAGTTGCTATGTCAAAAGAATTGATAATATAATCCAAGGTACTTCTTCCTATCACTTCAAATTTCTGGGCATGTCTCCCAGGAAAAAAAATTAATCTGCATTTCCATTTTTAAAGTGCTTTTAACTTAATGTAGTTAATTCCTCCATTTTTGCAACCATAATATCCCCATTGTTGTTCAGACAATTCTACTTTCCCCTCCTACAAGTAGTTTGGGGCACAATGGAAAAATTACAGTAAACTGAAAACAACCTTAGTTTTCAGAATTTTTTTAGAAAGTTGTATTATTGGTTCACGACTGATAACCAGTTTTACAGACAAAACCATGGCAGAGAATCTTATCTTAAATAAATTCAAACTAATTTACACACTGTTGATGACAAATAAATGATGGTGGATGCCTCTATTCCAAAAAACCAAGCAATCAAAATGTTCAGATTGGGTGGAACCAACCTTTACCCCAAAATCAGTGAGACCCTCTTCCCCAAGCAGATGCTCTTCCCCTCTTATAAGGAATGGCATTAAAGGTACAAGTTCTATGATACAGGGAATCCCTTCTCATGCTTCTATCAGCCCAAAGAGAAGTAGCTTCTGATTGGCATTGCTGGAGCCCATTGAAGTCTTGTTTGCTGCCAATGGTCATTATGACAACATCTGTGACTAAGATGTGGAGGTTTAACTGCCTCATTTTCCTTCAGCTATGAAACCCCTTGGTTCATATAAAAAGGCTTGGTCAGGAAATTCCACCAACAGCGTGCATCGGTTGGTGAAAATCACATGATTCTGACCACAAAATAAGCTATTTCTAAATCCTTGGCTCAGTTAGGCCATGAACAAAATCTGGATGCAGACACGTACTGGATTTCCTTGACTTGATAAAAAGAACTGCTCTCCTAGAAATATGCAATGTATGACTTCTTTTTTCTTCCTTAGTCACATAGAGTTGTAGTATGTTTGCATACGGGCCTGTTTCCTCCGGGGTGTGTGTTACACCTGCTTGCTCCTTATTTCTCTCCTTAGGCTGCATAATTAATTCTTTTTTTATTCAGAGAAATTATTATATTTTTGTATTCTAAAGCCCCATTTCAAATAAGAGATGCTAATGTTGTTCAGAATTGCCTAAGCTAAGCTCTCGTGCACATTACCGCAAGCAGTACAAAATGTATATATAAAAGGAGTTTCTCAGCTAGAGGTAATATTTGAGTAATTACTACCAAATCATTATACTGGGGGCCATTAAAGTAAACTGCATTAACAAACTATTAAACATTTTTAAATAAAAAGAAACCAATATATTAATACATGTTTAGAAACTTAAAGATTATATTTTAAAATATCATACATTTTTATGACATCATAGATAAAAAGTTTGTTTCTTTTCACCATAAAGCTATACTTTAAGATTTTTTTAATGAAGAAAACCTGAAATGAAATTAGTTACCTACAAATACAGATTGCAATTACTCATTGGAAAATCATTTTTCTAAGCCTTCAACTAAAGTCTCAAAGTCATAGAAAGTTAGAATTCTTTCAAAACTAATTTTTGGTTGAATTATATTTCATTTAGTATCACAGCCTTGCTGTTCAGCTGGTTAGCCATCCACTGACTTTTAAATATCCTGTGGTGGAGACAATTATTTGTCATTTAATTAAATCCTAAAGCTATTGTGTTCCACTCAAAATAAATTCTAAAAGTAACAGTTTAATAAAAAGATTATTGCAAAACATAAACTTATTTATTTATTTTTTTCATAAACTTATTTTATAAACCCTTTAAGGGTGGGGAATTTATCTTCTACCGTGTTATCTTCGACACACTCCGTGGCATATAGTAAATGGTTTTGGGGGGAAAAAAAGAACATAATAGCTCCTGATTCCATGATTCTAAAATCTAAGAAATTCCTATTTTAAAAGGAATAGTAGTAAACTATATGCTTATGACTGTACATTGATCTGAATGGGAGAAATGATACAACCTCCTTTTAAAATACAAAGAGTTAGTGAATTGTCTTCTTCTGATCAAGTGGGATAAAATACCTAAGTTACAATAATGGATTTTATCATGAACATCATTTGTACTATTAACACAGAAAGTTTTGTCTAGTACTTAGAGGTTATTACTTTTAAGTAACTATTACTTTTAAGTTAATAATGATAATTCTGAATCCTAATATCTTACTTTCAATGAATAACATTCCTATTCAAAGAGCAACTAGATATACAGAAAGTGGTCTCAGTGGGATTGCAGGAGACACAAAATGAAAGAATAAACAGTTGAAACACCCTACAGAAAAACCTGAGAGGTCTGGTTTTAATTTTCGTTGGTGCTTTTATTTTTTCATTTCTGAACTAGTTTGACATCAGTACCTCTTACACACACACACACACACACACACACACACACACACACACACACACTCTCACCAAATTCATAAATGATGAGAAGGCAATTGGTCATTTAACAGGAATTACTAACTAAATTTTTCTGTGATTCTAGCTGTACATACTGAGTTGCGTGATGTGAGTTATGAACATGAAATTGCCTAGAAAGCACAAGAACCTTGGCAAATATTCAGAGTAGAGCACAATGCTTTAACACAACTAAATGGTTTAATGACAAGTGGGGAATTACTGTAAAATATAAAGCTGGCAAAAGGCAGCAAACAGTGCCTGCTGGCTAGACTAAGAAATCCAAAATGGATTCCAGGAAGAGAGCACAATGCCCGGCTGCTGCGGTGGTTGCCTGTTCCTCCTATACTGTTATTACTGTTCAACGGTCCTGAAATCTGAATGACAGTGGCCTGAGCCCTTTCAAACAACAGAAAGAAGGTCAATTTTTGTAATGAGGAAATGGAAGTGGTGGCACCGGAGATCACTGACCCTTACAGTTTCCTGTGCGATGAAGGAGCAGTGAAGTGCGCGGGGAAATTACGGTGTAGGAGAACAGTGACACCACCATCATGAAACACGGAACCAAGGAACAAGTAGCAAATGCACGAAAATGTGCATAAATCAAGTATATGCCATCAACCCTGGGCTTATTCCTATTCTCAAACTGTGAAAAACTGGGCCCAACAGTTCTGCGAAGAAAGGAAAAGGCAAAGGGCCAAAAATCAAGTTCAAGAGTATAAAATGATACTTTTAACCATGGGTAATATTTAAAATATTCTGCAACTAGAAGTCCTAGGTACTGACCAATCAGAACAGATGCTGGTCAACGTGCTGAAGCAGGATCCTCGAGACCAGCTGTCCTGCCAGGGGCTACCTAGTTAATTCCTAGATCCTGGGTGGGTGTAGAGGTCCAGACTGAAGCCAAGGTAGCTAAGGAAAACAGGTGAGATAGGTGCAGTTGGGACTGGGCCAGTGATTGTCTGTCAACTGATGCAAAGTTATTTCAATATTGTAACATCTAGTGCAGGCTACCAGTGTATCCCAGTGCATTAGTGTTGGTCTTAACCCTGCTCAGTCTACTGCCATTGCCTACTCACAGGGTATTTTGTGGTGTAAAGAAAGGGAAGAGTAGCTTATTAGCAGGGCTAATTGAAAACCTGTCTTTGATATCTGATGGCCCTTTCATATTTCATGTCCCTCAGTATTGTTACAAAATCATTGTCACATTCATAACCCAGGAGTTTCTGAATTAGGAGATGTGCTAAAGTCACTAACGTAATTAATGAAGTTTAGGGACTAGCAGATGCAAACTACTATATACAGAATGGATAAACAACAAGGTCCTACTGTATAACACAGGGTGCTATATTCAACATCCTGTGATGAACCATAATGGAAAAGAATACAAAAAAGAATATATATATATACGTATGTAAAGCTGAATCACTTTGCTGCACAGCAGAAATGAATACAACGTTGTAAATTAGCTGTACTTGAATAAAACAAGTTTTAAAAAAATAAAATAATTAATATTAAATTTTTTAAAATGAAGCTTATTCCACTGGATAATAATGATGGTTATCTGATGATTCAAGGAGCTCAATAGATTTTTTTTTAAACTCCAAATATTTAATAAAAAATTCATAAAGAAATCAATTGAAATAATAATTTTAAAGATCTTTCTGAAAAACCTGAAATAATATTTAATCAGTTTTCTTTGCCTCACCAGATACTGCAATTTGAACATGCCACAAGCTTTACTTCATATTGAGATATTTTCCTTTCAGCCAGAGTTTTCATATAATTTATTGATCTTTCTCAGTTGCCAAAAAGGCATCCAGAAAGAAAAGTTTATTTAACATTCTTAGACAACACCTTCTAGGGTAATGTTAGCTGATTTCTCATGGAAAAATGTCAAGATAGGGCTTCCCTGGTGGTGCAGTGGTTGAGAGTCCGCCTGCCAATGCAGGGGACACGGGTTCGTGCCCCGGTCCGGGAAGATCCCACATGCCACAGAGCATCTGGGCCCGTGAGCCATGGCCGCTGAGCCTGCGCGTCCGGAGCCTGTGCTCCACAACGGGAGAGGCCAGAGCAGTGAGAGGCCCGCGTACCACCAAAAAAAAAAAAAAAAAAAAAAAAGTCAAGATAAGAGAACACATTTTGATTCAGATGATAAGATATCTTGAATATATATTTAATACTACTGCATTTTTTTTAAATTATGGAGACTATTTTTGTGATTTGATTGCCACAAGAATTCAGGTGAAGCAAACAAAAAGTAGAAGGTTTGGTTATGAAAGTTGCAACATATTTCATAGTCAGGGCCTGCAAAATTTTTAGTTACGTTTTGATTTTCTCTAAAAACTGACATATCATTGAGACTATACTGATGTTGACAGACCAGGCTTACAAATATATTTATGGAAAGAATTGTTGCATTAACTAAACAAGCTATTGCACCAGGAACAGCCCCTGGGCATTTATATTCAACTTCTGCTACATTTCCAAGGGCAGGCCACCCTGATATGGCATGTTTATGAAAAGTAAGTAGCATTGAATACCGGCAAGTCCCAAAATAACCTCTGCAGAAACGTTGTATGGGAGCTCAGAAGACTTTTATGATGGCATCCTAGACTTCTCTTTTGCAATAAAGCAGAATTGCAATCATGACTAAGTTAGACCAGACCTAGCAACAACATTTATGGATTTGACAACTTTGCATTTATACTTAGCATGTATCAGTTTAGTACTTATAGTAATTTTAAAGGACAAAATGTGAAATATTAGCAAACGGGATATAGAATGAAGATTTGGAAGTATCAAGACGTCAGAGGGACACAAAGACCAAATGTTAGTTATCTTCTCTTTTTTTAATTAATTAATTTATTAATTCATTTTTGGCTGCGTTGGGTCTTTGTTGCTGCATGCGGGCTTTCTCTAGTCGCGGCAAGCGGGGGCTACTCTTTGTTGCTGTGCACGAGCTTCTCATTGCAGTGGCTTCTCTTGTTGCAGAGCACTGGCTCTAGGCACACGGGCTTCAGTAGTTGTGGCTTGCGGGCTCTAGAGTGCAGGCTCAGTAGTTGTGGCTTGCGGGCTCAGTAGTTGTGGCTTGCGGGCTCTAGAGCACAGGCTCAGTAGTTGCGGCGCACGGGCCTAGTGGCTCCGCAGCATGTGGGATCTTCCCGGACCAGGGATAGAACCCGTGTCCCCTGCATTGGCAGGCAGATTCTTAACCACTGCACCACCAGGGAAGTCCCTAGTTATCGTCTAATATGGAGTAAATGTGATCACTTAAAGATGATTCAAGAGACAGTGGCTAAGATTTTAAGAGCACCTGGAAGGACAAAGAAGCTGTAACAAAAGCAGTGACTTTTCTAAATTTTTTTCCCACGTGTGACAAATGGAGGAAATGCCCATCCTAGTAGAGAAAAGGAGACACCTAGTCACCAAGAGGAAAGCCAGGAGGCATGATGGCAGAAGAACATGACACACAATTTGCACAATGCACAAGCCTGGACTGTCATTCATCTACATCTAAAAGAAATATTTGATCACATGAACTGAGCTTCTAAGTAAGTAAATTATCATAGAAAAAAATTTTTTCAGGCCATAAAGAAATGAATATTTGAGCCAAATTTTCAAATATAGCTATTAAACACTCCAAAAGTGCCACCACTGAGCAACACACTGTCTTTGACTTCACGTGCTATGGGAGGGCAATAAGCAAATACAGAACAAGGACAGGGATTGGTGGTGGAAATGAGTGAAGAAATCATGTTTGTCTATATTCTACCTTGCAGTGTACCAAAAATTGAAGGTTTTTTTAAATAGTCAAAAGAAGATAAACTGAAGTCTAAACTTCTTTAAAGGCTCAGCCTTCAAGGAGCATCTTCTTTGAGGCTACACACATAAGGAGGCAGGAGAAAATGCCCATAAATTTGAAAAACTACGTGTCCCTCATACATTTCAAGTTGACATCTTAAATTAATCATAAGCGAAAATAGTTGTAAAGGATATAATACTGACATTTTAAAATACAACTTTACATTACCTTTTTCAATGAATTCAATGGGACATAAATGCCATAGTGATTTGACACTCATCAACATCCACTGAAAAATAGATTCAACCAAGTTTCTTAAATAGTTGCAAATTTTACATGATTCTTTTTTCCCACTGAAATTGTGTTTCCATTTCTCTTTTCTCATACGGTTTTATCTTACTATAATAAGTGTTTAATATTTGAAAGTCCTTTATTGATTATGTTATCATACTTCTCTGCAGCAAAAAAGTATATAAACTGAATGTTTTTAATTTAAAAAATACCCTGTTATCATGAGGTCTTAAGTATTAAAAAAAACATTATTCTGCACAGAGGGTTTTTTTTTAAGCATTAGTAGTACACAGTTTAACAAAACAATATAAATATTTCAAAAATGTTTGATAAAGATCATTAAATATAAGAAGTAAAATTTTATTGGAAATGCATCTCCTAATGAGGCAGGGGCATAATTATAGTGTCTTAATTAGAGATGGCTTCTGCACACCAAAAGATAAACTGTCCCTTTGTTTGGCATCTTGGGAGTTTTTAAACCCTGGAGCTGTTGGGAACATTGTGATGATGTGGCTAACTTTGGGGTATAATATAAACCTAACACTGTGTAATATAACTTTGTAATATAATATAATAACTTTGTAATATAACTGTGTAATAAACTTTGGGGTGTAATATAAACTTAACAGAGCCTTCCACTGTTCAGCACAGCTCCCAGCACCCAACAGGTAATCAATGAATGTTCATTTTCTTGGTCTTCTCCTTTCTCATCCTTTCAGCTCTCAACCATGCTGGGGCAACCACTAGCCTAACAAATGAAGCCATCCCAGCTCCAAGAGCATCGTTTTAACAAGGATCTCCTCAGACAAACCAGTGTAAATAGAAACTTCCTTGATGTCACCATGTTCTCTTTGTAGCAGGAAACAAAGATTTATAAAAATAGGTTTATATGTGTAGATATACTTTTAATCAAATGGCTTAATGTAATATATACACATATAAAACTCTAAAACCAATGTTACTGAAAAATTAAGTTCTATGTAAGGGCATTAAAACTACAACATTTACTGAAAAAATACACCAACTTAAAAAGCTATATTTCTTTTCCAATATTAAATGCTTACAGTATGTCAAGCAAGTAGAAACTGTACTTGGATATACAATGCCTGGAACATTTGAGTCATTTTTAAAAACACTGATGGTGTTTTAGAAGGACTGACCCTTCTATTAGCATAAGTAGGCTGTGGATTTTTTCACATGTAATGACTTCTGTTTCTACCCCCTGCCTGAGTATACCGCCTACTACTGCATCGTCTGACTCCACACTTCCCCGCTTGTCTCCCTGTATTCTTCTCACATGACGAAAACACTCTACGAAGCAGGTACTTTTTTTTTTTTTTTTTTTGCGGTACGCCGGCCTCTCACTGTTGTGGCCTCTCCCGTTGCGGACCATAGGCTCCGGATGCACAGGCTCGGCGGCCATGGCTCATGGGGCCTAGCTGCTCCGCAGCATGTGGGATCTTCCCGGACCCGGGCACGAACCCATGTCCCCTGCATCGGCTGGCGGACTCTCAACCACTGCGCCACCAGGGAAGCCTGGTACTCTTTTTTTTTTAACAGATAAAAAAAAAATTAATGGCTCATTATTTTTTTTGCGATAGATTGTTTATTAGTATTTTTTTGGTTTTGTTTTTAGCTAGAATATTTCTGCTTCTCTTTCAAAGAAATGTGCAAAGGATGTCAAAACTCTTTAAAAAATAAATAGAATCTTGTTTCAAAATAAAGATTTTAGGAGAACTTCTTTGTAAAAGCAAACTATTGCATTTTAAGTGTCTTTGTTTGTTAGCAATCCCTAATATAGCAACTCAACAGTAATTGCTATTTTATAATCTCCTGAATATTGAACTATTTATTATGCAAGTTAATACTCTTTGGAGTATGCACCCGCCTAGCCATGGAGTTCTTTTCTGTTTACATATTTTACTTTTGCAGCTTTTGCCAGTCACTGTAAAGAAGCATCTTGAAATTTACTAATTCCAGGCGTAAACAGACTTCTGCCAGACACATAGCAGCTACACTTCATGTCTTTGTTTTTAATTAAAGAAAGACATACGGCAGACTGGCAAAGTTTGGGGAAAACATTTTTTTGTAACAGCTAGGAGTTCTCTTCAGCAGAATTTTATTGTCATCATGACTACAGGGCCCCAGGACCAGGCTGTGACTCCATAATCCCCAGCAGAATGCGGGGGTGTAACAAGAGGTATCGGGTTGAATTCCATATAATTGTCCTTTTGCAGGTCAAAAATGGTTGAATATTGCAATTTCATGTGGTTCAACCAAATAATTGCTGCATATAGGCTCTTTCCTCAAAGAAAGCTCCACAACATAGACTCCTTCAGGAACATGCTAGAGAAATGCTCCCCAGGAACTATTTCCTAAATTTGGTAAAACTTCATAATACAATATTTATTAGTTTCAGTATAGTCTACCAAGTCATTTCATGCAGCACAGACTTGGTGGGCAAGTGTTTTGCTATTCGACTGGATATCTGTTCAATTCACCACAGCCCTTCTTCTCGCAGAAGCAACTGGCCCCATCACAGTCCTAGAAGTATCAACAAGGAGCGAGGGATGTGCACCCTGGTCTGAAGTGTGAGGCAGTCAACAAAAAAGGATGGTCTGAACACACAAAATATGTTGACCATCTTAAGACTGGTTCATGATCACTGTAACTGGCCCCCAAATAGTTCTACCTTGCATTTGTATGAATACACCCACAAGGCAAGCAGGGTGTATTATTCCCATTTTACAGATGAGGAAATCAAAACTCCCAGATATGAAGTAACTAACTCAGGGTCACCAGTGAGGAAATGGCGTATCTAGGTGAGAACTCTGTTCTGTCTCATAGTCTATTTCCTTGGGAGATAATATTTGAAAATTCAGGACACTGGGCAGAATGTCCCTTTAACTTCTTCCCTCCTCTTCTTAGTGTCCTGTGCACACATGCTAATGAGGTAAGATGACTAGGTGTGGTGGGTTGGCTGTGACTCCACAAAGAGTCAAGCACTTCTCTACTTCTGTGATAAAGGATGAAAGTGATGAAAACACACATACTCCTTAGGAGAGGAGAGAGGGTAAAACAGGAAGTAAGCATTTCATAGATCCATGAGAATGGAGATCTAGAATCTTTGCATCAGTGTGGGGCAAGAAGAGGGAGAAGGGAAGACCACTCCTCCTTGGCAGAGAGAGCTGCATGGTTGGTTCTGGGCTTTATTTTCACCATAGCAACATGAGTTGAACATGCCCTGTGGACAAAACCCAGTTATATAAGAGAATCACATATACACACACTCACTGACCTTAGGAAATTTACCATCTGAAGAACGAGCTTGGACAGGCAAATGAAAAAAATGCATGGCAAAGACACCTGTGAGTGTTAATATGGATGTTCAAATGCTTGGAATGATAAATGTCATAAGAGAATAGCTATAAGAACCTTGAATAGAAATTGGCCCTGAAAAAGCTGGGAATTCTAAAGAGATACTTAAAACTTCAGATAATCACCAAATGCTGGAGCAGAGTAAGATCAACACATAGGACACTTCTCTTTGAGAGAAAGTGCTTACCTGTTTGAGGTGCCAAGTGGCCTGGAAATATCTAGCAACTCTTGACTTTAAACTCTATTCATCTAGCTCCACTGAACATAGGAGTCAATAAAAATAACTAGAATTTGTATAGTAACTATCTTCTAAGGAATCAAAGAAAAATATAGGAGAAAATAGAATGTGTTTAAAAATAAAGCCCATCATCTCTATCAAAAAATATGCTAAATTGAATATAAATATGATAAATATTCCCACCCCAAAGTGCCTTTCTATTTTTGCACTGTTGTGAACATTCTTATTATATGTCATGGTTAATCAAATTGATTTTTAATCCTAAAGGCGGAAGATATTTGTCACAGTCTATAACTTCCTGTACATATTGTAGTTTTTGTTGGAAAACTCATCTACCCTGAAACCTGTGTCCCTGTGTCCCTGACTTTTTGTACTAGATCAGCTTGTGTAGCTGCATTTGTATGGATGTAGATACTGCACTAGAATCTTACAGAAAAGGAAGATGTGAAAGCTTAAAAGTCATGTAAGAAGTGAGTGTAGAATGGGTCTTATCCTGTCTGTAAAAACTCAGAAATCAAAGCCACTGAAGCCTGCAGAGAGAAAGCCACCCTTGACCTTTCCAGATTGCTCATTGGGTGGGTACATGAGCCCAGGGATTTCACGTGGATCTCCTTTGTATCCTGGTATATAAATACCAGAAAATATGAATATTCAAATATGCTAACCAAACTTAGACCAATTCAGGGCCTGATAAACAGAGAATGTCCAACAATTAAAAATCATAAATGTGTGTACGGTAAGTGGAAATGTATTTATGCTTTAAGTGTTTTTAAATGGCTCAAGTGTCACTTCTGATTTTCACTGTGTATGTCACCACACTCTTCCAGGCTGGACTATCTTGGGGACCCTAAATCAGAGATGAAGTAATAAATCAGGATCATCATGATACGATTAACACAAAGGCCACTAGAAGACCAAGCCTATATGTCATCTCACATTTAAGTTCTTTTCTCTCCTTATGCACTGGATCCTTCCAATGCCCCCTTTGAGGGCAACTTTCTATCCCTTTACATCTTTATCAGTGCACACACATCATTGTATTTTCCTTAGTTATATCTGTCTCCTAACCTAATGCATTAGTTTCCTTGGGCTGCCATAACAAAGTACCAAAAACTGTGTGGCATAAAATAGAGATTTATTGTCTCACAGTTCTGGAGACTACAAGTCTGAAATTGAGGTATCAGCAGAGCTATGCTCCCTCTAAACCCTGTAGGGGAATGCCCCCTTGCCTCTTCCTGGCTTCTGGTGGTTTGCTGGTAATTACTGGCATCCCTTGGCTTCTTGGATGCATTACTCGAATCCTCCGTCTTCACATGGCATTCTCCCTGTCTCTGTGTCCAAATTTCTCCTTTTTTTTTTTTTTTTTTTTTTTGCGGTACGTGGGCCTCTCACCGCTGTGGCCTCTCCCGCCGCAGAGCACAGGCTCCGGACGCGCAGGCTCAGCGGCCATGGCTCACGCGCCCAGCCGCTTCACGGCATGTGGGATCTTCCCGGACCAGGGCACGAACCCGAGTCCCCTGCATCGGCAGGTGGACTCTCAACCACTGCGCCACCAGGGAAGCCCTAAATTTCTCCTTTTTAAAAGGACACAAGCCATATTGGATTAGGGATCACCCTAATTATCTCATTATAATCGAGATAAATTTGCAAAGACTCTATTTCCAAATAAAGTCACATTCTGAGGTACTGGGGGTTAGGACTTCAACCTATCTTTTTGAGGGCACACAATTCAACTCATAACACTTAGAATCAAGTGCTCAAGTGCTCCATTTAAGAAGTAACTCACTGGGCTTCCCTGGTGGCGCAGTGGTTGAGAGTCTGCCTGCCGATGCAGGGGACACGGGTTCGTGCCCCAGTCCGGGAAGATCCCACATGCCGCGGAGCAGCTGGGCCCGTGAGCCATGGCCGCTGAGCCTGCGCGTCCGGAGCCTGTGCTCCGCAATGGGAGAGGCCACAACAGTGAGAGGCCCGTGTACCACAAAAAAAAAAAAAAAAAAAAAAGAAGTAACTCACTAACTAAATAACCCACTGTGCCAGATAATGGAAAAATAAAGATTATGTCTTTGATGGCATAGTTAGTATCTTCATTTTTTATCCTCCACGTCCAGTATAGTAGCTAGCACAAAGTTAGTGTATTAGAAAAGTTTACTGATTGCATTAAGAATGGGCAAAGGAAGGAAAATAATTCCAATGTTGAGATCCTAAACTCAAACCTCATAAGACGCCTCCCCCTTCTTGAGCTCAGTATCAATTTTCAAACAAGTCAGTGCCCAAAAGGGCTGAAGAAACAGCGAAGAATAAACGCCCTAAGTCCTCACTCAGTCAATGTGACCTTCACTTCTAATAGAGGCAAAAGTCATAATTACCCCACATCACTTAATATTAGTTGCAAATGTTAAGTGCAAAATAGCAATTGTCCAAGTCCTAGATTTTTATTTATAAAAATAAATAAAATTTTGCTTATATTAAATCCCATCAAAGTCTAATTTCCAGAAGTTCCCCTGGACTTCCAAGTGGTCAAAATAAACCTATCTCAGTCTCAGAAGGAAATTCATGGAATGATTCAGCACAAATTCTATCTCCAGACAAGACCTTCTCCCAAGGTTTCAAGAAACATGGATGTTCAGCCTGTTCTCCAGGTTCTGCAGAACTGGGTCCTACAATTACCCTTGTTATCTTATCTGGTTGCAGTACTTAATCAGCCTTGTGGTCAAGTCTCTTTCTTCTGGCTAGCCTGTGGCATTTCAACCCATTTTTTCTGCCACATGGCATTTAACTGCTCAGCACCTTCCTATGTGTACCCCTTCCCCTTCTGTGTCTGAATGGCAAGCCCGCCTGTTGTTTGTTTCCTGTAATATGTAATCTAACATCTTTCATAGATGACTGCATTAGTCTGAGTTCTCCAGAGAAACAGAACCAATAGAAGAGAGAGAGATTTACTGTAAGAAACTGGCTCATACAATTAAGGAGGCTGAGAGTACCAAGATCTATAGTCCACAAGCTAGAGTCCCAGGAGAGCCAATGGTGTAATTCTAGTCCGAGTCTGAGTCCAAAGGCAGAAGCAGACTAATATCCTAACTCAAAGATAGTCAAGCAGAGAGAAAGAATTCTTTCTTACTCAACATTTTATTCTATTCAGGCCTCCAATGGATTGAACGTAGTCCACTTACATTGGGGAAGACAATCTACTTTACTCACTCTATGGATTCAAGTGTAAATCTCATCCAGAAACACCATCATAGACACATCCAGAAATAAAGTTTAACCAAATATCTGGACACCCCATAACCCAGTCAAGATGACACAATGCACACTGCAACCCTCAAACCAGCATGGTCCTCTCTGAACCTCTCAAATATCTCCACAATCTTCTTAACATGTGGAGACTAACACTGACCACAGCACGTGATGACAACTGGACCAGCTCAGAGGCAGGAAGGATCGCTTTCCAGCCCTGAAGAGGCACATCCCTGTTCATACAACCTGCCACCAAAGGTGAAGTTGTGAACACAGAGAGAGAAACAGTCCTTGCTCCTTGCTCCTGCCAGCCACAGAGGGAGCCCACTAGTCTGCTTTCAAACCTCTGCAAGCCTGAGGATTCCCCTTTCATTCCATATGGCCCCAAGAGTACTGCATGTTTCAGATCTGGACCTAGGATCCAATTTGGGTGCTATTGATGATAACAATAGTGATACTGCAGCTACCCTTTATTGAATACCTACTCAGTGCCAGACATTTTACATAATTATCTCACTTAGTGTCATCTCACATGGTTAATATTTATTACCTCACTTTCACAGATGAGAAAAGTGACTCTTAGACAGGTAAATAACTTACTTCGGGCAAGTAAAAGTTCTCTAATTCATTCCCAGTCCCAACTCCAAAGTCTGTGCTATTTTCACTGTCTGCACAGCTCCCAGACTTGGCTGAGCAGGAGGACACCCACTGGGTGGCTTAAGTGTTGCCAGTCCTCTCAAAAGATTCTGGACTATATGGGCTACGACAAGGGACCGTATTCAGTCCTAGGGAGCTTCTCCAAACTCCAGCCCAGGATTATAACTGGAGAGTCCGTTTCCAGGGATGAAAATGACTAACTGATCTTGGCATCCCTCACAACATCAGACAAAGACACCTTACACTTAACAGACAATCAAACTTATACTGAATTAGTGTTCCTTGTGCAGAGGCAGGGTTAGCATTCCCCTTGGGTCTTCCAGAATTTGCATAGAATGACAAGGCTGAAGATGAGAAATATCCGTGGCGGAGCAATTTTCAAGTTCTACTTGTAGGACAGTAGGGTTGTATTTTAAATTTTTCTAATAGACTAGCTCTCCTAACCACCTTTGTCCATTATTCTATTCATGCAATCCATCATCAATGAATATATGAATATTTATGTGTAGCTCTAATATGTATAGCACTTTAGCAGGCAATTCCCTTAAAGACTGCTGCAGTGGTCTGTGAACAAATATCAGTGGGGTCTCATGACCCTCTTCTAGGCCAACTTTTAACCTGATTAATTGGAATTATAATATCACCAGGCAAGCGATAGTGGGGAAACAAAATTTAGGTCAGATTACTAAGACAGTGAGTTAGAAACACGAGTGTGTGCCAGAATGCCAACTGCTGTAACTAAGAGAGTGAGGTTTGCAGACCCAGTTCAGCAGAGGGGAGGATAGAGAAGGGAGGGACAGCGAACTCGGCCTTGACACTGATGGGTTATTCCAGGAAATTCTCAGGACTTCTTTGTTTTCATTTTCTATCTTAATGAACACTTACAAACTTAATGTTGCCACAACCCCAAAAGGCTAAATATATGCTTCCCAACATTTTTTGTATTTTTAGACTGTTTCCAACAATTACGTTTTATCAAGAGTTACGTGGGCACAATATTCATTGCAGCTCTATTTACAGTAGCCAGGACATGGAAGCAACCTAAGTGTCCATCGACAGAGGAATGGATAAAGAAGATATGGCACATATATACAATGGAATATTACTCAGCCATAAAAGGAAACGAAATTGAGTTATTTGTAGTGAGGTGGATGGACCTAGAGACTATCATACAGAGTGAAGTCAGAAAGAGAAAAACAAATACTGTATGCTAACATGTATATATGGAATCTTAAAAAAAAAATGGCTCTGAAGAACCTAGGGGCAGGACAGGCATAAAGACGCAGACGTAGAGAATGAACTTGAGGACATGGGGAGGGGGAAGGGTAAGCTGGGACGAAATGAGAGAGTGGCATGGACATATATACACTACCAAGATGTAAGCAGCCGCATAGCACAGGGATAGCACAGGGAGATCGGCTCAGTGCTTTGTGACCACCTAGAGAGGTGGGATAGGGAGGGTGGGAGGGAGACGCAAGAGGGAGGGGATATGGGGATATGTGTATATGTATAGCTGATTCACTTTGTTATACAGCAGAAACTAACACACCATTGTAAAGCACTTATACTCCGATAAAGATGTTAAAAAAAAAAAACAGTTATGTGGGCAGACCTCAGGAAGGGATTATATGTATGCCCTCTGGTCCTACCTTCTCTCTCCAATGCTGGGGAACAAGACAAAAGTCTAAGGGTCTGAATTAGGGTATGCATGGTAAGGGAAAGGGTCCAATGAATTATTCTCTTTCCCCATCCGTGGTCAGAACCAATTAAGAGACAGATAAGTCAGTCTGGCAGAGGAGGACCAAATTGTCAGCTTCATGACTGATCAAGCCCCGGAGAATATGCTTAGATGTGTGAGCACAACTGTATTCCAAATTGCAATCTAGAATTCAGCTAGGCTTACCCCTAGGTCCTGGCGTAGGAGCTGACTGCTCTACCGCACCGCAGAGAACAGCTGGGTGTATATTCCACCTGCAGGAGGGAGACACAAAAATAGGGCTCAGCAGGGATGGAGCCACACAGGCCTGCTCCTCCTCTACAACCCACCCATCCCACGTGCACTGCTCTGCCACACTTCCTTCCCTCGGCAAGCAAAAGTGAAGAGCGGCCAGTAGTGCATCTCTAAACTAGTAGTTCTCCAAGTGTGCTCCGAGGACCAGCAACATCAGTGGCGTCCGAGAACTTGTGAGAAATGCAGATTCTCAGGCCTCACCCTTGACCTACTGAATCAGGAATACTGGGGCCCAAAAAGCTGTGTCTACAAGCCTTCCAGGTGATTCTGCTGCTCACTAAGGTTGAAGGACCACTACTCCAAAGAGTCATTCTAAACCTAGAATCACCTGGGACATTTTTAAAATGTCAGGCCGTCCAGGCCTTCCTCCAGACCAATAAGACCAGAATCTCTGGGGTGAGGCCAGGTATCAGTATTTTTAATACCTGAGGTAGTGACTGAATATGAGAGCTTTCTGGACATTGCAGATGTTTAAAACTAACTCTTTTATGGACACATTTGTGGGTGAAGAGACCTCCTCCCTCTCCCACCTGCACCCCTCATTGCTGGGGATCTCCCTCCCGTACTTTGCTACAATGGTAGTTCTCAACTCAAGGCAATTTTGTCTCCCAGGGTACATTTGGCAATGTGAGCATGCAGTTTTGATTGGCAGGACTGGGAGAGGGCATGGAACTGGCATCTAGTGGGAAGAAGCCAGGGATGCTGCTAAACATCCCACAATGCACAGGATAGCTCCTCACAACAAAGAATTATCCAGTACAAAACGTCAATATTGCCAAGGTTGAGAAACCCTGCCCTGCACAACAGCCTATATTTCTGAATCTACTATATACAGTAATTGTATATACCAAGGTTTGGCAGTAATAAAACTGCATTTTTAAATGATTTACAAAACTCTTTCCTACAAATTGGACACGTTTTTCTCCTCCCCATTTAGAGTGGAGGTTCTGGATCCTTTATCAATATTTCTTCAGTTATCTCCTTTATGATTGCATTTCAGTGTAGATGTCTAGACTACAGGCTGACAAAGGCTATCCGCCATATCTGTTTTCTCACTTTGTAAAACACCTTGCAGGGTCCCATGCAGACAGGCACTTGATTAATGCTATTTGATGATGACTGAATTAGCTTTTCTTAGTTGGGAAAGACAACTCTTTTAAATGCAAGTACCACCTAACCTCAGTATAATTTCAAAAGCATTTTATTATGTGCAACCTTTGTATCTGTAGTTCTATAATTCTGCATTTAATATATTTCTTGCCATATCACGGGAATTCCAGAGCAGCTCTTTGTCAAGTATGTTCAGGTGATCTCAATGTGCTGGGCTCCTTTCTGTTCTCTTTCATTTACATTTTCAATAGGATACTGATACATTTCCAGCTAAATGCATTCTGTTTAGGGTTGCCAGATAAAATACAAGGCTCTTAGTTAAATTTGAATATCAGATAAACAATAAATAATGTTTTAGTATAAGTTTGTCCCAAATATCTCTTGGGATATACTTACATTAAAAAATTTGTTGTTTATCTGATATTCAAATTTCATGCACATTTCAAATTTCACAGAAATTTCATGAGTTTTCCTTTAATATATGCCATCTTTTTGAGAAAATTTACGTTCTTTTTTCAGTAAAATTACTAGTTAACTTTCTATTAGAATAAGGGCTGATATTTTAGATCGTGTACACAGAAGGGCCATACTGTTTACTAAAATATTCGTATCTTCCAGACATGTTAGAAAATGGGCACTACTCTGAGCCTCCTAAGTGGTCTTCCAACCTCCCCCAAATTTCTTCTGAGTCAGCAACTAAAGGGTTAACACCTGGCAACTGTATAGGGTCACCAAGACCTGGCTCAGGTACCCCCCCTGACATCCATTCTGAATGGTCAGTGCCTAGATGCACTGCTATTAAATGTTTTTAGTATCAGCCCTAAGTACGACTCTCAATTTAAAGTATACAAATGCTTCCCCAAAGAATCAAAATACAGATACAATTACATCCCGTGTATATATTCGAATAAATATATTTTTAAAGTCAAGCACACTTTCATCTCATTTTACACCCATGTCTTCTCCCCATCTTCCTCCTTCCTCAGTAAACAGGGATGGTGCCTCCTTTTTCGAGGTTGCTTTTGCTACCATAACAATTCTCCAGCTTTCCCAAGGGATTAGCCATGGTGCGATTTACTTTTCAAGAAGGGCCCATTTATCTTCCCCCTGACAAATTTCAACACAGGCACAGCTCTAGCATGAACATTTCTGCAGATTAATCTCTCACCCTTCTCAAAGAGAAGAATTATTCTTAAACAATCTATTTCAATACAGAGTTCCTGGTGTGAAGTTAATTTCTACAAACCTTGTGAGCATGCTACTAAACACCATCTCAGCTATTCACTGAGAACAACAGAAGCCCTCTGGTTTGTAGTTTTTCATCCTTATTGTTTAAATGTAAACAGGAAAGAAAAACAGGCCAAAGCATGCTTTTTAAAAAATCAGTGTTTCTTGCAAACTCTTGAAATGGTTACTGTGTACAATGGTCTGTGGACATTAACTATCAATAAATATTTATTCAGCATCTACTATACATAACATACTATGAAAGGTGATATTTTGCATACACAGGTGAACAGACATTATGTGGTTTTGAAAAAAAAAAGCTAAGCAAAATTAGCCATGTGTTCAGATCAGTGTTTTATAAAGCATGACCCTATTTTGCTGTTAGAAGAAATTAACACTTGACTATTAAGAACAGCTAAAAAATATTTAATAGGGCAAGAAAAGAGTAATATAGCCTGGAAAAACTATCAGGCACCACAAAGACATGATGGGGAAAAGCAAATAAGAACAAATAAAACAGAAAGAGAGTGGGTGGATGGCCAGAAGCCGAATATGAATCACCAATTCAGTGCTATTGTGTTAAAAGTCAATATGATACCAGCACAAATCAATAGGAGTAGAGTAGGCAAGGCTGAAACATAATTCTTCTTCTCTCCTCCCCATTAGTCAGAGTGAGAAAAGTATCCTGTTTTGAACAGCACACTAAAAAAAACTGTACAGAACCCAACTGTATTCAAAGAGAAAGCTGACTAGCTAACGGGACGGAAAAGGAGCCTGACAAGGAAAGATGGAAACAGATTCAAAAAGAGGCTCCAGGGTGAGTTGAAGTCTGTTTTTAAGTATCTACAGTTTTTGAGGATAATTCTGGCCAGTTCAGATGAGAAAAAATATCAGTCTGAAATGAACCTTATAGTCATTTCTGCTAGACATAAGGAAACTCTTACTTCGCCACTAGGACAATAAAACAATGGAATAAGTGTTACTCTAACACAAAGATTGCCAGGTGTCCATTTCTTAATTTTTTTAATTAAAAAATTTTTAAAGGTAATCTTTATGAGTTAATCATTCGTATGAAGGTTAGGGGATCTCTCATAGTCATGTCCAACTATATTATAATTATACAGATTTATACAGACTATAAGACTCACATATCTACGTGTTAAATGAACATTTTCTTATAAAATGCCCAGAGTCTAGTGCAACAAGGGGAAGCTGGAAAAAGTTGTACTATATTATACAGCTATTTCTCAATAAACACACATCACTAATATAAAAGCAAACCACATCCCTCTCCCATCAACACCTACACATACACACATTCCCCACTCCTGTTCCTGGCTCAGTCACACAGCCATTGTAGAACTGCATAAGAGCTAACAGTCTAACTACATTCTCGATCATCTTGCAATTTGTTGATGATTAAGGAGATTGTGTGTGATAAGTAATGATATGTGGCAGGCACATTTTTGTTATTGGATGTAGAAAAACAATACTCATTAATTTGACTAAGTTTCTGGCTATTTTCTTATGGTCAGTTTTAGTTTCATGGATATGCATATCACATTGAATTGGGCAGCTAGAAGGTGGTCTGTTATGATGTGGTTAAGCTTTTTTTATTACAAGTCCCTTGTAAGGAGTTTTTTTTAATATTAAGAAGATAATAATAGCACATTCAGCTTCAATTTCACTTTTCACTCTTTCCTGAAATTGCCTTACTTTTTACACATTAATATTATGCTCATCTGAATATTAAGACACCCATAAAAGGAAAGGTAGGCTCTGTGGTCTGGATTATAGTTTTAGGATGAGGAAGAATGTTACTTTGGTACAGAAGATTAAAATGCTGATGGCGCTCGACACTGCTTGCTAGAACCCTAAGAAGTTTTAGTGAGAACATACTACCTCACATTAAAAGTTCTTTTGTAGTATTTGAGAATTGTTTATAGTCTTGGATGAAATGATTGTCCATATTTCTCAAACTGTAGCTGCATTAGTACTTCAGCTCATACCTGTTCCGCTATTATGTCATATAAGCACTGTTCTTGCAGTGGTCTCATGCATACTCATTAGATGGTCCAAGGAACCTCCCCCCCTACCCATCCCCAGTGTGACACAGAACAATCGAGTGTGAAGAGGCCAAGTGAGAAATGTCCTGCTCTTCTCCCATTTATATTCCCGCTCTTGTTTTCCTGGGAGTTCTTAAGGAAACATCCTGGCAACCCCCAAAAGTTAGTTACTCATGAATATTAAAGAAGAATCAGAATTAAAACAAGTGACTGTGGCCATAGTGACTGCATATATAGAGGAAATACTGAATTCTTACTAAGGTTCAGACATTGTTTTAAACACTCTCTGGGGATCTAAAGATAAACCAGAAAGAGACTCTATAGGAAAACCCAAAGTCTGGGATTCGAAACAATGATTTTCGAAACTAGCCTTTTATTTTCACCCAAATTTTCTACAGAATATTTTTGTCTTGAGATAGCTTCAACTCCCTAACACACAGGGAATTTCATATATTCCAATATCAAAACCTACGCAAATAATAAATACTGAGAAAACACTATGAGCAACTGATGCTACATGGTCTTCTGATAAGTGGAAATACTTTTCACACAAGATCATATTATGGGATTGCACTGATTGGGAGAGATATTTACTTTTACTCACCACCCTTCACCAATGAGAATCTTAATTTAGGATGTGTGTAGCCAGCAGACAGGCTCATGAATTGTGACTTTCACCTGAACAACGGATAGTCGAAACAGCCTCACATACGTTTTGGCACTGATGTGTAAAAAATTGCCAGAGAAATGTCTTGGTATTGCCCGAGGTCTTATATCTTACAGCAAAGTGGCGGATTAAGGGTACAAACACACTAAAAATAACTGCGTTACAGTATCTCGCGTCAGAGACTGAAATGTGAGTCCTTATATTTCAACTCTTTCCCTTTTATTAATTTTTGCATTTTGTTTTGTCTGTCTCTTGGTATGTACTTTAGAAATCAGATAGAAAACCATAATTTGGGGCTCAGTTTCCTCAATTAGCCCTTCCTATACTTGCTTTGGGAAGTTCTTTTAAACACTGAAGTATTAAGATCAAAGTTCTGGTCAACAATTTAGAACACTTTGATTTTCAGAAAAAATACCACATAGTTATTAGGCAGCAAATTCTAGGTTGTAAGTCTGGGTTTGTCAGCCTAAATGTGTATATACATGGGCAGAGTCCTAAAATTCAAGCTTTGTGTTTTGTATGTACAAAATTTTAAACATTTGGCCTCCAAATGAGTTAGAGAAATCAGTGGTACCTTATAAATGTGATGTTCTAAACAGATATTTCAGTCTCTCAATCCAACTACAAATTCCCTTCCTGGTCTTCTGGTGGTTCTAACTGGTATCAGATCTTTACTTAAAACACTTTCTCCTGAAGTCAGTTCATCTAATCACCATGCAGTAGTTTCCTATTGATGTTGCAACAAATGACCAAAAACCTAGTGGCTTCAAACAAAACAAGTTGTTTATCTTAACAATAACTTTTAGCAATAACAAAGCAACAATAACTTGTAATCTTAACTGTAAATAGCTTACAGTTCTGAAAATTTAAAGCCTGAAATGAGTTTTAGAGGGCTAAACTCAAGGGGTTAGTTGTGCTACATTTCTTTCTGGAGGCTCCAAGAGAGAATTCATTTCCTTAACTTTTCCATCTAAAGGCTGCCTGCATTCCTTGACTCATGTTCCCTTCTTCCATCTTCAAAGCTTATCACTTCAGCCTCTACATTTCAACTGTGCTGCTCCAAAGTGTGTTTGTATTCGCCTCTTCCAGGAACCACAGACCATCTCAGCCTGGATACCTATAATGTACAGTATCAGTCTGAGTTTTTGTTTTTCTTTTTTCCACGTAACAGTATGGTAGAATGAATCCTGGACCAAACTCTTGGGAGAATAGGCTTTGAGAACCAATCCTCAGAGGAGACTTTCTTTTTAAACTCTTTACCCAGAGCCAGTGTCAATATGGGCAAGTATCTGCATGCTCTCTCCCTCTGCGGGGAAGCAGTTCTAGGTCAATCTCTGGGCATCTTTTTGGTGCCCCTTCTTCATCAATCCCCATACAAACTCCCACACTATTCCAGCCTCAGACTTTGCTTCCTGTCTACCTGCAGATGTAGTCTAAGTTTTAGGGTGTCAATGTTTGCTTAACTCTCCCCATTCTCACTTTCTGGTTTCTGGCCTCCAAGAATTCTCCTTACTTTCCATTCAATTCAGTAACGTATTTAAATTATTATTTTAAAAATTTTATCCAAGCATTCTTAAAAGTTCTGTACTGAGAAAATTTATCTGAATATTCAGCCCACCTTAAGTAGACCCCCTAAAAATTAAACTTTAACAGAAGGGTCTTTAGACTTTAAAAGCCTCTTACATTCAAAAGTATAGTAGATATTTTTAAAAATAAGATGCCCATGATTATACAAAACAGTTCTATTATAAAAGTCATAAAGTGAAGCAGAATCACCTAAGTCAAGTTAGGTTGTATTTATTTGGTTTTAATTCTAAGAAAGCTATAAAGATGAAGAGAAGAAAGAGAAAGAGAGAACACTCAATTACAAAGCCACTCAATAAGGAATTGAGTTCTAAAATAACTTGTTCAATAGATAAATTGATCAAAAGGTAAACTCATTGTGGATAATATGGCTGTTCATGAAATGACAGCTGTTCTAGGTCTCTGTTGCATCTTCTTTCTACATGAACTTTTATCTTAGTTTATTTTTTTTAAATGAATTTGTACAATTAACGTGAGCTGAATGACATGTGGTCCTGGCTCACTTTCTATTGAATAAAAGTGTTATTTTCTTCACCAAATACAATAGATACTTGGGAAACCCCACAAGGAGATATTAATAAAACAATTGAAGTATTTTACTTTTCTTTGCTTTACATATCTGATAATTATTGCCTAAAAATATTTCACACAAATCAGCTAGTTTCTATAATATTTAATTTGATGAAAGCATTGTTAGAAATACATGACTGCCATCAACAGAGACATATTAACATACACAATAACCAGCATCATAAAACAACTGGCCAAGTAGCTATACTGTTCAATGATTCTGGCTCCTTCATTTTGAAACTGCCTTTGAGTACTCAATGTTGAAAGATGACTGACCACAAGAGACGCTGAAATTTAAAATACATAATACAATTGATTCATAAAGCCAAGGTTGCTAATTGGGTAATATTGTGCCTGCCTATGAATTGGCTATCATAAATTTGACTAAGGCACCTTAGGATATTACATGAATTCTTTCACCCATAAAGTATATTTCATTAAACTGGACATTGCCCGGCACTGCCCAGGCAAAATAGTATATTATATATACTATAGTTTAAACAAAACTATTATACCACCACAAAACTGTTTCTTGAATCACTTAACCACCCAGCATAAAATCCATGGACACATAACAGGAGTCACTACAATAGGAAGTAAAAAACTAATTAAAATGCCACAGCTGTGTGCCAATTTTTCTTCCCTAATGGCAATATTAGAGACCTAACATAACTTTGCTTCAAAAGATTAAAAACACTTTCCTCTTACCTACTCTCACATAAATGAAAAATCATTTATACATATCTGGCAGAAATTACATGCTAGTTTAATAGGATATTTTAATCTCTTTGTTCACTCATTAAATATTGGTTTGTACACTAACTTATTCTTTTGTGATGAAGGAAGTTATGTATCAACTGTCTATGAACTGGTCACAGATATGGCATTTCCATGTTACCAAGCCACTTCTATAGTTAGTGACTGTTCAAACCTATATGTACATCCAGATAAGGAGTACTATTTTTAGGATACAACTAGCTTAATGTAAAAGGCAAGAGCAGACAACATAAATGTGCTACACTGTGAGATCCTTGAGGGCTAAGACTGTGCTTCCTTGGCCACTCTCAGCACAATGCCTTACACACAGTGGACATGCAATGCGTATAAACTTAAAAAATCATGTGATGCTTACTACAGAAGAACCGGTTCTCTAAAGCTCACCATGTACACGCACATGAGTATGTGTACAGCTGCACGCACATGCATACACACACCAGTGTGCCTCTTTTGAAGAGAAATAAGATATCCTTCAATTTCCTGCCCCAATCTCAGCTAATCTTCGAAAACTAAACCAAGACTGAGGAATATCTCAGCAATTTGTAAAAATTCAACTCCCCCACGTCCATCTTTTAAAGAGTGAGTGCAGAATTCTCCAAGCAACGAATACCCATTAAAATAGGCCCAATGCCACAGAAATCTTGACTGGGAAAAAAGATTAACAGAGCCCATCTCCTAGTGAATAGAATTTCTTATCTCTTCCGAAGGCGGAGCACCTCTGGTTGTTCCATATTTTACCACACAGCCTTTTTATTTGAGGAGGGATGGCCAGAGCCACAGGTCTAGGGACAAATTGAAGACAGGTTATTCCCCTTCCTCACAGAAGATCTAGGCACAAAAGTTTTTAGAATGGTGTTGTGAGACTCTACCTTGAAAAGGAAAGAATGTTTATTGAATCTTCAATATAATAATTATGTTTTTTCTATCGGCTCCTCAATGGTGAGGAAGTGAATACCTCTTAAATTCAATGCTTGTGTCCAAATGACTCATGAGTCTGGAGACAAGAATACCAGTATATTAAGAACCACTTTTTGAAAGTCTCCCTGAGGCTACCCAAGTATATTAATAGCTAAGACATGTGCTGGGACGCTGTCAAATGAGAATTTAAGGTGAAAAGGATCTTATTTATCTTAACTGAAACATGATTTTAGAAGACTACTATTTAGCTTCATTTATTGACTTTTTGAACTTTCTAACAGCTTCTAGACTTCTTCTGCCGAGTTTTGCAATCTTCTGCTCTTTCTTCCAACCTTCCAAACACTATATTTTTATGATTATTATTTCTCTGAGCTGAGACTGGAAAATGTTTTATCAAGAAGCATTTTCAGTTGCCTATAACTTGGTGAAAAGATACTTACTCTTGTTGTTGAAATTTTGTACTGTTATGGTGTTTGAAGAAATATTGATTAATATGAGTATATTTTAAAACTGTTTACTTAAGCTTCACCAGTCAACTTTCAGCCTTTCTTTAGGTTGCACTCCCATAGCAAGATGCACTAAGGAGTAGTTTTTGCTACTACTTCCTCTTCTTTCCTCCACTTAAAAAAAATCTTTTCTACTTAAAAAACTTTTTAAAAATGTTTTTTGCTTTTAAAAAACTTAAATTCTTACATTTAGAGACCCAAAGCAATCTGAAACCACCACCACTAGAACAAAACAACTGCAGAAAAATGACAAGAAGTGTGGGTAGGTATCAATGTATTTCAAGCATTTCAAGCACACTTACTTTCCTGTAGTTAACAAATACACAAGTGAGCAGCACATGTATAAGTCGGGAAATTGAGATGGGTCATTCCTACGTATAGAATCTCTGGAAATACCAATCGCTATTATTGTCAGTCATCAAGTGATTTAATTTTCATAACTGCCAAAGAAAATAATTTTAATTTCTACCACTAAAAAAGATGTTGGACAAAATATATTTGCATGAACAAAATGGACAAGTTAGTAATAAGGAATGGACATTAATCTTGTAATTTTCTTTTTACATTTATGTACCGTACTAATGAAAATTGCTGTCATCCACTACTAAGTGACTCATGTCACTCTCTATACCAGGGAATTCAGATCCTTTCCATAAAGGACCTGGAAATTAATAATGCAGCCCTGTTCTTTATCTTTTTATATGCTATCTCAACAATCTCACTTGAGAAGCTGTTTCCTCATTGTCTCAGTTACGCTTCGCTGCACAACTAACTACCACAAGACTTAATGGATTAAAACAACAATTCCTCTGCTGGCTGTGCTTACCCATGTGGCTGCATCAGGTGAAAGATGAGAGAGGCTGGAAGATCCAAGGTGACTGTACTCGCATGTCTGATACTTGGTTCTATATGTCACCTGGGAAGCCTCAGTTCACCAAATGGCTTCTCGTCCTCCAGCAAGCAAAAGTTGCTTCATATGGAGGTCTCAGGGTGGCATTCCAGGAATGCAAAGGCAGAAACTCAAATCCTCTAGAGTCCTAGCCCCTGGAATTCACACATGTTGTTTCTGGCACCTTCTATTGGTCAAACAAATCTCATGATCAGCCCAGATTCAAGGTATAGAGAAAGACTCCATTTCTGGATGGAAGGAACAGCAAAGTCATATTGAAAAGGGGCCTGGTACAGAAACTGGAGGTATTTGTGGCCATTAAACAATCTACCACATCTGGTTACAAAGGCCAGCTTCTCAGCTCATAGGGCAGGTGGACATCTCATCCCAGGTATTTGAAATGGCAAATGTCTGATGTCTCCGTGTGTCAAGCATTTGAAAAACACTGAGTGCAATACTAGAAATAGTAAACATTCCATACAATTTTGAAGAAGAAAGAAGGAGTAATCTAGAACTTTGGTAAGTACATTTTTCCTGATCAAACCAGGAACTGATGTCATCAGCCTCATGTTTCATGCTCTAATCCAACATTTCCTGTTGTGTGACAGCCACTGTGGTATCTTGTAAGAAAGGTCACTGGCTCAGAACTCAGCAAGCGCTCACCATGGGCCTACTGGGCGACCATTTCTAAACTAAACCGTGCTTTAAATACTCTTTTGAACCGGTACTATATGCACAGAATTGTGATATAGGCCTTGGATGGAAAATATAGGTAAGGGCATACAGAAATGGGAGAGATTTGTCCTGGGTACTTTGAGAGAACAGAGGAAAGGAATCTCATCCATCCTTACCTGGAAGACAACAGAAATAATGATTTGACCACTATAAAAGATATATCCTCTTTCTTTGTTATCACCCTTTTTACTATATTTTTCAAATATCAGATTATCTCCTAGAGAAACTACAGTTAAAAGCATAAATTTTTTTTCAAAGCAATGTCAACAGTGAAGGTTGGGTAAAATTCACATCCCCTTTATGTTATTTAAATTCCAGTGACAGCATCTACATTTTATACCCTAGTAAACTTTCACCTTGATGTATATAAAGATAGATAAATAACAGAATTAATAGCATTTATTTTATCTAATTTAAAGATCTCCATTATTTGTGCTATAAATAACACTAGTCATTAATACTTGTCTACAAACTGTAAGTACATTTTAATTATATCTCATTATGGCAAACAACTACAAAACATAGCTTCCTGTCTCTTTCCTTCAGGGTGAAGAATCTCTAGATTTTGAGAGGTTCATTTCCTACACATATGCATATTTCTTTGTGCACTGAAAGTGGAAGATTTCTTTCAATTTTAAATGTTTCCCTTGGACAATGATCAATTTTTTGTGAGTGGCATTTTATCTTTTAATTTATTTTAACTGCCTGAAATGGACCAGCTGCAGAGTGGGAAGTGTGCTGACATTTATCTGAAGTCTTATCTTTATTAAATCACTTGTATTATTACACTACATAAACAACTTAATAAACACGGCAAATACTTATCTAACTGGAGTCAGTAAGTCTATTGAGCCAGCCAATTTACTTTTAATTTTCTGAAAAAGATAAAACCTCCTGTATCAGTTGAGTCACTAGGGAAATTAAGTCTTCAGTTATCAAATCTGTTACCAAATCTGAAGTACCCCCCATGAGTACCTGGAGGGCTTTGATTCTTTCTTTTCTATAGACACCCAATGGAACCTTAAAGTGACCTTTCTCCTCATTCCACTTTACAAACGTAAACAGTCAGGAAGGTTTCTTTTTCTAACTTCCCCCAATACCCCAATAACTTCCAGTTGCCCTTTGCCATACTTGCTATTAACAAAAGATTATTGAGTTTTCTTCAAATATTCACACTCACATCCGTATTAAAAGAACAATGAGATACGGTCTTCACAAAATTAAGTTAAATGGAAGGTCTGTGGTCTAAATCTGTGCTGCCTAAAATGGTAGCTACTGGCCCCATTAAAATTTAAATTAATTTAAGATTGAGATTAATTATAATTATACAAAACTTAAAATTCTGCTTCTCAGTCACACTAGTCACATTTCAAATTCTCAGTAGCCGTATGTGGTTAGTGGCTACCTGATTATACATCATACAGATAGAACATTTCCATCATTGCAGGAAGTTCTATAAGACAAGACTTATCTGAATAACATAGAAAATGACCATTAGCCTAGTCTAAGCACCTCCATTTTTTTTATTCTAAGGGTATTACTTCCAACTGTATTTTAAGGCACTTTTTATTGTTTCTTGTGTTTTTTTTAAGTAAAAAAAAGTATGTTGAAGCATCCTTTGTTTCTTTCCTCAACGCAATTCCCTTCATCCCCAGGGGGAACCACTATCCTGAAGTTGAGGAGCATCTCTTCCACACGTTTTTGGTGGTTGTTTTTTTCCCACACATTTTTAAAATATATTTTTCCTAAATTAGTGTATAGCAGCATTTTATTATTTTATATTAATAACAATCCAATTAAAAATTTTCACTCAAAATTTTAATTTAAAAATGTTTGCATGTTAATAGGTTGTTTAGTATTCCATTGCAGGTAAGTCTCAGGTAATTTTTGATTCCATTGAATGAATATACCCTACTATTCAGTCATATTTCACCTCATATATATTTTTAAAATATTTCCCTTCTCAGAAATAGCCATTGATTAGGTAATCAGTATAGAAAAAGATAATGGAATAAAAACTATTATTTCATTTGACAAGTATATTCTACTCTCTTATTCCTCACAGTCAAATCCCCTCTACAAAATAAAGGCCTGGGTAATCAAGTACTATTAAACATAAAGGCTTCTGTGCTTCTCTTCCCTAGATACTGTTTACTTCAAAGAAAGCAAATAATTGCAGAGATTAAGGTATAAGATAGTGAAAACTCTCAGTGAAAAGAAAGAATTGATAATATTATCTTTTCATAGTTTTAAATGATACTTCTGCCACTTATTTTTGACCTGCTAAAGGATAGGAATATGATCTCTGCCATGTGGTGAAACATGCTAGAATGAACCACTGATGGTAGGGTTAAGGAGAAATCATCCTGTAATCAGTGTGATCCAACTCACCTTCTTGGGGAACAAAAAAAAAGCGATATATTTCTTTTTAGTATTCAAACTAGTCACTTGAGTTCTTGTAGTATCCGGGTTAGACTCTGCCACCTCCCTGTGGCTCACAACAATCAGGTGAACTTGCTTAGTTTGAAGATGGAAGACTATTTCCAACTGTCTCTTAGAGAGAGCTGGAGAATATGCTGAGCCTGTCTCAGATCCTTGTTCACCTCCCCAAGTCTTCTGTCGCCAATATTTGGCAGCCATATTAAAAACAGGTCATCTGGGCTTCCCTGGTGGCGCAGTGGTTGAGAGTCTGACTGCCGATGCAGGGGACACGGGATCGTGCCCCGGTCCGGGACGATCCCACATGCCGCGGAGCGGCTGGGCCCATGAGCCATGGCTGCTGAGCCTGCGCCTCCGGAGCCTGTGCTCCGCAACGGGAGAGGCCACAACAGTGAGAGGCCCGCGTACCGCAAAAACCACCAAAAACAAAACAACAACAACAACAAAAAAAGGTCATCCATATAATCAGAGGCTGCCTGTTTTGAATTATTGTATGCCAAGAACTTTACATATCATATTTTACTAAATCCTCATAAAAATCCTCAGAGGAATGCATTATTTTTATCTCCAATTCACCTGTGACAAAACTGAGGCTCAGAAAAATTAAGAAATTGGAGTAAATTGTGCAGCTAGGAAATAACAGATCTTAAATTCAAATCCAGAAAAACTAGATACTAGTTCTAGTTTTGAACAAATAAGCTATGTGAACCTGGCAACAATATTAATGATCACAGCTCTTTCCAGTACTTTATTTTTAAAAATTCTATCACCTTAAGCCTCCCTTGTCTCACCTATACAATAGGAAGATTAAATTATATGATCTCTAAAGCATCTTCCAAGGCTAAAATTGTGTGAGTCTAAATGACAAAATCATTAACAAGTGCTGATTAAGATACATTTGTTATAAAGCAGGCCTCTACCAGAGACAGAAAAAGAAAAATCCCTATTCTCGAGGATCCAATAATCTAAAACAAATACCAGTGTCACAAATACAGACGATGGAATAGAGAGCAAAAAAATATACGATATACCTTTAAAACCTAGTGAATGCTAAATGTACAAATAAATACCGGAAAATGTGAATTACAATTCTACTTTCAGTATACATTCACAAATTGCCTTGTTTTTAACAAACAAGACTGTAAGCCCCATGAGGACAAGAAATGGTTTGCTCCTCCTCATTGTTTACCTAGAATTGTGATTCACATCAAAAAATATTTGTTGCCTAGACAAATGAATGAATGAATGGGCATCATCAAACAATGGGGGGGGGGGTGCCCAATAGGAAGGCCAGTTCAGCCAAGGGGAGGTGAAGGAGGAGCCCAAGAGAAGATCACAAGGTTTAGATCAGCTAAACCTACTTCTGCAAGAGTGGATACAAAACCTAAAATGGCAACAGGAAAGGTTAAGTCTTCAGACAAAAGCAAAAGGGAAGAGGAGGGAAAAGGGAAAACAGGCTAAAGTGTGTAAACAAGAAACTAAAGATTAACCTGCAGAAAATGGAGAAATTAAAAATGAGGAGAATCCAGCCTCTGATGACGAAGAGAAAGAAGCTAAGTACGATTGATATCATATGCCAGATCTTACCTGTGGTTCCTATTTCCCTTTTTGTAAAACCCAGAGAAATATTTTTAGTCAGCTATTTTCTAAGTGGGAGTTTTTTAACAGACACACTTTTAAAAAAGAGAATCCCACCTCATCCCATTTTTAAGTGTAAATGCTTTTTTTAAGAAGTGAAATAATTTGCTCATTGTTTATTTCTTGGTACAACCAGAGAATACTGAAGTATTGAATTATGCGAAGCTTTGACGGTCTTCAGTGTCAGCCTAACATTCCATAGAAGGAAGGGGGGAATTTTATACCCTATAATACAAAGCATACCAAATGGCAATTTGTAGTCACAGTTGTATGTTTAATATGTCCTGAACATTTTAAATTAATTCTATTCCCATGTAGTAGAATTGTTCGCTAAAGAAAACCACTCCTTGACCTTGGCTTTCCTTATCAGAATTATGTGACTTCTGTCACATAATGGTAGTAGTAGCAGTCCAGTTTGCCTAATTACTTTGTTAATGTGTGATGAAAGACTGAAATTTGGGGGGTGTAGTGTAGATGATATTATATTGTGAGTCAGTGGGACTTATAATGAAACAGCTTATCAATACAGGAAGATATTGATACTTGGTATCCTCTTAAGGAAAATTCGCCTCCCAATTTTGAGCTGGGAAGTCACTGGAATAACAATTTAGCAAAGAATCAAAACTACAGAGCTTTTTAGATTTTCAGTGTATATGTCTAAAATTGTGTGTAAATTGAAATGTCTATGTACTGATTCTCAAAATAACCAATAAAATATCAATTATAAAAGTAAACAGGGACTTCTCTGGTGGTCCATGTGGTTAAGAATCTGCCTTTCAATGCAGGGGACACAGGTTCAATCCCTGGTCGGGGAAATAAGATCCCACATGCCATGGGGCAACTAAGCCCGTGTGCTGCAACTACTGAGCCCACACCACAACGAGAGAGCCCACGTACCGCAACTACAGAGCCCACGTACTCTGGAGCCTGCGCGCCAACTAGAGAGAAGCCCACGCGCCACAACTAGATAAAAGCCTACGCACCACAACAAAGAGCCCGTGTGCCACAACAAAAGATCCCACATGTTGTAACTAAGACCTGACATGGTCAAAATTTAAATTAATTAATTAATTAATTAATTTTATGAAAAGATTTTAAAAAAATAAAATAAACAAAATAACAAGATCCTTTATATCTCACTTCAGTACCTCTTAGGGCCTATGCAGCAGGGAAGAGTCAATTAAAGTATAAATTACTGACGTCAGTTTGCAGAGGTTAAAAGATTGAGTTTTACATCTGTTCACTTACTTATACAGTATAAGGGAGATAATACCCATCTGTCTTAGTCCATTACAAAATACAATAGACTGGGTGGCTTAAACAACAAACTAATTAATTTCTCATAGTTCTGGAGGCTAGGAAGTCCAAGATGAAGATTCTGACAAATTTGATGCTTGGTGAGGACCCTCTTCCTGAATTGCCACCTTCTCCCTGTAAACACACATAGTGAAAAGCAGAAAGAGGTAGTAAACTCTCTCACATCTCTTTGGTAAGAGCACTAATCCCATCATGAGGGTTTCACCCTCAAGAGACCTAACCACCTCCCATAGCCCCATCTGCAAATACCATCACATTCGGGATTAGGGTTTCAACATATGAATTGTGTGGTCCAGAGCGCTACCTTAATGGGCTCTTATTTTGTGGTTTTGATTGTGTGTATGTTATTAATAAGTTATGCTTCTCCAGCCTGACCTGGAGAGAAACTGGAAGGTAGAGCATAATTTTGGGGGATTGGAGGAGAAGGGATATTACTAAGAGACATCCTACCTGGGAGAGCTACACTGGACTAAGTAGTATTACTATAGAGGCACAGATAAGCACTCTCAGTGTCACGTAGATGCCTGCATTTCTTCAGGCCATAATTGGGGAGTGGTAGTTGTCCTCTTTAGAAGTTTTCACCACTGTGGGCTGAGGGCCTGCTTTTCCAGCTGCCCACCTACATCAGCGTTGTCTAACAGAAGGACTTGCATCCCTCCCCTGAGACTTTGCTGAGCCCATCCTAACTGCCCAGAATACAATTAGCAAGTACCCTACAGGAGAAGTCGGTGTAGTGTGGCATTTCAGCCTACACCCCAGGTACTAGGTGGGATCAGCTGTTAGGGAACCCCCATCCCAGTTACATTAGAGTTTCTAGATCTGAGATAGTTCAACAGATAATCTGTACTATGTATTTCAAAGCAAAAAAAGGACACATAGCCATAGAAACTACATATCCATTCAACACTGATTAACATTTAACACATATTATTAAGCAAAAATTTCTACCACCAAAAATGAACAATTAGCAAAACAGAATAATGGTGGGTGTTTAGTCTAAATTGTTTATTTGATTTTATGGCTAATTGTAGCCCACATTTTAAAAAATTTCAACACTGTATGAAAGCTTTTTAGAGTAATAATTTGACCTGGAAACATTCTTAAGAATCTTTACTCATTTCTACATTTTATGAATGAGAAACTGGGGTGTAGCAAGGTTAAATAAGTTGTGATATTTGGGAGCTCAATTCTCCCTTTCACCATATACTTGACCATTTCTCTGGCCAGTAGTTCTTCTACTGCCCAGGAAATAAAGCTGTGGGATTCTCCAAACAGCTGGAAAATTTCTGACTATGAATAATATTTTAATTCTCTTTGAACTCATCAAGCCATCTCTATTTTCCATGACCTGGGTAAATCATGAGAGAAAAAAAAGCAATTCCTTCACTACTTTCAAAAATACATGGTAGCACCACATGACCATTGAACATCTAAAAACATTCTAGTTGTGTTGCTTTGATTCCAGTTTTATATATATATATATATATAAAAGTGTGTGTGAAAGAACTCTGAACCAGGAAATTTTTGGCAGTTTTAAGCAGGGAATTAAAAAGACGATTAGAACCACCAGAATGTGAATCCCCCCGCCCAACACTCTAGAATGGACCCACTAAGTGTCACTCATTACCAAATAAAGTTTAAGGGATGATGTCCTTAAAGCAGTTCAAGAACATCTTGAAGGAGAATTAAGAAATGGGTGATGGAAGTCCCCTGTCTTGATTCCTATTAAATAAAGCTCTAGCTATAATTATAGCTACAGGCAGAAGAAGATGGATTAACTCACTTCCATCAGAATTAACTGTGTGGCAACAGGAGGAGTTGGCTTTGGCTGGAATTATGGAAACCCAGTGCTAGATTAGCTCAGTGACCTCAGGCAAGTAATACCACTTCTCTGAGCCTCAATTTCTTCCACTGTAAAATGGGGATGATAATAGTAACTTCTTCCCAGGATCACTGTGAGCATTAAAGGGGCATGTCATTTGTAAGTGCTATGGGGTTGGACTTTGTTTCCCCCCAAAATAGGATGATGTTCTAACTCCTAAAACCTGTAAATGTGACCTAATTTAGAAAAATAGGGTCATTACAAATACAATAAAATTTTAAGATGAGGTCATACTGAATTAGGGTGGGTTTTAATCCAATTTGACTGTTGTCCTTATAAGAAGAAAAGACACAGAGGGAAGACAGCTGTGTAAAGACAGAAGCAGAGACTGGAGTGATGTTGCCACACACTAAAATGCCTGGAGCTACTAGAAGCTGGCTTTGGAGGGAACTAGGCCCTGGCAATAACTTGATTTTGGACTTCTAGTCTCTAAACTGTAAAAAAAAAAAAAAAAATTGTCGTTTTAAGCCATCCAGTTGTGGTACTTGGTCACAGAAGCCCTAGGAAACTAATATAATAAGGTTTTAACATAATGCTTGGCACATAGCAAGAGCTCAATATATTATTATTATTTCTCAAGAGTGATGTGTACTTCGTTTTATACAAAGATGGATGAATCATTATGTTATAAATCATACCATAAGCTTCAGGGCCTTTCTTTAGCAAAGACCACTTCAGAGGCCCTATGTTACATCTCACTTTGTATTTCTAAAATTGTGTCAATATAAGCTTCAGTCCCCACAAAACCATGATCCACTCCTGCCTCTGAAAAGTTTGAAGTTTCCACCTTTGGGTCTTGCTGTGTTTCCAGGAAAAGGCTGGGCAAGCTGACTTGGCTCTACTTTCAAGGCCTATGGACTCTTGGGGCCCTAACCTTGCCCTTGCTCTCTCTCATGAAGTTGTAGCTCTTTAATCATTTACCTCCATGCTTGGTGTTCTTGCCTCTGAGTTTCATGAACCTGTTTCACGGATTCCCATGAAACGCAAAGTAAAATGACCCACAGAGAAGTTGCCTTTTCAGCTTCCAGGCCCCTTAAGAGTTGTCTTATCCCACTTAGCAAGTACTACTATTTGTCTTGTTACATAGCAGAAAGGGCTGTGGAATCCCTTCTGGTTCATGACCCAAACCAGGGAATCTGTTTCTAGCTCATTTTGAAATCTGCACAACTGCCATTCCCCTCCCCCACCCCCAAAATTACCAACACCATCTGACAAGAAGTGCTGGATTTCCATAGTTGTGTGGAAAAGCCACACATTTGCTTGTGGTTGCAAGCACTCAACTTAAACGAACTGAAACATACCTCACTCCATGCGCTTCAGAGTACGCCTAGACATTTTAAAATGTAGAAAACCCTTCAGAACTAAGCAAATGGATATAGGTTCTTCAGATTATTAAATTCCTCACAGACTCTCAAGGGATTATTCCTTTGTAAAGAGCAGGTTAAATTTGGATTTTCATAAACTGGATTGTCTTAAAGCAGGTTACATCTGCACAGCAGCTGTGAGGAGAAATCGATAAGATGTGCTTATATAGTTCTTTCTGCTTATCAAAGGAACATGTATGGATGCCATCAAAAAAATACCTAAGAAGGCATTTGGGGGCCAGCTGTTAAGTCTTTATTCCTTTTCTTGTCACAATTTAACATCACACAAACCAGTAACCTTAGGTTGGGGCTGTGGAGTCAAATTTGGATGCAGTACTCCAAGGAGATCCCAGTCAATCAGCTTCACTCACCAGTTAACAAGGCTGCAACTTCACTACATGATCCCCAGGAAAACTGTGTGTGGGGAATGCAATACTTTCCTCAACACATTCTGCAAAAGTCTGAGAATCCTTGGAAACTGCTAAATCACCTTTTGACTGACACCCCTCCTGCTAAAGAGGTGAAAATCTGATTCCCTGATTCAAGGTGGAATTCCCTTTTCCAGGAATAAAAGGGCATAAAGCAATGCGGCACAGCCATGATAAAAAACAGTCTGAGAAACATGATGTAATACCCAGAAGTAATGCAAACTTGAGAGCACTCGTACATGCATTTCCATTTTAGGTCAGAACACCAAAATGAAGTTCTAATACTGTTCCAATTCATTTCGACCTTAAATAGATTAGGAATTGGATTTTTGAAAAATGTGTGCCACACTACATTGTTAAATCACTGTAAATCAAGGGATGATGAACTAACCTGATGTTAATTGTGAATACTGCTTCCAGGCCTCATTTTTAACAATGTAGGACTATGCTTTATTTTCAATAGCTTTTCAAATATGCTTAATTGCGTATTATAACAGAAAGCTCTTTGTAAAATTCTAAAACCATATCTATTAAACGTTTTTCCATTATATATCTGCGTTCAACTCTCACACAGAAAATCCTCCCATTTACTTCCCTCAAATAAAGCTTTAGTAATTGTGAGTTTTCCTAATATAAAGATCTTTACACATCCCAATAAACTCCTCTCTCTCCACTTTGATTCACAGAGATTTTAATCTGATAATACAACTCATCAGGTATCCACTTTAATAACTATTAAATGTAAAACACAGAAACATTCATGGTTAGAATATTCCTAAATCTTTTGATTGAACAGATCCTAATACTAAAAGCACTTTCAAAGGAAAAGGGGAAAGACACAGTCCCATTATTACATTATTTTCTTGGCATTGAAAAAAAGTTCCATGACCCACTTTATTAGCAGTTTTCCAAATCAAGCTTATAATGATTTCTGGCCTCTGCCCTTGGGTGCTTTCCAAGGGATTTAGAGGAATATATCACCTTGGCTGATATGTGATATAACTATTTAGTACAGCTATGAAATTAACTGTTCACCCCTTAGCCTGGGGCTTAATGGGATCCAGGCTTGATATCATGGGCATTATTTAATAACTCAACACTCAACCCCTTTGCTTCGTGAAGTTTAACACTTTAACAAATGCTGACCACTTGCTGCTTTTGCTGAGAATCCCCTCTTTTAGCCTCACAAAGAATATTCTTCCTATTCATTTAACAAATATTTGTTGAGTACCTACCGTGCGCCAGGTGCTAGGTGCTGAAATCTGATGGTGAACCAAATAAACCCAGTCTTCATGGAGCTTACGGTGAGAGCCTTTCCAGAAAACTGCATAGTATTCATGCTCTTTAAAGGTATCTATATACTCTTACTACTACATTTAGCTAGTTCTTGCTCATCTGAAATTCTGGGCTTTTTTTTTAAAGTCTTCTCAAGTCCCTGTGTATTATATTTACATGGGAGAAAAGCTGAAGAAGTCCAAATAATTCAGTTTGTTGGGAAGACATTGTATTACATGTGACACCATATTTCTAATCATGCTTTTCCAAGACAACCTAAATTTATGAGACAGCATTGAATTCCATGCTAATATTGTAGTGTTTTGGAATCATCATCTCGTCACATGACTTTGCCTCATTGTTCCTCATGAATTGGAGGTGGAAGGGAGGTGGGAGAGAATTAAGAAAGTTAGCAACTTTGTTTTAAGGTATCACAAGCATTTTTTGCTATGTGTCCCCATGACACTCAACACATAAATCTATATATATTGCATATTATTTTCTATAACCTGCCTTTTCCATTCCAATTGCCAATTCCTACCCTGTAATTTCTAAGTACACATAATTACTACTTCAGGTGTTAAATTCTACATTCTCAAGTATCTACACCCCAGCCCTCCAAAACAAAAGACATCAGCTAGCGAAATACAATTACCACATTATAAAATGTGCAAACTTTAGCAATAATCATGGTCTAAGAATATTCAGACACAGACACTCTTCCTCAAGGAGCTGAATTAAAAGACCTACTGGTGAAATCTAGGTTTTACCTTCAATAATTTTGAAGGTAAAACCTAGGTACCTTCAATAATTTTGACTTCAGGATACACCTTTAATAAGTGACCAATCTCCAAACCTTAGGAATCAGAAAATAGGTACAACGAGAAAAATAACTGTTACTATGTGAATATTCACAACTTTTCACTGTCCTTGTAGGGAAGATTCTCTATCTTCCTGATACTCAGTTCAATATTAATTTATTTAATCAGTAGGGATCAGTTGGATTTGAGCTCCAACTACCACCAGGCATTTTTCTAGGTGTTGAAGATATTGTTGTGGGAAATAAAAACAATTTCCTGCTCCAATGAAGCTTACCTTCTAATGAGAGAGGCAGATAAGCCCTCTGCTCTAGTCACCTACTCAGTCACATAGGCAGCTCTGCATGGTGTAAACATTGATAGACAATTCTGAACTTGGCTTTGTTATATACTACATTTAATATGCAGTCTGAATATAGCACCTGTACCACTCCAATCCACCAGTGTCTCCAGGTAACGTTTTATTGGCAATAATGTTCATATGAAAACCATTGAGATTTAGCAAATTCTGTAAATGGAAATAATGATGGAAGAGCATGGTATCTATACTCATAAAGATGATTTAAAGCAGACCAATCAATTAGTATGTCTTTGGAGGGCAATTTGACAGTGTTCACATCTGATATCCAGCCTTTACCGGTTGTCTATGGCTGGCATCCATCCTGATTGATTGGAGCCCGTGCTGTAGTAAATGGTTAAACATTCAAATATCACCCTGGCAATGCTTCCCAAAATTTTACTTAAATATGCCCTTTGACCCAACAATTCCACTCATGAGTATAACCTACAGATATACTTGCACATGTAAGAAATAATGCATGTAAAAGGAGAGTCATTATAATATTATTCAATATAGCAAGGGATTGGAAATGACCTAAATGTCCATCAACAGAGGTCTGGTTAAATAAATTGTGGTACACCCATAGAATGGATTATTATGCAGTTTTGTAAAGTATGAGACAACTCTGGGTGTAATGATATGGAAAACTCTCTAAAATGCATCGTTAAAGGAAAAAAGGTAGAAAACACTCCACAGATACAGATACACACTTATGGTTCATTTAAAGTGCCTCCGGTGGTATATATAAACAACAGGTAACTAGTGGCCTGCAGGGAGGGATCAGGTAGCTTAGCTACTAGATGGTAGAGGGGAGGCTTACTTTTACCTCAAATCTCTTTGCTACCTTTTGAATTTTATACTATGTGCATGTAGAGCCTGCTTACATTATTTTTTGAAAGAAAACCAAATAGGACTCCCTGGTGGTGCAGTGGTTAAGAATCCACCTGCCAATCCAGGGGACACAGGTTCGAGTCCTGATCTGGGAAGATCCCACATGCCGTGGAGCAACTAAGCTCGGGCGCCACAACTACTGAGCCTGTACTCTAGAGCCCACGAGCTACAACTACTGAGCCCACAGTCCACAACTACTGAGCCTGCGCTCTAGAGCCCACGAGCCACAACTACTGAGCCCGTGTGGCACAACTACTGAAGCCCTCGTGCCTAGAGCCTGTGCTTCGGAACAAGAAAAGCCACCACAATAAGAAGCCCGCGCACCGCAACGCAGACTAGCCCCCACTCGCCGCAACTAGAGAAAGCCCGCATGCAGCTATGAAGACCCAACACAGCCAAAAATAAATAAATAAATTTATTTTTTAAAAACTGTCTGTATGTGTCTGAGTCACTTTACTGTACAGCAGAGATTGGCATAACACTGTAAATCAATCAACTGTACTTCAATTTAAAAAAACTCAATAAATAAATAAAATGAGGGATATAAAAATCAAACACTGTCAAGTAACTTCTACTCTAACCAGAAGGTATACCATGCATACATATGCTGTGGGGATTTTTTTCCCTCTTTGTCTTATAATTCTAATAAAATGCTACTAAGCTTTATATTTTACATTCTTCCATGATGTATAATTCAGAAGACTGATACACAACCCACATGTACTTTAGGTCTAGTTCCTGATTTTTTTCTTTGGGCTTAATGTTGTTAAGTAGAATACAAAGTTGCTTGCAGAGCCAGCACACTTTTTGATAAAAGCTGGTTCTTAGGGACTCTGAGTCAAGATCACACTCATTATTCATCCTTCAGCACATCACTTGTCAATGTCTACTCACTCACAGGTATACAGAAAAGATTCAAACCCGTTGAACTTTACCTTTTGTTTTCAGAAAGTTCAAAATTCCTTTACAAGGCACAAAGGTAGATAATTACAATGGTTTTAAAAAAGAAGAAACTTAATTCAATTATTTTAAGGGCAATGTCTTTAATTTTTCACTTTACTTACTGTCTATTGCTGACACATATTGACATAAGTACAAATAGATTATTTTCAAAGACTGTCAGGGAATATTTTTAATCTATAATAAACAAAGAAAAGTTTGCATCTCCAGGAAAGTAATGAAACTTTGTGTCAAGATAAATTTTGCACTTAACATTGCTGTAGATTTAAATCAATGCAGATAGCACTAAATAAAGCAAAACAAAACAAAACAAAAAAATACAAGAGAAGATTCAGAAACATTGATCATGGCCAAAATACACCCCTACACTGTTAAGAGGCTTACTTCAGTAATATTTGTGGTCATTGACTAAATCAATGAAACTCATTCTTTCAAGAGTATCTAATTATAGTTCACAGTAAAGTGAGCCTTCTAATAAATCAGCATACTTTACATAGAATTAGACAAAGCCAACATGGAAGTTAATAACACAGCACGAAGAATCTAGGATCAACTCTCAGTAGGCCCAGAAAAAAGTCTCATGATAAATTATTTCATTTAATTCATAGATGGAAACATTTCAAAGCTATGCCTTTCTGATAGATAGTTTATGGCTAGCAGTATTAACAGAGTTTGATTAAGCACTTAAGAGAAGAGATCAATATACCTCTGTCATATTTACACAATAAAAAAACGGCATGTTCAGTGAGTGCAAACCAACATGAATTGAGGTACTATACTATTCAGGAAGTTAACTAATATTTCTCACAACTACTCTGATGATTTGGAAAATAGGCCTTCTTAATAGAATTCAACAGCTTAGAAGCAATGGACTGAAACATGAGTGAAGTAAGAGAAATATCAGAAACAAAATAAATCATGTCAGTTAATATTGGCTTGAATTTTTTTCCCAAGAAGTATATACTTATCATGGGTAAAAAATATTTGGTTGACAGCTAAGCAAAACACTAGCAACAAATGGCTTACTGGTTTTTGGCCACTGGTGGTAAGAGAAGAAATTCAGACATTGAACCAAATTTGCCCTGGAACAACACGGGGTCTCTTGCAAGATGCATTAACAATTACAGTTCATTAAAATTGAAATCTGGTTTTTATCCAGTCAGACTGCTGAATGTAGACGGCCAATCCAGATCATTAATATCCCAAAGTGGACTGAGACAAAATGTGCTATTGAATTTAATTCCTGTTGATTCACAACAAATGTTTCCAGAAGCAAAAAGCAGCATCTGAAAATGCTTATCAAGAAGCTCATGGGAATCTCTGTTGTTCCTCTAGGGCTGGAGGCACTGGAATGCTCCTAGGAGCTGAAGGTACTATATTATTGTACCTTCAGTACAACAGGGTTTGAGGACTTAGGCTGATTGACACAGTCTTGATTCCAAAAAGTAGACCAGTAAGGCTGGGTCATGACTGGATTGAGTCTTAAATTTAGGAGCTGGAGCTTTAGACTGGAGAGACAGAAATCCAAAGTTACTGCCTTGGCTTTGCTCTGTATCAACAGGGAGTAAGAATCAGATATTGGGAAGCGAATGAAAGGAGAAAGCTTTTGAAAAGCAGTTCAGTAGAGATGAAAGATTATAAACTTTGGAGCCCAAGAAATCTGGGTTTGACTCCACTAGCTACATCCCTGCCTAGCCTCAATATTCTCATCTATAAAACTGGGGATATTAATTACGCTTTGCTGTAGTATCGTAAGAATTTAATGAGAGCATACAGAAAATATCCATGACAGGGCTCAAAATGGGTATTATTTAGGAAGGTCCACCCACTGTTTTCTCATATTATAACTCAGAGGTACAGGTTTCATTATTTAATCTTTAAATACTCATAATAGGAAGTGCGATGGGGAACTAAATACACAGTCCAATTTGTTTTAAACTTTGGTGATTCCAAAAATTTAAGCTAGTGATTCTCGTCCATAGCTGCTGTTGAGCTATTACAAACACCAATGCTCTGTCTCATGCTTCACCAATTAAATCAGCATTTATGGGGGTAGATCCCAGGCTTCTGCATATCAGCAAGATGGAGAACCATTGGTTTATAGAGTCTCTTTTGGGCACTTTTCAGTCATTTTGGATAACTGTAATTTACTTAAACACTCAAAATTCATCCCTTGAAGCTAGGCACAAAGGTTGGATTCTGTTAGGAAGATTAGAAATGGGGGGTGGGGAGATAGCTATTGGATAAGCAACAATGCTGTCGGTCACATTTGCTAAAGAGATTTCCAATGTCCTTTAGTATCCAAAACTGGTTTCAAGATTATTGCTAATCCTGTTCTCTCCTGTTTGGAACAATTAACCTCATGACATAATCTTGGAGGTAGAAGTTTGCAAACATGAAATAAGGAGGAAATCAAAGCATATCAATTTAATATTTGCCAAAGTTTATTCCCTACACGCTATTTTATTACCAAAAATGGACCACTTGGCCACAACCATGGCAGCTGGAGCTCACATGTTTGTGTGCATGCATGTAAATAAACACATATAAGCACAATTTTCCATTTCTCCTTTATTCTGAGCCCCTATTTCCTCTGACATACCATCGGGCAGTGGGCTGTTTGAAGGTGCAATAGTTGCTGGACAGTAATATGCATTTAGAATGGGAGTTAAAATTACAGGGCATCAGACTCTAGTTGTTATTCTGTCAAGCATTAGGGAAGAATGCCGATTATTAAAAACCTGAACAATCAATTAAAATTGATTCTGGTTTGCTCCCCATTGATTCTCTGGCTGAAACTTGAACAGAGGGGAGGGCTTTTAGAAGACAAAAACTATAAAGCAGAGTTCCTCCTGTTCATATTCTTGCATGCTGACGGATATTGAACTTCTTTTCTAATTGGCAGGTACTTCAAGATGCAGATCATTTAAATGCGAAAAACTCTTATGTGGAAAAAAATGCAAGAAAAGGAGATGTTTCCTGCCAGCCAATATTCTACAATAGCCCATTCTATTAGTAATCTATCACTGTTATTCCTATTAGAGAAAGCTAGAGGGAGCATTACTAGTTGAGAAAGGTGTAAATTGATAAAAGCTGATATTTGACTAGTTTAATGTAATAACTCACCTCCAGATTATTATCCTGTAAAGAGCCTATTGCTGCTGCCGATTTAGCCTCTTACCCGGGTGGCTTCTTCTCTAAGCTTAGCTACTACATCTCTGACAGCCAATTTCCACAAGGACCACCTTCAGCTATTACCTTTAACTTCCACATGCTCTATTGCGTTACTTTGCCGCTCCCTGGGTTAGTCTCTGTAGAATATCTATTGCCAGCCCTACCTGTAATCACCACCCTTCACCTCTCCTTATAAAAGCTACTTAACATCCTGTTGCTAGCTCACCTTTCATTCAAATGGAAGGCATCAGTATGATTACAGTGAAGAGTGCTTCAAATCCAGTAGGTCAGTGATTCTCAAAGTCTGGTCTTTGGACCAGCGTTCTCAGCATATCTGGGAACTGAAAGAAATGCAAATTCTTGTGCTCCATCTTAGACCCACTGAATCAGAAACACTGGGGAGAGGGTCCAGTAATCTGCCTTTTAACACATGGTTCTGTGCATATATATATATATATAACTGAATCACTTTGCTGTACAGAAGAAATTAACACAACATTGTAAATCAAGTATACTTCAATAAAATTAAAACACAAACACACATGGTTCTGATACATGCTAAAATTTGAGAACCACTGTGGTAAAACAAACTTTGTTCTGAGATTTTTCTCAGAGGGTTGTTCCTTTCCATTAGAGGGTGAGAGTAGATGGCTGGTAAGTACTGCTCTTGTTCTTAGAAGAGATGTCGTTAGCAGTTCTCTAATGTCATAGCTACATGATAACTTGGCTACAATTGCCACTCTGTAAATCTTTACTTTAGGCTGAAGATCAATGGCAAATTAATTCTATATTCCTCTACCTCATGCTCCCAGTGACATTTTGAACTTCTTGATCAGTTTTGTCTTTATCTATTAGATATCATTTGTCACAGAATGGACAAGTGACTGATGAGTGGGCCTTAGTGGAAAGCTGCATGTTTCCCTGTATGGGCAGATGGAAGGTTTGGGTTATTAATGCACAGAAGCTTCCAGATAATTTTCTCTGGAACTTTTCTTGAAGACTGTGATACATAGAGCTGGAAGAGTTTGCCAGAGGATGGGAAGTGGACTTAAACAAAACTGTCAGGTAACTCAGTACTTCCTCAAGTACAAGCTGTATGAACTAGAACAACTAGAACTGAGCCTAAGAACAAGTAAAGCTGTGCTCTCCTCACTTGCAAATAAAGGATGGTTTTGATGGGATGCTGATAGCAGAAATCCAATCAGCCCCATCTTTAGACAGTAGCCTTTGTCCAATTTCCAAACATAAAATCTTCCAAATATTAAAACAGAGAATTTGGGGATCAGAAGGAAACTTAATAAATATAATTTTATAGATTCCCTCACTTTATAGGCTAGGAAACTAAGGCACAGAGATGTTAATGTTGCTGATGTCATACAAGATGATGATGGAAAAGCTGAGACTAGAACCCAGGAATCCTGTCTTCTATTCAGCGTCCTTGCATTACTCCGTGCTGAACCACCTGAGACCTGCCAGGACACAAATCTACTCGTGCTGAGAGATGTTCTTATTAACTAATGACAACTGTTCTTGACGGGCATCCTATGTGTCATGATTGAAATTAAGACAAAAGTTATATCTCCTACATTTCCTGATTGGCTTGACCATCTTGATAAGAGTGGGGGTAACAGACCAAACACTGAGCCAATTGGTCCTTAGTAATTTCACTTTCGGAAGTAGAGCCTGAGAAAATTATCCAAAATATAAACAGTGGTTTATACTTTTTAAAATTGTAAAGAGCATAATTGTTAGACAACAGAGGAACTGTTGCACAAATTTTGCAATTTCTGTATGATGGAATGCTATGAAAGTATTAAAATTATATTATAAAGAATTTTTCATGATATGACTTAAACATGTTTAAGCATAATGACAAGTGAAGAAAAGCAGGATATAAAAGACTAACATAATACAATTTCAACTACATTTTAAATTATATAAATTTCTGTTGTATATTTAGAAAAATCCTGGAAAGATATATATCAAAATATTAATAGCACTAATCACAGTTGTTTAGGAAAATAAAGATTTTATTTTCTTCTTACTACATGTATGTATACTCTATATTTTATAATCTGAACCTGTATTACATTCAGAATAAGAAATTGGGAAGGAGAAAATGTGAGCAATTACTCTTATATCGGTGTCTTGCTAAATTTCCTTACTCACAGGAAAATAAAGCAAATGTACTGTCAACTTTCATGTCTCCATATCCACCATAAAAGCAGGTTCCTTTGAAAAAATAAATTTAAATTACCCTCAAGAATGTCTTTTATAAGTCCACTGAAGAATTTAGTTAAAGTTTAGCTTTTGAGATAATTCAAATTCCCAAACTCAGATGGACGAGTAACTATGATAAGGTGAACACAGACTGCAGGAGCTTCTGATTAACCTTAGGAATCAACATTCCTCTAAAGATATATGTAAAAGTTTAGAAGCTATACCTGCAATTATCTATACTATTGAACATGACTTTTTAATTTACTTATTACACACCTAGTATTTTAGCAACTATTTCAATATCAAAGTGCTTCTGATAAATTTGTCTGGTGTATATGTGTGAGTTTGTGTGTCCATAATTTAAAACCCTCATACAATATTCTGGCCAGTCACTAAATAACTTTAATATAGTCACAGTTAAGTGCCTAGAATCTCCTCTGAAATGAACTAGAGTATAAATAAATAACAATTTTTTAAAAAATGGCCTCATGTTGTAACTGAGAAGGGATGAGTTCCTGAGAGGGGTGATTCTAGGGAAATATTCAAGATAGAAAAATCTCCATATTCTGAAATCTGTTACCACCCAGGAGTAGGGGGAAGTGGGATCAGATCCATTAGCCTGTTGAGAAAGGGAGCTCACAGAGAAGCTGGACTCAGAAAGAGGCAAGATTGAGAGCAGGAAAAGATAAGATTATTGTAAGGTCATCCAGGCTTTCAAATAAGGGGCAGCTCAAGGAAGGAAAGGTGAGTCTTTACTTCATGGACCCTCTGAGTGAAATGAAAGAAACTTCACTGTTGCACTCAACATTTATGGAATCCCTGCTCCAAGAAAGGTCAAATGTTGAAGCTTTGTATATTGTGGTGGAAGGCAATTTGGACAAGAAATGGGGAGGTGAACCAGAAAGACTGGGCTTCTTCAGAGGCTAAAAGAACTGAATGTGAGAGATCATGCTGGAACCAAAAAAACTAGGAGACGTAGCCTGATGTAGCCACCCATACCACACATCTATGAAACGTAATGAGGAAGACCTGTAAACACTGCAGAGGAATGAGTGAGCCGAGGGATGCATCCTTAGGTGGAATAAGCAAGAGACAGAAGGATATGTGTATTACAGGCTATCTTTATGTAAGATGGAGAAAGGGGCATTCTGTGTTGTGTGTGTGTTGTGTGCGTGTGTGTTTGCACACATATGTATGTGTGTATTTACTAAAGAAATGGTGAAAGGATAACCCAAAATACAAATTTAAAAGTTACCTACATGGGAAGAGAAAGAAGGGAACAAAGACAGGAGTTAAAAATCTCTGAATTATCGTATGGTTTTGATTCAGGAACTGTGTAACTGTTTTACGTAATTAAAATAAAATTTTTTAAAAAGGGAATCCTTTAAAATTGAAAACAAACTGAAAGTGAATCTAGCCATTTATTAATATGGTGGAATAGCCATATTAATTACTTAAGATCACTTTAGGACTTCCCTGGCAGTCCAGTGGTTAAGACTTCGCCTTCCAGGGGAGAGGGGGAAGATGGCGGAAGAGTAAGACGTGGAGATCACGTTCCTCCCCACAGATACATCAGAAATATATCTACACGTGGAACAACTCCTACAGAACACCTACTGAACGCTGGCAGAAGACCTCAGACCTCCCAAAAGGCAAGAAACTCCCCACGTACCTGGGTAGGGCAAAAGAAAAAACAGAGACAAAAGAATAGGGACGGGACCTGCACCAGTGGGAGGGAGCTGTGAAGGAGGAAAGGTTTCCACACACTAGGAAGCCCCTTCGCGGGTGGAGACTGCGGGTTGCGGAGGGCGGGGAGCTTCGAAGCTGCAGAGGAGAGCGCAGAAACAGGGGTGTGGAGAGCAAAGCGGAGAGATTCCGCACAGAGGATCGGTGCCAACTGGCACTCACCAGTCCGAGAGGCTTGCCTGCTTACCCGCCGGAACGGGTGGGGGCTGGGAGCTGAGGCTCGGGCTTCGGTCAGAGCACAGGCAGAGGACTGGGGTTGGCAGCGCGAACACAGCCTGAAGGGGTTAGTGCACCACGGCAAGCCGGGAAGGAGTGGGAGGACATACTTAAAGTGATGAAGGAGAAAAACCTACAACCAAGATTACTCTACCCAGCAAGGATCTCATTCAGATTTGATGGAGAAATTAAAACTTTTACAGACAAGCAAAAGCTGAGAGACTTCAGCACCACCAAACCAGCTTTACAACAAATGCTAAAGGAACTTCTCTAGGCAAGAAACACAAGAAGGAAAAGACCTACAATAACAAACCCAAAACAATTAAGAAAGTGGTAATAGGAACATACATATCGATAATTACCTTAAATGTAAATGGATTAAATGCTCCAACCATAAGACACACACTGGCTGAATGGATACAAAAACAAGACCCATATATATGCTGTCTACAAGAGACCCACTTCAGACCTAGGGACACATACAGACTGAAAGTGAGGGGATGGAAAAAGATATTCCATGCAAATGGAAACGAAAAGAAAGCTGGAATAGCAAGTCTCATATCCGACAAAATAGACTTTAAAATAAAGACTGTTAGAAGAGACAAAGAAGGACACTACATAATGATCAAGGGATCGATCCAAGAAGAAGATATAACAATTGTAAATATTTATGCACCCAACATAGGAGCCCCTCAATACATAAGGCAAATACTAACAGCCATAAAAGGGGAAATCGACAGTAACACAACCATAGTAGGGGACTTTAACACCCCACTTTCACCAATGGACAGATCATCCAAAATGAAAATAAATAAAGAAACACAAGCTTTAAATGACACATTTAACAAGATGGACTTAATTGATATTTATAGGACATTCCATCCCAAAACAACAGAATACACATTTTGCTCAAGTGCTCATGGCACATTCTCCAGGATAGATCATATCTTGGGTCACAAATCAAGCCTTGGTAAATTTAAGAAAATTGAAATTGTATCAAGTACCTTTTCCGACCACAACGCTATAAGACTACATATCAATTACAGGAAAAGATCTGTAAAAAATAGAAACACATGGAGGCTAAACAATACACTACTTAATAACAAAGTGATCACCGAAGAAATCAAAGAGGAAATCAAAAAGTACCTAGAAACAAATGACAATGGAGACATGACGACCCAATATCTATGGGATGCAGCAAAAGCAGTTCTAAGAGGGAAGTTTATAGCAATACAATCCTACCTTAAGAAACAGGAAACATCTCGAATAAACAACCTAACCTTGCACCTAAAGCACTTAGAGAAAGAAGAACAAAAAATCCCCGAAGTTAGCAAAAGGAAAGAAATCATAAATATATCAGATCAGAAATAAATGAAAAAGAAATGAAGGAAACGATAGCAAAGATCAATAAAACTAAAAGCTGGGGTTCTTTGAGAAGATAAACAAAATTGATAAACCATTAGCCAGACTCATCAAGAAAAAAAGGGAGGGCTTTCCTGGTGATGCAGTGGTTGAGAGTCTGCCTGCTGATGCAGCAGACACAGGTTCATGCCCCGGTCTGGGAGCATCCCACATGCCGCGGAGTGGCTGGGCCCATGAGCCATGGCCACTGAGCCCGCGCGTCCGGAGCCTGTGCTCCGCGATGGGAGAGGCCACAATGGTGAGAGGGCCGCGTACCAAAAAACAAAAAAGAAAAAAGAAAAAAAGGGAGAAGACTCAAATCAACAGAATGAGAAATGGAAAAGGAGAAGTAACAACTGACACTGCAGAAATACAAAAGATCATGAGAGATTACTACAAGCAACTCTATGCCAATAAAATGGACAACCTGGAAGAAATGGACAAATTCTGAGAAATGCACAACCTGCCAAGACTGAAATCAGGAAGAAGTAGAAAATACAAACAGACCAATCACAAGCACTGAAATGGAAACTGTGATTAAAAATCTTCCAACAAACAAAAGCCCAGGACCAGATGGCTTCACAGGCAAATTCTATCAAACATTTAGAGAAGAGCTAACACCTATTCTTCTCAAACTCTTCCGAAATATAGCAGAGGGAGGAACACTCCCAAACTCATTCTACGAGGCCACCATCACCCTGATACCAAAACCAGACAATGATGTCACAAAGAAAGAAAACTACAGGCCAATATCACTGATGAACATAGATGCAAAAATCCTCAACAAAATACTAGCAAACAGAATCCAGCAGCACATTAAAAGGATCATAAACCATGATCAAGTGGGGTTTATTCCAGGAATGCAAGGATTCTTCAGTATTTGCAAATCAATCAACTTGATACACCATATTAACAAATTGAAGGAGAAAAACCATATGATCATCTCAATAGATGTAGAGAAAGCTGTCAACAAAATTCAACACCCATTTATGATAAAAACTCTGCAGAAAGTAGGCATAGAGGGAACCTTCCTCAACATAATAAAGGCCATATATGACAAACCCACAGCCAACATCATCCTCAATGGCGAAAAACTGAAAGCATTTCCACTAAGATGAGGAACAATACAAGGTTGCCCACTCTCACCACTCTTATTCAACATAGTTTTGGAAGTTTTAGCCACAGCCATCAGAGAAGAAAAGGAAATAAAAGGAATCCAAATCGGAAAAGAAGAAGTAAAGCTGTCACTGTTTGCAGATGACATGATACTATACATAGAGAATCCTAAAGATGCTACCAGAAAACTACCAGAGCTAATCAATGAATTTGGTAAAGTAGCAGGATGCAAAATTAATGCACAGAAATCTCTGGCATTCCTATACACTAATGATGAAAAATCTGAAGGTGAAATTAAGAAAACACTCCCATTAACCATTGCAACAAAAAGAATAAAATATCTAGGAATAAACCTACCTAAAGAGACAAAAGACCTGTATGCAGAAAATTATAAGACACTGATGAAAGAAATTAAAGATGATACAAATAGATGGAGAGATATACCATGTTCTTGGATTGGAAGAATCAACACTGTGAAAATGACTCTACTACACAAAGCAATCTACAGATTCCGTGCAATCCCTATCAAACTACCACTGGCATTTTTCACAGAACTAGAACAAAAAATTTCACAATTTGTATGGAAACACAAAAGACCCCAAATAGCCAAAGCAATCTTGAGAACGAAAAATGGAGCTGGAGGAATCAGGCTCCCTGACTTCAGACTATACTACAAAGCTACAGTAATCAAGACAGTATGGTACTGGCACAAAAACAGAAAGATAGATCAATGGAATAGGATAGAAAGCCCAGAGATAAACCCACGCACATATGGTCACCTTATCTTTGATAAAGGAGGCAGGAATGTACAGTGGAGAAAGGACAGCCTCTTCAATAAGTGGTGCTGGGAAAACTGGACAGCTACATGTAAAAGAATGAAATTAGAACACTGCCTAACACTGTACACAAAAATAAACTCAAAATGGATTAAAGACCTAAATGTAAGGCCAGACACTATCAAACTCTTAGAGGAAAACATAGGCGGAACACTCTATGACATAAATCACAGCAAGATCCCTTTGACCCACCACCTAGAGAAGTGGAAATATAAACAAATGGGACCTAATGAAACTTAAAAACTTTTGCACGGCAAAGGAAACCATAAACAAGACCAAAAGACAACCCTCAGAATGGGAGAACAGATTTGCAAATGAAGCAACTGACAAAGGATTAATCTCCAAAATTTACAAGCAGCTCATGCAGCTCAATAACAAAAAAACAAACAACCCAATCCACAAATGGGCAGAAGACCTAAATAGACATTTCTCCAAAGAAGATATACAGATGGCCAACAAATACATGAAAGAATGCTCAACATCATTAATCATGAGAGAAATGCAAATCAAAACTACAATGAGATATCATCTCACACCAGTCAGAATGGCCATCATCAAAAAATCTAGAAACAATACATGCTGGAGAGGGTGTGGAGAAAAGGGAACACTCTTGCACTGGTGGTGGGAATGTGAATTGGTACAGCCACTATGGAGAACAGTATGGAGGTTCCTTAAAAAACTACAAATAGAACTACCATATGACCCAGCAATCCCACCACTGGGCATATACACTGAGAAAACCACAATTCAAAAAGAGATGTGTACCAAAATGTTCACTGCAGCTCTATTTACAATAGCCAGGACATGGAAGCAACCTAAGTGTTCATCAACAGATGAATGGATAAAGAAGATGTGGCACTTATATACAATAGAATATTACTCAGCCATAAAAAGAAACGAAATTGAGTTATTTGTAGTGAGGTGCATGGACCTAGAGTCTGTCATACAGAGTGAAGTAAGTCAGAAAAAGAAAGACAAATACCGTATGCTAATATATATATATATGGAATCTAAGAAAAAAAAATGTTATGAAGAACCTAGGGGTAAGATGGGAATAAAGTCACAGACGTACTAGAGAATGGACTTGAGGATATGGGGAGGGGGAAGGGTAAGCTGTGATAAAGTGAGAGAGTGGCATGGACATATATACACTACCAAATGTAAAACAGATAGCTAGTGGGAAGCAGTCGCATAGCACAGCGAGATCAGCTCAGTGCTTTGTGACCACCTAGAGGGGTGGGATAGGGAGGGTGGGAGGGAGGGAGACGCAAGAGGGAAGAGATATGGGAACATATGTATATGTATAACTGATTCACTTTGTTATAAAGCAGAAACTAACACACCATTGTAAAGCAATTATACTCCAATAAAGATGTTAAAAAAAAAGACTTCGCCTTCCAATGCAGGGAGTGCAGGTTCAATCCCTGGTCAGGGAGCTAAGAGGCCACATGCCTCGCGGCCAAAAACCCAAAACATAAAACAGAAGCAATATTGTAATAAATAAAGACTTTAAAAATGGTCCACATCAAAAAAAAAAAAACTTCATTACAAAAAAATCACTTTAAAACGAAGTATTTGTACAGTCTGGTAATAGAGATCAAAAAGGCAAAAAGAACCACAATGAAATATTAAACTGCATTCAGTTTAAGAGTTCCTTACTAAGAGCTGTTAGTAACATTACTATATATGTAGATATATATGTATATATGTCTGTGTGTGTGTATATATATACACACACACACATATAAATACACATACAGGTGGAGAGAGAAGGATAAAGCAAATAAAATGATTATAGATTATGTTAATGTTAATTAGAAAACCAGATACTCAGTTAAGAGAAAAGAGAAGCAAATATAGAGTCAAAAGGATTAAGTAAAATAAGCTGCAATTTTATATTTGAATTGGAAATATCAGTACACCTTCATAATTTATTTCTCTTTCTTAAAAACATATCATAGGACTTCCGGGAAGATGGCAGAAGAGTAAGACGCGGAGATCACCTTCCTCTCCACAGATACACCAGAAATACATCTACGCGTGGAACAACTCCTACAGAACACCTACTGAACGCTGGCAGAAGACCTCAGACCTCCCCAAAGGCAAGGAACCCCCCACGTACCTGGTTAGGGCAAAAGAAAAAACTAAACAGAGACAAAAGGATAGGGACGGGTCCTGCACCAGCGGGAGAGAGCTGTGAAGGAGGAAAAGTGTCCACACACTAGGAAGCCCCTTCGCGGGTGGAGACTTCGGGAGGCGGAGTGGGGGAGCTTGGGAGCCGCGGAGGAGAGCACAGCAACAGGGGTGCGGAGGGCAAAGCGGACAGATTCCAGCGCAGAGGATCGGGCCAACCGGCACTCACCAGCCGAGAGGCTTGTCTGCTCGCCCGCCGGGGCGGGCGGGACTGGGAGCTGAGGCTCCGGCTTTTGCCGGAGCGCCGGGAGAGGACTGAGGCTGGCGGCGTGAACACAGCCTGCAGGGCGTTGGTGCGCCGCGGCTGGCCGGGAGAGAGTCCGGGGAGGGGTCTGGACCTGCCGAAGAGGCAAGAGACTTTTGCGTCCCTCTTTGTTTCCTGGTGCACGAGGAGAGGGGATTAAGAACGCTGCTTGAGAGAGCTCCAGGGACGGGCGCGAGCCGCGGCTAAGAGTGCGGAGCCCAGAGACGGACATGGGACGCTAAGGCCGCTGCTGCCGCCGCCAGGAGGCCTGTGTGCGAACACAGGTCACTAGCCACACGCCCTTCTGGGGAGCCTGTGCAGCCCACCACTGCCAGGGTCCTGGGATCCAGGGACGGCTCCCCGGGAGAGCGCACGGCGCGCCTCAGGCTGCAGCGTCACGCCGGCCTCTGCCGCTGCAGGCCCGCCCCGCACTCCGTGACCCTCCCTACCCCCCGGCCTGGGTGAGCCAGAGCCTCCGAATCAGCGGCTCCTTTAACCTCGTCCTGTCTGAGCAAAGAACAGACGCCCTCCGGCGACCTACACGCACAGGCGGGGCCAAATCCAAAGCTGAGCCCCTGGGAACTGTCAGAACAAAGAAGAGAAAGGGAAATCTCTCCCAGCAGCCTCAGAAGCAGCGGATTAAAGCTCCACAATCAACTTGATATACCCTGCATCTGTGGAATACCTGAATAGACAACGAATCATCCCAAATTAAGGAGCCCTGTGGATGAAAGGCTCTTGGTGCTGCAGCCAGGACTCAGTGCTGTGCCTCTGAGGTGGGAGAGGCAACTTCAGGACACTGGTCCACAAGAGGCCTCCCAGCTGCACATAATATCAAACAGCAAAAATCTCCGAGAGATCTCCATCTCAACGCCAGCACCCAGCTTCACTCAACGACCAGCAAGCTACAGTGCTGGACATCCTATGCCAAACAACTAGCAAGACAGGAACACAACCCCACCCATTAGCAGAGAGGCTGCCCAAAATCATAGTAAGTCTACAGACACCCCAAAACACACCACCAGACGTGGACCTGCCCACCAGAAAGACAAGATCCAGCCTCATACACCAGAACACAGGCACTAGTACCCTCCACCAGGAAACCTACACAACCCACTGAACCAACCTTAGCCACTGGGGAGAGACACAAAAAACAACAGGAACTACGAACCTTCAGCCTGCAAAAAAGGAGACCCCAAACACAGTAAGATAAGCAAAATGAAAAGACAGAAAAACGCACAGCAGATGAAGGAGCAAGATAAAAACCCACCAGACCTAACAAATGAAGAGGAAATAGGCAGTCTACCTGAAAAAGAATTCAGAATAATGATAGTAAGGTTGATCCGAAATCTTGGAGATAGAATGGACAATAGAATGGACAAATTGCAAGAATCAGTTAACAAGGACCTAGAAGAACTAAAGATGAAGCAAGCAACGATGAACAACACAATAAATGAAATTAAAAGTACTCTAGATGGGATCAATAGCAGAATAACTGAGGCAGAAGAACGGATAAGTGACCTGGAAGATAAAATAGTGGAAATAACTACTGCAGAGCAGAATAAAGAAAAAAGAATGAAAAGAACTGAGGACAGTCTCAGAGACCTCTGGGACAACATTAAACGCACCAACATTCGAATTATAGGGGTTCCAGAAGAAGAAGAGAAAAAGAAAGGGACTGAGAAAATATTTGAAGAGATTATAGTTGAAAACTTCCCTAATATGGGAAAAGAAATCATTAATCAAGTCCAGGAAGCACAGAGAGTCCCATACAGGATAAATCCAAGGAGAAATACGCCAAGACACATATTAATCAAATTGTCAAAAAATTAAATACAAAGAAAACATATTAAAAGCAGCAAGGGAAAAACAACAAATAACACACAAGGGAATCCCCATAAGGTTAACAGCTGATCTTTCAGCAGAAACTCTGCAAGCCAGAAGGGAGTGGCAGGACATATTGAAAGTGTTGAAGGAGAAAAACCTGCAACCAAGATTACTCTACCCAGCAAGGATCTCATTCAGATTTGATGGAGAAATTAAAACCTTTACAGACAAGCAAAAGCTGAGAGAGTTCAGCACCACCAAACCAGCTCTACAACAACTGCTAAAGGAACTTCTCTAGGCAAGAAACACAAAAGAAGGAAAGGACCTACAATAACGAACCCAAAACAATTAAGAAAATGGGAATAGGAACACACATATCGATAATTACCTTAAATGTAAATGGACTAAATGCTCCCACCAAAAGACAAAGATTGGCTGAATGGATACAAAAACAAGACCCATATATTTGCTGTCTACAAGAGACCCACTTCAGACCTAGAGACACATACAGACTGAAAGTAAGGGGATGGAAAAAGGTATTTCATGCAAATGGAAACCAAAAGAAAGCTGGAGTAGCAATTCTCATATCAGACAAAATAGACTTTAAAACAAAGACTATTAGAAGAGACAAAGAAGGACACTACATAATGATCAAGGGATCGATCCAAGAGGAAGATATAACAATTGTAAATATTTATGCACCCAACATAGGTGCACCTCAATACATAAGGCAAATACTGACAACCATAAAAGGGGAAATCGACAGTAACGCATTCATAGTAGGGGACTTTAACACCCCACTTTCACCAATGGACAGATCATCCAAAATGAAAATAAATAAGGAAACACAAGCTTTAAATGATACATTAAACGAGATGGAGTTAATTGATATTTATAGGACATTCCATCCCAAAACAACAGAATACACATTTTTCTCAAGTGCTCATGGAACATTCTCCAGGATAGATCATATCTTGGGTCACAAATCAAGCCTTGGTAAATTTAAGAAAATTGAAATTGTATCAAGTATCTTTTCTGACCACAACGCCATGAGACTAGATATCAATTACAGGAAAAGATCTGTAAAAAATACAAACACATGGAGGCTAAACAATACACTACTTAATAATGAAGTGATCACTGAAGAAATCAAAGAGGAAATCAAAAAATACCTAGAAACAAATGACAATGGAGACACAACGACCCAAAACCTGTGGGATGCAGCAAAAGCAGTTCTAAGGGGGAAGTTTATAGCAATACAAGCCCACCTTAAGAAGCAGGAAACATCTCGAATAAACAACCTAACCTTGCACCTCAAGCAATTAGAGAAAGAAGAACAAAAAAACCCGAAAGCTAGCAGAAGGAAAGAAATCATAAAAATCAGATCAGAAATAAATGAAAAAGAAATGAAGGAAACAATAGCAAAGATCAATAAAACTAAAAGCTGGTTCTTTGAGAAGATAAACAAAATAGATAAACCACTAGCCAGACTCATCAAGAAAAAAAGGGAGAAGACTCAAATCAATAGAATTAGAAATGAAAAAGGAGAGGTAACAACTGACACTGCAGAAATAAAAGAGATCATGAGAGATTACTACAAGCAACTCTATGCCAATAAAATGGACAATCTGGAAGAAATGGACAAATTCTTAGAAATGCACAACCTGCCAAGACTGAATCAGGAAGAAATAGAAAATATGAACAGACCAATCACAAGCACTGAAATTGAAACTGTGATTAAAAATCTTCCAACAAAGAAAAGCCCAGGACCAGATGGCTTCACAGGCAAATTCTATCAAACATTTAGAGAAGAGCTAACACCTATCCTTCTCAAACTCTTCCAAAATATAGCAGAGGGAGGAACACTCCCAAACTCCTTCTACGAGGCCACCATCACCTTGATACCAAAACCAGACAAGGATGTCACAAAGAAAGAAAACTACAGGCCAATAGCACTGATGAACATAGATGCAAAAATCCTCAACAAAATACTAGCAAATAGAATCCAACAGCACATTAAAAGGATCATACACCATGATCAAGTGGGGTTTATTCCAGGAATGCAAGGATTCTTCAATATACGCAAATCTATCAATGTGATAAACCATATTAACAAACTGAAGGAGAAAAACCATATGATCATCTCAATAGATGCAGAGAAAGCTTTTGACAAAATTCAACACCCATTTATGATAAAAACCCTGCAGAAAGTAGGCATAGAGGGAACTTTCCTCAACATAATAAAGGCCATATATGACAAGCCCACAGCAAACATCATCCTCAATGGCGAAAAACTGAAAGCATTTCCACTAAGATCAGGAACAAGACAAGGTTGCCCACTCTCACCACTCTTATTCAACATAGTTTTGGAAGTTTTAGCCACAGCAATCAGAGAAGAAAAGGAAATAAAAGGAATCCAAATCGGAAAAGAAGAAGTAAAGCTGTCACTGTTTGCAGATGACATGATCCTATACATAGAGAACCCTAAAGATGCTACCAGAAAACTACTAGAGCTAATCAATGAATTTGGTAAAGTGGCAGGATACAAAATTAATGCACAGAAATCTCTGGCATTCCTATATACTAATGATGAAAAATCTGAAAGTGAAATCAAGAAAACACTCCCATTTACCATTGCAACAAAAAGAATAAAATATCTAGGAATAAACCTACCTAAGGAGACAAAAGATCTGTATGCAGAAAATTATAAGACACTGATGAAAGAAATTAAAGATAATACAAATAGATGGAGAGATATACCATGTTCTTGGATTGGAAGAATCAACATTGTGAAAATGACTCTACTACCGAAAGCAATCTATAGATTCAATGCAATCCCTTTCAAACTACCACTGGCATTTTTCACAGAACTAGAACAAAAAATTTTGCAATTTGTATGGAAACACAAAAGACCCCGAATAGCCAAAGCAATCTTGAGAACGAAAGAAGGAACTGGAGGAATCAGGCTCCCAGACTTCAGACTATACTACAAAGCTACAGTTATCAAAACGGTGTGGTACTGGCACAAAAACAGAAAGATAGATCAATGGAACAGGATAGAAAGCCCAGAGATAAACCCACGCACATATGGTCACCTTATCTTTGACAAAGGAGGCATAAATGTACCGTGGAGAAAGGACAGCCTATTCAATAAGTGGTGCTGGGAAAACTGGACAGCTACATGTAAAAGTATGAAGTTAGATCACTCCCTAACACCATACACAAAAATAAGCTCAAAATGGATTAAGACCTAAATGTAAGGCCAGAAACTATCAAACTCTTAGAGGAAAACATAGGCAGAACACTCTATGACATAAATCACAGCAAGATTCTTTCTGACCCACCTCCTAGAGTAATGGAAATAAAAACAAGAGTAAACAAATGGGACCTAATGAAACTTAAAAGCTTTTGCGCAGCAAAGGAAACCATAAAGAAGACCAAAAGACAACCCTCAGAATGGGAGAAAATATTTGCAAATGAAGCAACTGACAAAGGATTGATCTCCAAAATTTATAAGCAGCTCATGCAGCTTAATAACAAAAAAACAAACAACCCAATCCAAAAATGGGCAGAAGACCTAAATAGACATTTCTCCAAAGAAGATATACAGAGTGCCAACAAACACATGAGAGAATGCTCAACATCACTAATCATGAGAGAAATGCAAATCAAAACTACAATGAGATATCATCTCACACCAGTCAGAATGGCTATCATCAAAAAATCTAGAAACAATAAATGCTGGAGAGGGTGTGGAGAAAAGGGAACCCTCTTACACTGTTGGTGGGAATGTAAATTGATACAGCCACTGTGGAGAACAGTATGGAGGTTCCTTAAAAAGCTACAAATAGAACTACGATATGACCCAGCAATCCCACTACTGGGCATATACCCTGAGAAAACCATAATTCAAAAAGAGTCATGTACCAAAATGTTCATTGCAGCTCTATTTACAATAGCCCAGAGATGGAAACAACCTAAGTGTCCATCATCGGATGAATGGATAAAGAAGATGTGGCACATATATACAATGGAATATTACTCAGCCATAAAAAGAGACGAAATTGAGCTATTTGTAATGAGGTGGATAGACCTAGAGTCTGTCATACAGAGTGAAGTAAGTCAGAAAGAGAGAGACAAATACCGTATGCTAACACATATATATGGAATTAAAAAAAAAAATGTCATGAAAAACCTAGGGGTGAAACAGGAATAAAGACACAGACTTACTAGAGAATGGACTTGAGGATATGGGGAGGGGGAAGTGTAAACGGTGACAAAGCGATAAAGAGGCATGGACATATATATACACTACCAAATGTAAGGTAGATAGCTAGTGGGAAGCAGCCGCATAGCACAGGGAGATCAGCTCGGTGCTTTGTGACCGCCTGGAGGGGTGGGATAGGGAGGGTGGGAGGGAGGGAGACGCAAGCGGGAAGAGATATGGGAATATATGTATATATATAACTGATTCATTTTGTTGTGAAGCTGAAACTAACATACCATTGTAAAGCAAGTATACTCCAATAAAGATGTTAAAAAAAAAAAAAAAAGTAAAGAGTTTTAATCAAATTAAAAAAAAAAAAAAAAAAAACCATATCATAACTGCCAAATAAAAAAATTTAAAACCATTGACAACCCAGTAGCAACGAGCACTCCTAGGGCCCAGAATATGACCTTTAATACCATTTCTCACTAAAAAGAAACCATTGCTAATTCCAGAGGTACAGGAGAAACTAAACAGAATGTACCTAGGATACCTAATAGCAAGTATGCTATCAAAGTTTACTAGAGTCACATCAAATGGGCATAACAATCAACTTCAAGTGGTTCTTCCATTCGGAAATGGGATAATGTAAGTACCAAGAAGAATATGACTGCAATGCATTGAAAGCTGTTAAGTTTATAAGGGCGCCAAAAAACAAAACAAAACAAAGCCCTGAGTTTCTTTTAAAAGTTGCCAGGACACCAAATTCACTAATCTGAAAACTGATGGGCAAAAAAATCAAAAATTTTACTGCATATTTTGTACAAATTGATTTCAGATTAATTAAAGAGCTGATGAGCAAAAGTTCTCCTTTACATAAAGAAGAAACGTGGCTAATAAATGAAGAAGGAATGGTTTAACTGGAATATCGCCATTTTCAACCCCTGATGAAATAACTGATATTGTAACCATTTTCAGTGGCTAAAAGCCATTAGGCAAAAGGTTGATGGGGAACTTTATAATAGAGGTTTCAGACTGGCAACATTTGAACTCACTGATCAATCTCATCATCCACTAAAAGCAGGACAACCAGGTATTATGCGCATCCTGCTGTGCTGCAGTAGGAAATAAACATATTTATGAAGTATGCTTGCAAAAAATCAGAATCCACATGCAATCAAGGGTCTAGATCTTATCAACAATTTACAGGAAACACTGTGAATAGAAAGCATGCTAAACGACAGGAGAATACAATCAGCCAAGTTTAAATCATAGGTTATTCTATAGGAGAAATGGCCCCCAAGGTTTTCAACAGATAAATAGCCTGATAAGGGGGAGAAGGCTACTATATATCAGAGTCACTTAGACCAAATGTAATGCAAAGACCTTATTTGGAACCTGATTCTAGCAAACTAGCTCTAAAAAGACATTTTTGATACAATTTGATAATCATATTAATAAGGAATCTTTAAAATTATGTTGGTTGTAATAATAGCTTGTGGTTTTGTTTTTTAAAGAGTCCTCTAAAATTAATAAATCGACTTATGAGGGTTTACTTAAATTTACCCACCTAGAAAGGTCTTGCCCTAAGGTTTCTTCACAGACATGTGCAAAGTATATTAAATGGTTGGGATATATTGGAGAATGACTGGGTATGAAAGGGAGTAGGGCCCAGGGATCCCAGGGTCACTAGGTTGTTAAAATTACACCAGTGGTGAATCAGGCTGGACATCCAGGAAGCCTTCTGTCTGGGTCTGTCCTAGGCCAACTGTTACCACAATTTTGATCTATTCACAAATACAGAGACCTGGGGTCTGTAGAGTTCGACTCATGGACACTGAGAATCGGCACCTGAGGAACTGCTTCCTGCCAGACGATTAGTGACACGCTTTTACAACCTTTAGAAACTGTGGGTGATGGGCACAGACAGGAGGCAGGTGGAGAACAGCTCCCACCCCAGGGCCTGGAGCAGGACTTCTTAACCTTGGCTGCATGTTAGAATCACTGAGGGCGGGTAGCGGGGTGGGAGAGGTGGGGACACTTTGAAAAGTGTCCTTGCCTGGACCCCACCCCTCAGACATTAATGTTTTCTTTTAAAATCCAACCTCTGTCCCCCTCCCATATCAAGTGATTCTAATGAAAATCCAGGATTGAGAACCATACTGACCAAAGACATGGGCGTAAAAATACCAGCCAGTCCTCTTCAGACACCACGATTAAGAGCTCAGCTTTGGGGCCAGACCACTTCAGCTTGAATTCCAGCTCTGCTGTTGAACAGTTACATGATCTTGTACAAGTTATATAACCTCAATGCCTCAGCCTTCTTATCTGTAAGATAAGGATAACTAAATACATAAAATTGTGTTCCTCATATAACTGTTGGGAAGATTAATTGATTTAGGAATGTAAAGCATTTAGAAGAGAGCCCAGCATTAAATAAGGATGACTATTATATCTCACAGTATCTTCTAAAAGAGAACTGCCTTTAAAGTCTCTTTGGCTTAGTGAGGTACTTAACTCAGGGATGGATTTCAGTCATGCTTACTGAATTCTCTGATGTAACCAATGAGACTAACTACTCTTTCTAGGATGCTTTAACTGATCCCCAGGTTGGGTAAACGTCCTCATACTTTGAACTTTGCAATCTGACATTTACATTTCTTACAATATCCCAGAATATGTCTTTTCACATCTAAATCCTCCCACTACACTAAGTTCTCCAGGGCACTCTACGGTGAACAAAATATTGATAAAATCCAGAACAGGCAATGATGTGGGGAAATGAACACTTTAAAAGTGATCATGGACTCCTTAGCTGACTGTCACTCTGGAAAACAAAGAATGAGAGACTGAGGGATAAATTACAGAACATGTAACTTTTAATGGCAGAGAAAGAAAATAAATGGGGAGGACAGAATGATCTGGCAAAGAGAATAGTACAGACTAGCTTAGGACATCACCAGAAAGGTGAGAAGGGAGATACACAGGATGAAGTGGGTGACAGGGATCCAAAGATAAACCTATTATTCTTCACAGTACTACAAAGGTGTTAGAGATTCCATTTTTCCTAATTTTTTAGCCAGAAGGTTACTTAGAACCTGAATCTTATACAAAATACAACAGCCTTGTAATGTTAAGGGTTAAGAAGTGAATGAATCAAAATATGCAACCAGTAAATTAATCCCCATCCTTGATTATCTTAACTATGAACACTGTCATCAAACACTGATATTCAGAGGAGGGAGCAATCCATAAGCAGAAACCACAGAGACACTAGTACCATAAAACACAACTCACATTGTATGCTTTTTAGTCGCTACTGTAGGCATCCAGCTTTCATTTACCCATCAGCATAGATCCTGCATAAAATGTGGCATGTTTGCAGATGATTTGTTACCTAAGTTTCACTATACACTCAACTGGAACATTTCTTTTTACTTAAACAGCTATATAAACTTTGTTTTTCTTTTCAATCACACCACAGTCCTCACCTCATCTTACACATTAAAAAACTTGTGTGGAAACTATGAGTTCATTGCTTATACCTATTTTGAAATTTTAAATGATTTAAACTTAAACCTGAGTGAAAACTGGATCAGTCTTATATGAGAAAAAGGTAACAGCCATCAATACAAGTGATTGCCTGGTATGTATTTTTGCATTGATGATTTGTTGATTTCTTCTGTGATTTGTTTTATATAATACTCTGTAGCACGTTAGGAAATGATCTAAGCATTATCGATTTCCTACACGGGAGGCTACACTGAAGGCAGGCATAGCGCACCTTGATATTTCCCTGTGCATCATTAGCAGAAAGCAGTGACTCTGTAGAAGAATAACTAGGAAGAAGAAAATCAGATTAAATAATTAGTGTCAATTAGCTCTAGCAAAATCATTCGATAAACAATTGGTCTCCAGTGCCCTGCTTAATTATGTGAGACTTCCATGTTCCTTACCAAGCCTGCTTTGATTCATGTTGACTCTTGAGCTTCCCAGAGGTATAATTAATTATTGTCTTGTAAATAAACCCTTGGTAATTAATGGTGGCAGAAAACACTACAGTACCTTTTTTTAAAAAAGTATTCAAGGAGAAGACCTTGAGTATGTGAATGACTTTTGCAGCATTTTTCAGGAGGAACCCATCATATAGTTACAATAAATGGCTGGGAGTTGTGACTGAGAGCTGACAAGTGAAATCATCCTCCCCACTTTACATATCAGGAAAGAAAACACTTTATGTTCTGTTGCCTTTGAAAATGTTTGGTATTCACTAGTCACCATTCTAATTTGGTCTTGGACCTAATTAAAATACATTTTCAAACACCCAATTATAAATAATCAAATAGTTTATTTTGAGGGTATTATAGATAGTGCATTCACAGCCCAACAGGGGAAAAAAAAAAAGAGAGACAGAGAGAAAGAAAGAGAAACTGAAATGGAAATAGCATTCCATTATTCAGGTGTGCCTTTAAAAGCTGGCCTCTGGTCTCATCAGCTCTTAAATGGCATTCTAATCTCCTTCCAAGAATGGTAGATGTCAACAAGGTTATCACCCCGCACAAACATAGCTCAATATTTTGCACATCAGTGATGACAGTTTCTTTCATATGTATATTTAGATCTTATAAATAATTTACCTGTTTTTTGTTTGTTTGTTTTTGGATCCTTAAAAGCATTACAATATCATATGGGAGATCATTTTTTAAAGAACCCATAAAGCTTCCAATTTATAAGATATTAGACATACAAATCGAAATATAGGGAAATTCCAAACCATGGTCATCAGTATACAACTGTCATACTGGGATATTTTAGAAAGTTTTAGGTCTCTGTCCAGATTACTAATTTGCATATGCACTCACAGGATTCTAAAAGAAGCACAACGTGGAACCCATTCACTAAATTCCAGTAGCCAAAAATTTTAATATTAAGATTGCTTCCAACCATGGTCATATTTCCCTTGCCATGTCCTTCCCTGCAACAGACACTGATGTTATGGCTGAGATCTTGGCCTCTAATTCACTGTATCCCATAAATCTTTGGTGACCAGGAGAGTCTACTTTGAAGTGAGAGTGATGAAGCATGATTGTATTGAATTCCACGTATTAGATAACAAATAAATAACGTGAAATGATAAATCACAGGTTTTTTAGTCTTTTACATGGAAATACTTTACTTCTTTTATAAGCTATCAAATTATATTCGGTACTAATAAAATTAGCAAATTTAATTTTGAAAAAAATTAAATATAACCAGAAGGCAAAATTATAGCTCATACTTTTAAATAAAGGACTCGTCATGCCTAGAAAAATTAAGATCATTGAAAAAATCTCTGAAACATATAAACTTTACAAAGCATTCTATCATTTACCATGCTTGGTATATTTCCTAAAATGACATGGAAATATGTGCAATGACAATTATGTTTTTTGTTTTTAAATTTATTTATTTTTGACTGCATTGGGTCTTCATTGTTGAGCAGGGACTACTCTTCATTGTGGTGTGCGGGCTTCTCATTGAGGTGGCCTCTCCTGTTGTGAGCACGGGCTCTAGGTGCACAGGCTTCAATTGCTGTGGCACGTGAGCTCAAGTAGTTGTGGCTCGCTGGCTCCAGAGTGCAGGCTCAGCAGCTGTGGTGCACGGGCTTAGTTGCTCCATGGCATGTGGGATCTTCCCGGACCAGGGCTCGAACCCATGTCCCCTGCATTGGCAGGCGGATTCTTAACCACTGAGCAACCAGGGAAGTCCGACAATTATGTTTTAAATAACATTCTAATACATAACAAAATTACTAATAATGTACCTCATGTCATAGTTTGGCAGTAATATTTGCCCAAACCTAATCAAATTTTAAAAATGGGTGCTATATAATAAGCAAAGAATAATGAGAAAACCACTGAGAAGAGAATGATGAGAAAACATTTCTTGTAAATTTGTACTGTGAAAGTGTATTAACTCTAGCACACAAATAAGAGTACTAAAAGTTAACATGGATTGAGTTAATCATTTCAATAGCTTTTTCCAAGTCACATCAGATTTTAAGACATATATATGATTAAGGGAAAAGAAAAACTCAAAAGGTGAAGAATTTCCTAATAAGTTTTACCATATATAGTGTGAGGGGAGCCCATTACAAAAACAAAATATATTTTTGTCCCAAAACATATTAAATAATTTATATGAAATGTTTAACATGTCTAAAAAATTAAGTATGCATAATAGAAAATGTGCAGCAAAAGAAGTATGAGGGATGCTTCTGTGTAGAACTCAGTGAGCCAGAGATACAACTTTGAAACTCAGGGCTGTGCATCGTCAAAGCAGACAGCCGGCACAATGACATGTTAAATTACCCACATGATGTATGGCTTAATGAACCCCCTTGTGTTGATCACGCTTGGCATTAATCAAGAGCCATGAACAGATTCCCTTATTTTCTCAATGCTGTTCTGATAAACTGCAATTTCATTTAACCTTGGACAGCAACTTTAATAGCTTCAACGGGACAACTGTCGATACCTTCCTGGGTATACAGTGATTAAACCGCAACACAAGGTGCATGTCATGAATTTTCTTCATTTGAAATTAGAATTTTTATTCTTAACAACTATTTGCATAAAATATGCTAAACATGCTGAGATGTGTAAAGACTTGCACTAACCTGAAGTTTAGACTTGCCATGCTATACTATATAATATTAACTAATAACATATTCATGTGCATGTTTATTGGTGTATTTGCTTTACTTCTTTCAAATAACCCTTGCCCTGGACAGAAACAACAAAAGAAAGAAATTCAAAGTTGAAGTTAACTTTCAAGCAAATCTCCCCAACTGTCTATTGTATGTCCCAAGATACACCCTCCAGGTACTTGGTACAAATGGGAAGATCTTCCCACCAGGTCCAATTAGGAAGTGAGTGATGCCTTCCCTTCTTTAAAACTTCACATGTAGTGGTGAGGGGCAAGATAGGGGTATGGTATTAAGAGATACAAACTATTATGCATAAAATAGATAAGCAACAAGGATATATTGTATAGCACAGGGAAATATAATCATTATTTTATAATAACTTTATATGGAATATAATCTATAAAAATACTGAATCACTATATTGTACACCTGAAACTAATATTGTAAATCAACTATACTTTAATTTAAATAAATAAATATTCAAGCAATGAAAAAAACTCCACATGTAATAGTCACATGCTATGACTAAATTCAACTAAGAATGCATTGCTAAATAAAACAAAACCATCATTTTAATTTCCTTCCTATAACTTAAATGTATTTGTTTGCTAAATATATCTGATGGCTGGTCAATTTCCTAAATTTCAAAGACAAGAGCTGGATGAAGAATATTATGAGGTGATGTTCTTTACACATGATGATCCATACATAATGCTAAGACACTTCCACCAAGTCAATTCACTTGATGTTAGATTATGTGGAGTTTTCACATGTGAGGTTTTATTTTGAGAGTTCATAACATCTCTGAAACCAGTAAAGGGTGACATTAAGAGTAAGGGGCCAAGATTCATCATAGCAGAACTTCTTTCCCTCTGAACAAAAGGAGAAAATTAATGAGCCAAGAGGTATAAGAGTGAACAGGATGGGGAGCAGCGAGGCACAGTAAAGGTACAGATGGGGTCACACACATATACAATCCTCTATTTTATGAGAAAATACTCCTGACCATCAGTGTGATGTGAATACTATTTTCAAAAATCTGAAAACTGGCATCAGTGTCTACAAATTGCACTGCATGTGTTCAAGAGACATTTTTAATAAGGTACCCCAGATTAGACATAACCTTAGGAATCACTTGGCTTTGTGTTTAACAAGTTTTTTCCTTTTGTAATGTTGATATAAGAATTTGGTTATTTGGGGATCAGTAAGCCACAGTGGAAAAGGTTTGGATTAAAAATTAGGGCACTTCAGGCACATGGAATGGTCTCCAGCACAGATCATATGCTAGGCCACAAAATGAGACTCAATAAATTTAAGAAGATTGAAATCATATCAAGCATCTTTCCTGACCACAATGCTGAGACCAGAAATCAATTGGAAAAAAAAAAAAAACCTGCAAAATCCCAAACAACTGGAGTCTAAACAATATGTTACTAAACAACAAATGGGTCACTGAAGAAATTAAAAAGAAATTTTTAAAAAGTGGGAAACAAATGAAAATGGAAACACAGCAATCCAAAATCTAGGGGATGCAATAAAAGCAGTTCTAAGAGGGAATTTAATAGCAATACAAGCCTATCTCAGGAAACAAGAAAAATCTCAAATAAACAACCTAAACTTACACCTAAACTACGAAAAGAAGAATAAACAAAATGCAAAGTTAGTAGAAGTAAACAAATAATAAAGATTATTAAAAAAATAATAAATGGGACTTCCCTGGTGGTACAGTGGTTAAGAATCTGCCTGCCAATGCAGGGGACACGGGTTCAAGCCCTGGTCTGGGAAGATCCTACATGCCACGGAGCAACTAAGCCTGTGAGCCACAGCTACTGAGCCTGTGCTCTAGAGCCCGTGAGCCACAACTATTGAGCCCACATGCCTAGAGCCTGTGCTCCGCAACAAGAGAAGCCACCGCAATGAGAAACCCGTGCACCGCAACAAAGAGTAGCCCCCTCTCGCTGCAACTAGAGAAAGCCTGTGCACAGCAACAAAGACCCAACACAGCCAAAAATAAATAATAAATAAATAAATAAATTTTTAAAAAAATGAAATAGAGACTAAAAGAATAATAGAATAAATCAATGAAACTAAGAGCTGGTTCTTTGAAAAGATAAACAAAATTGATAAAGCTTTAGCCAGAGTCATCAAGACAAAAAGAGAGAGGGCCCAAATAAATGAAATCAGATGTGAAAAGGGAGAAGTTACAGTCAACACAATACAAATACAAAAAAATCACAAGAGATTACTATGAAACATTATACACCAACAATTTGGGCAATGAAGAAGAAAGGGGTAAATTCCTAGAAGCATAAAATCTCCCAAGACTGAATCAGAAAGAAATAGAAAATATAAACAGACCAATTACTAGTAATGAAATTGAATCAGTAATTTTTTAAAAAAAATTCCCAACAAAAAAAGTCCAGGACCAGATAGCTTTGGTAGGTGAATTCTACAAACATTTAAAGAAGAGTTAACACCTATCCTTCTCAAACCATCCAAAAATTGAAGAGGAAATAATGCTTCTGAACTCATTCTATGAGGCCAGCAACATCTTGATACCAAAACCAGCAAAGACATCACACACCAAAAAAGAAAAGAATATTACAGGTCAATATCACTGATGAACATAGATGGCAAAATCCTCAACAAAATGTTAGCAAATCAAGTTCAACAATATATTAAAAGGATCATGTACCATGATCAAGTGGGATTTACCTCAGGGATGCAAAGACAGTTCAGTATCCACAAATCAATCAGTGTGATACATCGCATTAAGAAACTGAAGAATAAAAACCATATCTCATCTCAATAGATGCAGAAAAAGCTTTTGACAAAATTCAACATTCATTTATAATTAAAAATTCTCAAAAAAGTAGGTATAGAGGGACCATACCTCAACATAATAAGGGCCATATATGACAAACCCACAGCCAACATTCATACTCAATGGTGAAAAGCTTAAAGCATTTCCTCTATGAACAAGACAAAAATGCCTATTCTTGCCACTTTTATTCAACGTAGTACTGGAAGTCCTAGCCACAGCAATCAGACAAGGAAAAGAAATAAAAGGAATCCAAGTTGGAAAGGAAGAAGTAAAACTGCCATTATTTGCAGATGACATGATACTATATATAGAAAATCCTAAAGATGCTACCAAAAAATGATTAGAACTAATAAATGAATTAATTAAAGTTGCAGGATACAAAATTAATATATAGAAATCTGATTCATTTCTATACACTAATAACAAATTGTCAGAAAGAAAAATTAAGAAAACAATCCTATTTACATTTGGATCAAAAAGAATAAAATACCTAGGAATAAATCTAACCAAAGAAGTAAAAGCCTTGTACTCTGAAAACTATAAGACATTGATGAAAGATTGAAGGTGACACAAATATACCATGCTTATGAACTGGAGGAAATAATATTGGTTAAATGGCCATATTATTGAAGGCAATCCCTACCAAATCCCTATTCAAAGCAATACCTACCAAACTACCAAATGCATTTTTCACATAAATATAACATATAATTCTAAAATTTGTATGGAAACACAAAGACCCTGAATAGTCCAAATAATCTTGAGAAAGAAGAACAAAGCTAGAGATATCATGTGCCCTGATTTCCAACTATACTACAAAGCTACAATAATCAAAACAGTATGGGACTGGCACAGAAACAGACACATAGATCAATGGAACAGAATAGAGAGCCCAGAAATTAACCCCACTTATATGGTCATTTAATCTATGACAAAGAAAGCAATAATATACAATGGGGAAAAGACAGCCTCTTTAATAAGTGGCTTTGGGAAAACTGGATAGCTACATGCAAAACAATCAAACTGGACTACCTTCTCACACTATATACAAAAATAAACTCAAAATGGATTGAAATACTTACACATAAGACCTGAAAACATAAAGCTCCTAGAAAAAAAACATGGGCAGTATGCTCTTTCACAGCAGCCTTAGCAATATTTTTTTACATCTGTCTCCTCAGGGAAGGGAAACAGAAGCAAACATAAACAAATGGGACTACATCAAACTAAAAAGCTTTGCCTGATGAAGAAAACTATCAACAAAATGAAAAGGCTGCCTACAGAATGGCAGAAGATATTCACAAACAATATATCTGATAAGGGGTTAATATCCAAAAAATACAAATAACTCATACAACTCAACATCAATAAAACAAACAACACGATTAAAAAAATGAGCAGAGAACCTGAATAGACTTTTTTCAAAGAAGACATACACATGGCCAATAGACACATGAAAAGATGCTCAACATCACTACTCATCCTGGAAATGCAAATCAAAACCACAAAGAGATATCACCTCACACCTGTCAGAATGGCTATCATCAAAAAGACAACAAATAACAAGTGTTGGAAAGGATGTGGAGAAAAAAGAATCTTTGTGCACTGTTGGTAGGATTGTAAATTGGTACAGCCACTATGGGAAACAGTATGGAGGTTCCTCAAAAAATTAAAAATAGAACTGCCATATGATCCAGCAATTTCACTTCTAAATATTTACCCAAAGAAAACAAAAGCACTAATTCAAAAAGATATATGCATGCCAATATTCATGGCAGCATTACTTAAAATAGCCAGGATATGGAAGCAATGTAAGTGTCCACTGACAGGTGAATGGATAGAGATGTGGTGTGTATATATATATGTATAAATAATGGAATATTACTCAGCCTTAAGAAAAGTGAAATCTTGTCATTTGTGACATCATGGATGCATCTAGGGACATTATGCTAAGTGAAATAAGCATAAACAAATAAGCTGTTTTTAAAGGAACAAAGAGTGAAGGGTCTTCCTGGAGCCCATACAATGATTTGAACAGGGAAGTAAAGACTAATATCCATAAAATAAGGTCATCCATTTACAAAAGAATGGTATTAAACCAACTCAACAAATATTCACTGAGTTTGTAGTAAATGATAGCCAGTGGAAGGTGTGAATAAATCCTGACTTTAGGTTTTATATTATAAGTAGGACATAAATATGTTTCGGGGCACAGAGATGGATGTGCTTTTTCTCCCAACAACAAAAAAAATCCCACCAATATGGTGTTAAAATTAATGTGTTCATTTTATCACTCAGATGAGGGCTTTCTGCTTGACTCCAATATTTAAAAAAAATAAAGGTACATCCCTGGTGGCCCAGTGGTTAAGAATCCTCCTGCCAATGCAGGGGACACGGATTCGAACCCTGGTCTGGGAAGATCCCACATGCCGCAGAGCGACTAAGCCTGTGCACCACAACTACTGAGCCTGTGCTCTAGAGCCCCTGTGCCAAACTACTGAGCCCACATGCCACAACTACTGAAGCCCGCATGACTAGAACCTGTGTTCTACAACAAGAGAAGCCACTTCAATGAGAAGCCCACACACCACAACAAACAGTAGCCCCCACTGGCCACTAGAGAAAGCCAGCGTGCAGTAATGAACACCCAACAAAGCCATAAATAAATAAGTAAATAAATAAATTTAAAATAATATAAGTTGCAGCCCATGTTTCTTGAATCATAATTTTGATTTTTATTTGAGGCCAAATAAGCATCAAGTCATAACATATAATGTTCTAAAATTTGGATGTTTAGGGGATTTCCCTGGTGGTGAAGTGGTTAAGAATCATCCCACCAATGCAGGGGCACAGGTTCAAGCCCTGGTCCAGGAAGATTCCCACATGCTGCAGAGCAACTAAATTCGTGCACCACAGCTACTGAACCTGCACTGTAGAGCCTGTGAGCCACAGCTACTGAATTCGTGTGCCACAATTACTGAAGCCCGCGTGCCTAGAGCCGGTGCTCCCAAGAAGAGAAGCCACCACAATGAGAAGCCCACGCACCACAATGAAGAGTAGCCCCCATTCACCACAACTAGAGAAAGCCTGCACGCAGCAACGAAGACCCAATGCAGCTAAAAATAAATAAATAAATAAATGAATTTATTTTAAAAAATTTTAATGTTTATACAAATACTTAATAGTTAAAATGTTAATTGTACCATGATAGTGAGAAAACAAAGACACTTTTTCCAATACAAAAGCTTAGATTCCTTGGATATAGTATTAGAAGCACAGAGGGGTTTGTGGAAGGGTTTTTTTCTTCTCCACAAAGATGAAACCTCACAAATCTGTGCTACAGAGAAAGCAAGATAAGGAATTTTTTTATTTGAGTCCAAAAATAACAGTACTATATTTATTTAAATAATTTAAGTTAAAATTTAAATCACTATTGCTGGAGGAACCTATGATCTATAAAATAACAACAAGAATTTTCTGCCTTCTGGTTTTAATAAAAATTGATCTTCAGTGGGCATTTACAGTGTGTTAGGCACTGTACTCTACAGGTACTTTATAATCAATATTTGATTTTATCTCTGTAAGAACTCTATGATGTAGGTATTATATGATGTAGATATAGCTCTCATTCTCACTTTGTTTTTTACATCTTCAGACAGTTTAAATACTTTCCCAAGAGCACACTCTTAATAAGTTTCAGAGCCATGATTTCAGCCTGAGCTCCTGTCTCTAAAATCAGACCTCTCCATCATAAGCAGTAATATACTGAATCACCTCCATTCCACCACTGGGGAGCACTGCTAGTAGAAAGAAAACCAAATAGAATTTAAAAGGCTTCCTAGGTTGTCATATGTTTGATTTAGTGAAATACAAATCATGCCAATTTGCTACATAACATCAACAAGGCAAAGTTTAGAAGGCAAAACACCAGATCCCAAGAATCAAAACATAGAATTTCTTGGATATATGTATATGTATAACTAATTCACTTTGCTGTACAGCAGAAACTAACACAACATTGTAAATCAACTATACTCCAATAAAAATTTTAAAAACACACACAGAAAACACAGAATTTCTGTTCTCACTTATCCCTACTGATTTATGAATTAATCTCGAAGAGCTTGACTCTCAGCTTGTGCATATGCTTTTCAATTCATCCAATAGGAATTGTGATAAATATCTCCCACCTACCATATAGAAAGGTTCTGAAAATTAGTAATGTTTGAAAAGATTTAATTTCTTGAGAAAGAAGCTGTGAGATATTGTATATTTTTATCCCAAACAACTAAATTGAGTACCAATGAAAATTCATTTAAAAGGGTGAGAATTGTCCCTTTAGAGCATGTGAAACTAAGAATTAAAAATTAAAGGATGAAAGTCATAACCCATTAGTAAGAGATGCTCAATGCTAGGCTAGCAAAGCTTAAATATCAACCACACTCAATCTGAAAGAAAATTTGCTTGAAAGGCTGGCTATCTGCTGGTCCAATTAAATATCTTTAAGATACAGATTTTGTTCTACTATGATATTTAGTCATGACCTACATTTACATTATTAGATATCCTAATTTTTATTTTTCCCTATTGACTCTATTGAGATTTTAGCATTAAAATCTCAACTTTGTTAACAAAGGGAAGACATCCTACAAAACAATACTTATATTTATGTTCTTACATGCTTAATTATAAGAATCCATCTATGTTTTCATGCTTTGTTGTAAAATAATTTTTAAATATAATTATAACTTATTTTTCCTTCTCTGAATTTTTCTTTTTTTTTTGGCGGTATGTGGGCCTCTCACTGTTGTGGCCTCTCCCGTTGTGGAGCACAGGCTCCGGACGCTCAGGCTCAACGGCCATGGCTCACGGGCCCAGCTGCTCCACGGCATGTGGGATCTTCCTGGACCAGGGCACGAACCCATGTCCCCTGCATCGGCAGGCGGACTCTCAACCACTGCGCCACCAGGGAAGCCCTGATTTAAAATTTTCTCATTCAAAATCCCTGTTAACTTTAGAGCTCTAAAAAAGGAATCTTACACCAACACAATGGAATATAATTCAGCACTAAAAAGAAATGATCTATCAAAGCCATGAAAAGGGATGGAGGAACCTTAAATGTATATTGCTAAGTAAAAAAAGCCAATCTGAAAAGACTACCTACTGTACAATTCCAACTATATGACATTCTGGATAAAGTAAAATCATGGAGACAGTAAAAAGATCAGTAGCTGTCAAAGATTATGGAGGAGGGAGGGATGAACAGGCAGAGCGCAGAGGATTTTTAGGGCAGTGAAAGAAACTATTCAGTATATGATAATGGTGGGTACATGCCATTATACATTTGCCAAAACCCGTAGAATGTACAATACCAAGAATGAACCCTAATGTAAAGTATGGACTTAGAGTAATAATGATGTGTCAGTGTTGATTCATCAATTTCAACAAATGGACTATTATGGAGTTGGTGGTGGTGGTGGGGTGTTCATAGTAGGAGAGGCTGGGGGGAGGTTGTGGAGGGAGTATATGGGAAATCTCTGTACCTGCTTCTCAATTTTGCCATGAACCTAAAACTGCTCTATACAATAGTCTGGGGGACTTCCCTGGTGGCACAGTGGTTGGGAGTCCGCCTGCCAACACAGGGGACATGGGTTCAAGCCCTGGTCCAGGAAGCTCCCATATGCCAGGGAGCAACTAAGCCAATGTGCCACAACTACTGAGCCTGTGTGCCACAACTACTGAGCCCATGTGCCGCAACTACTGAAGCCCGCACACCTACAGCCCGTGCTCCACAACAAGAGAAGCCATTACAATAAGTCTGTGCACCACAATGAAGAGTGGCCCCCGCTCGCCGCAACTAAACAAAGCCTGTGTGTAGCAACGAAGACCGAACGCAGCCAAAAATAAATAAATAAATAAATTTATTTAAAAAAAAATAAAGTCTGTTGAAGAATTTTTTTAAAGGAATCTAAAACAAGTCTTGTGTTCCTCATTTAGAAGATTTGTCTTACTTTTCATTTCTATATCATATTATTTTATTAACAGTGAATCAAAAATGCTCTGGCCCTAAGCTATTTTCAACAGAGGTGAAAAGAAACTGGATTCCTCCATTATTTATATATCTAGTGAAAAAAAAATGAATAAATGGAAGGAAAGTAAAGAAAACCTACTATCCATCAAAGTGAATGTGTTGCTCACCTTTTCAGGTGCTATAATTTGGCCTGTTCACTAGGGATCCACTTAGTGTCCTGGAAGAAGTAATTAAATAAATGGGCCCTTGTGGCCCAAAGAAACTAATAGAGCTGCCTTTTCAATAATAAAACATACCATTTCATCCTGACAGCATAGCAGTTAATTTCTAATCTGAAAAATAGGAGCTGCCAGGCTTGGCTGTGTTGTTCCTTTCAGATATGCTGCTGATGACTCAGAATTATAGTTTTTTAGCCAACTTACCTATATTCAATTTTAAACTCTTCACTGAGTTTAGATGAAATGGAAAATGTGAAGATGCAAGAGATCTGCTTTTTCTCAGCTTCCGACTCCATTCCCTTAATACCGCACATGATAATTTTCTGCTTTCATATCTTTATGTATTTAATTGACTGTTTTACAGAGCAGCAGCCACCTCTGCATTCCAGTCTTGGCTAGTGCAACTTTGGGTAAGTAACTTGAACTTCTGGGGCCTCAGGAGGACTAGGTGAGTTATCTGGTTATTTACAAACTTAAAAATCATAAAACTATCATAAAATCATATTAAATCCTAAAGATTGCCTCTGGAACAACATTCCACACCCTTTTACGTGACTGACTTCTTCTCATTCTTCAGGTCTATATGATGCCCTCCAGAGAGGACTTCTCTGACTACACAATCCACAGTATCACATACATAAATACAGATGACCCCTGAACAACACAGGTTTGAATTTCACGAATCTACTTACACACAAATTTTTTTAATAAATATATTAGAAAAATGTTTGAAGATTTGTGACAATTTGAAAAAACTCACAGACAAAGCACATGGCCTAGAAATATTAAAAAATTAAGAAAAAGGTATGTCATGAATGTATAAAATATATAGATAGATACTAGTCTATCATTTACTAACATAACATATACAAATCTATTATAAAAAGTTAAAATTTATCAAACTTACGCACACAAACACTTACAGACCGTACATGGCGCCATTTGCAGTTGAGAGAAATGTAAACAAACATAGTCATTATTAAAATCATTATTAAAAATCCGCTTAAAATGCCATGTGACACTAATCCTCTCCACATGAGCAGTTTGTCTCTCCAGTAAATTGCCTATCACAGTAAAAAGTAAAAAGTGATCACAGTAAAAAGTGATCTCTCATGGTTCTTGCTTGTTTTTTATTTAGTCCAATACCATAAGCCCTGGATAACACCATGGGACCCATATGACACACCACTAGTGATGCTGGAAGTACTCCCAAGAAGCAGAGAAAAGTCATGATGTTACAAGAAAGAGTTGAATTGCTTGATATGTACTGTAGAGTGAGCTCTGCAGCTGCCGTTGCCTGCCATTTCAAGATAAATGAATCCAGCGTAAGGACCACTGGTTTTTTTGGTGTTTTTAAAAAATTTATTTATTATTTTTGGCTTCATTGCGTCTTTGTTGCTGTGCGCGGGCTTTCTCTAGTTGTGGTGAGCAGGCTTCTCACTGCAGTGGCTTCTCTTGTTGCAGAGCACAGGCTCTAGGCACCCGGGCTTCAGGAGTTGTGGCTCGTGGGCTCTGGAGCACAGGCTCAGGAGTTGTGGCACACAGGCTTAGTTGCTCCGTGGCATGTGGGATCTTCCCGGACCAGGGCTCAAACCTGCGTCCCCTGCATTGGCAGGTGGATTCTTAACCACTGAGAGACCAGGGAAGCCCTTTTTTTTTTAAAAAAAAAAAAAAAAAAGGAAACTTGTGAAGCCATCACCACAGCTATGCCAGCAGCCGTGAAAACCTTGCACTTCTGGCAAAAATACCTTTTAATCTTGCACTGAAAATGCAGACATGCAGGCGCAGGATTGCTATAAGAAAGGCATACCTATATACACACATATGATTCTAGAAAAGCAAAATCATTATATGACGACTTAAAGCAAAATGAAGGTGAAGAATCTAAAGCTGGAGAATTTAATACCAACAAAGGATGGTTTGATAATTTTATAAAGAGGTTTGGCTTAAAAAATGTCAAGATAACAGGATAAGCAGCTTCTGCAGACCAAGAGGCAGTAGACGAGTTTCCAGAGGCCATTAAGAAAATCACTGAGGAGAAAGGCTATCTGCGTGAACAGTTTTTTAATGCAGACCAAAGTGCCCTATTCTGGAAAAAAATGCCACAAAGGACATTTATTAGTAACGAAGAGAAGCAAGCGCCAGGATTTACAGCAGAAGGGATAGGCTAACTCTACTATTTTGTGTAAATGCAGTCACGTTTGTGATCAGGTCTACCCTTATCTGTAAAGCCCCTAATATCCGAGCCTTGAAGGGAAAAGATAAACACGAGCTGCCAGACTTCTGGCTGTACAACAAGAAGGCCTGGACAGTGTGAACCCTTTTTCTGGATTGGTTGCATTGATGCTTTGTCCCTAAAGACAGGAACTATCTTACCAGTAAGGGATTGCCTTTTCAAGTTCTTTTGATATTGGACAACGCCCTGGGTCACTCAGAACCCCATGAGTTCAATACCAAAGGCATCAAAGTGGTCTGCTTGACCCCAAACACATCTTTAATTCAGCCTGTAGATCAGGGGGTCATAAGTAGTTTTAAGACTCATTACATATGGTATTCTAGGGAAAGGCTTTTCAATGCTGTGGAAGAAAACCCTGACAGGGAGAACATCATAAAAGTCTGGAAGGATTACACCATTGAAGATGCCATCTTTGTTAATAGAAAGAGCTAAGAAAGCCATCAAGCCCAAAATAATAAATTCCTGCTGGAGAAAACTGTGTTCAGAGGTTATGCATGACTGCACAGGATTTACAACAGAGCCTATCAAGGAAATCATGAAAGAGATTGTGGTTATGGCAAAACAGGTGGCCATAACCTGTTTCAAGGATTTCAAGATATGGATCTTGAAGAAATTCAACAGCTTACAGACACCACACCAGAAGAATTAACAGAAGATGATTTGATGGAGATGAGTGCTTCTGAACCAATGCCAGAGGAGGAAGAAGAAGTCATAGAAGAAGCAGTGCCAGAAAAAGACTGACATTAGACAACAACTGGAAGAGTTCCAATTATCCAAGACTGCTTTTGACTTCTTTTTATGACATGGACCCTTCCATGATACAGGCACTGAAACTAAAGCAAATGGTAGAAGAAGGACTGGTACCATATAGAAACATTTTTAGAGAAACGAAAAAGCAAAAAAGTCAGGCAGAAATTACTGTGTATCTCCATAAAGTTACACCAAGTGTACCTGCCTCTCCTTCCTCCCCTTCGACCTCCTCCACCTCTTCTGCCTCTGCCACCCCTGAGACAGCAAGACCAGCCCCTCCTCCCCCTCCTCCCCCTCCGCCAACTCAACATGAAGATGATGAGGATGAAAACATTTAAAATGATCCACTTCCACTTCATAAAGAGTAAATAATTATCATGCCATACAGTTAATAAATGTATCTGTTGGGTACGTGTGTGTCTTCATGTGAAAATCTAGTAACTCTACAGCAAGAATTGTATGAGACATTGTTGTGCCATCATCATCACTGCCTAAGTATTCATCATGTAAAACATCATGTGCAAGACCTGTATTGAAGTGGATAGCCTATCCTGCCATAGGCATAAGGTGAGTGACGTTTAATATAAAATTAACATGTTAGTTTTCTAACACTGTTTCATAACTTTCAAAGAATTACATTACCATACAGTATGCCTCTCTGTCTTATAATTAGAGAAAGCACATGTCAGCCTATCATCACAGGTAAGTGGTTTTTTGAAAAATGTAACAATGTTTCCAAAAATGTACTATGAACATGGTAATCATGTATCCCATAAAAACTTATTCAATTCATTCATTAATGTATAGGCTAGGCTACTGTGAAGAAGTTGTATCGATTATACTAGCAATCATACTGCTGCTTCTTCGTTATCAATGCGTGAATAACGTTATACCTGTAAATAAGTATGAATTTCTTTTTTACATTATCATTTTTTGATGTCTAGTATTAGTAATATGTATAACATCTACAGTGTTTTTTATCTTATAAGACAGCATTGACATAGGTAATGACAGAACACTCATCTTCTTAAACAGATGATGTAAACTTATAGTATCAATAAATACAGTACAGTACTATAAATGCATTTTTTTATGATTTTTGTAATAACATTTTATTTTCTCTAGCATACTTTATTATAAGAATACAGTATATAATACATGTAACATACAAAATGTGTGTTAACAGTTTGTGTTACAGGTAAGGCTTCTGGTCAACAGTAGGCCATTAGTAGTTAAGATCTGGGGGAGTCAAAAGTTATATGCAGATTTCTGACTGTGGCAGAGGTCAGTGCCCCTAACCTCCTCATTGTTCAGGGGTCAACTGTACATACACATGCACACACAGAACACATCCATACATATACATACACACAAACACACAGGGGTATGCACACATACACAGGCACACACTTAATTGCCAAGACCAGTTACTCTGGGCAGTTTTCCTTCATGGTTCATGAAAATATTTAATTATGTTGTTTACCTGTGTACTTATTTCTTTTCTGTCTTTCTTACAAAAATATAAGCTCCCTGAAGGCTGAGGGTCCATATATCTTACCCAGAGATGTATTTCTGGAGACTAGTACAGTGCCTGGCTGATGGACGGCCCTCAAATATTTATTAAATGTATGAAATAAACATAAAACCATATTGAAATTTAAAGTTTGTTTTTATAATATGCAATCTGTGAGGAAGCCATGTCAGCAAAATGCACATGTGGATGTGTGCGATGTGTATAATGCATTAAAAGCATTATAATGACTGTTTATTAAACAATTTCTATGTGTCAGCACTAAATAAATGTTCAAGATGAATAAATGAATGAATCCTAGAATTTCAGTGCACCACCATAATCAGGTGAACCAAAACAGAATTCTAAAGACTAAGCTGTAATCAAACCACATTGCCTTAATTTCGGCTTAAGTTTCTTAACATGAAGTCATCACTTTTAACTTTTGTTTCCTTTCATGTACATTATGGTATACATATGGACAAAAAATTACAAGATAGTTAATCAGATAGCTAACCAACTCTAGGGTAAATGGGCCATTCTCTTTGGTTACATATTTTTAAGGCTAAAAATCCATACTCATAACATTTTTAATTTATCTAATAGAATTTTTAAAATTTAACATGTACAAATAAATGAGCAAAACAAAAATGTCAAGAAGCCAAAAATGATCTCTGAAATTATATGAAAACAATAATTATAAAACCATCAAGGTTATATAACTTTATATTCTGGGTTTATTCTCACAGAAGTGCAATCAGAAAGGAAAAAATATAGTGAAATAATGAATAAAGCAGAGGACACTCATTAATTCACTAATCTTTCAGCCCATCACTAAACTGATCAACAGCTGAATACACAGATTCACTGGTTATTTTATGTGTACTTTAAAAAAATCATGAAAAATATTTTTATTGCCTTCTATATCAGCACCATTTTATAAAGAGAAGACACTTGGTTTCTAATACTTTTCATATCCTCCTTCACAGAAACAAATCTCGTACTATCTTATTGTTGCTTCCAATGAAACACAGCTGTCTTTTATTAGAGATGTTTAGCTTACTGACTGTATATAGGTGGAATTTTACATGCTTAACAGAAGATTTTAATACAGTTTTAGCTCCTGCTTGAGATAAATCAAACTCAAACTGACAAATAAGCAACTGTGTCTGCGAGAAGTGGGGGCTGTCTAATTTAAAACTCCAAGAAGCTGAGAAAGCCTTCAATCTCAGGTTGCACAAAATACACATTTTATTCAGCAACACATGATAGATACTTTATTGCAGAGTCATTCTTTTTTGAATTCACTAGATGCAACTGAGACTAATCTAAAGCTACAGTTTATTAATAAAATTAGCCAGAAATAGAGAAAGAAAAACTAGTAATATAAGTAGTATCATTTATCAATTGCTTTAGAAATTTTATGTAAACATCTTCCAATCTTAAATGCCTTACTTGGTTCTCTTGTTTTCATATTTCTGTTCTATTATACTTGGTGCCAAGCTCTTTTTTTTGTACAGTCCAAACATTTTCCTGATTATTACTGTGCATGATTGTGAATAAATGCAAAGCAGTTTAAGATTATGCAGGGGGAAATGGCTGATGCACGCATTACACTTCATAGACCTAACTTATTACCATTCTGCTGCTTGATGAAAAATTCAGAGCATTTGTTGCAATAGCTTCGTTCTTCAATGGAGTTATTCTTTTTTTTTGCCTTTCCAGATTAATTACCTGTAGTAATACTGTGCCCTTCTTGTTGTCTACAGATGTATTAATCCCTATGATAACCTGTTTTACACTCTTTTTTAAAAAAAAAATCACTGGTAAAAATTTCTGCTTGATCAAAATTGGTAAAAATAAAATATTTGGTAACTAACATAGTAATAACTGATTTAGGCAAAAATTATCAGTAAATGTTACAGCCTCTGGGCAAAAGTTAGTTGGGGAATAGGACCTAAGTATGTCCTCTTGGTTTACATATTAGTTAGCAAAGGGAATGGCATCTTTAAGTAGAGACAATTGCAGACACCTCCTTAGGAAAGTAGTAACGTTAGCATCACCAATAATGAGATAAACTGGCATTGTGTGACATGGGGTCATATGTTTGAGAAGGACAACACCATGTAGACAGTACTCCTGACAGAAATGCACAACCTGAATCTAATCATGAGGAAACAATCAAACACAAATTCAGGGAATGTTATACAAAACAACTGGCCTGTTATTTTCAAAATGTCATGAAAAAAACAAAAGGATTGATGGGCTGGTCCTGATTAAAAGAGACTAAAGAGATGCAATAACTAAGCACAATATGTAATTCTGGATTGATGCTGAGATAGGAAAAAGGGTATTTTGCTCTAGTTTTTTGTTTTTCTCTAAAGAACATTATTAGAACTATTGGAAAAATCTGAATATGGACTGTATATTAGGTAATTTGTGTTGTATTAATATTAAATTTCCTGAATTTTATAATTAAGCTGTATTAAATGAAATTAATACATGAGGCTGTAAGGACATATATGCTTCAAGTATTTAGGGGTGAAGAGTCATGACATCTTCAACTTACTCTCAAATAATTCAGCATGATTAGGTAGATAGACATAGATAGATAGATGATAATTATGCATATTCATAAAGAGATAAAAATGTGAGAAAACACTGATAAATCTAGGTGAAATGTACACGGGTGTTCTAGAATTCAGTAAAGTTTCTATAATTTTTCTGAATGTTTGAAATTTTTCAAAATTAAAAAGTAAAATAAGAATTTCTGCAAGTCATATCACAATGACAAAAGCATCAATATTCTTGGGGAAAAAAAGGAGGAAATCAAGGTTTAAAAAAATTAAGCATTCCACAATCTAGTGGACTTATTACCTTCCTTCAACATTGAACTATATTGTCAACGTGCTTGTTCTTCTGTAAGGGTTTAAGAATTTTCCATTTGTTCAGTCTGGTATATATGTCTATCAGTCTAAAGTGAGGTACCTTCTTAACTGCTGAAGTTTCTCATTTACTTTTGCCATAGTTAGCCAGTTATAGATTGTACTTTAGAGTCACAAACTTGAACACTTGAGACACTTTTCAAATTTTTTTTCTTGATTACAACTCAGCTTAACTTTTTTTAAAAAAAACCTTTTTCTCTCATGGAGAAAGTACTGCTGTTTAAATACAAAAATAAAGTTTGGTTATCAGTTTTATGTCTTTACAGAATCTTCTTTTACCCCCACCCATGCATCTCTCAATTCCAATTGCGTGTGTGTATGTCAGTTTCTATCTATTTAAAGGGAAGCCGTTGATATATTGCTATATTCTTGATCCATTGATATATTCCTGGTCTGCTTCCTCCATCCTAATCTTCACTTTGACCTAAGTTTCTGAAGAAAAACACCTTTAATAATTCTACTTCTTTACTCTTCTACTCAAGTCTAACTCCTTGTCACTTCTTTGCTAACTTTTCTGTGAATCCTTATAAATTACATTAATCATGAAAAGCAAATATTTCATTCCGGGAAAATCTCTGTTATTTTCTTCTTTTGCATTTTGGGGTCAATAAAGAATGGATGAGAAATATGCAAAGAGAATCGCAATATGCTCTCTTCCCAAGAGCCAATTATTATACTAGAATGTTTTACTTGATAAAGGCAAAAGGAAAGGACTTCAGTTTCAGCTGGATTCATTATAAAGATGGAAACTGCCCCAAACAGTAATACTCATGCAGTTAAGAAATGGAACAAATGACCAGTAGACCCCAAAGTAAAGTGTAGTCCCCTACACTTTTCTATAAACTCCAGCCTCCAACCAGTGATGTTTGAAAAGAGATCCCCTAATCCTTAGCACCATAATGTAAAAGCTTTCTCATTATACTGAGAGGAGGTCATGCTCCCTAGATCTAAAAAAAAAAAAAAAAAAAAAAGTGCTTTTCAAATTCTCAATGTTAATTTTTCTGTTGTTAAAAGAGATAATGACATAATCCATGAAAGCTACTAGTACGGTATCTGGCACATGACCAACACCTTGTAAATGTTAGATAGTATTAATTTTTGTTATTTTTCACACTGTCTACCCTCAGAAGCATTTTTCTTTCTATCCCCTTGCATTTTTGATAGCTCAAGCTCCAAAAGCAGAGAAATCTATATAGTCCTGATATTCAGCAAGTATCATTTACCAAACTTGGAGCCATAACTTGAATTTTCCACGGCTGTATCAACGAGCTGCGTGACCAGTCACCCAAAACTTGCAATTTCAGCAAACTTAGTGACCTTTTAGCACGTTGGCAGCTCTTTTGCTAGCATAGAAACTTGGCAGGCTTTCTATGCGTCAGATTGTAGTCTGTTCTATTTAGCATAAGACTAGCAAGCAGATTGTTGCCATAATAGCCCCGAATTTGTTCACACCTTTCTGTACTCATCCCTTCCTTCAGTGTAGGCCCTCGGGTAATTCCACACTCACTTTGGTCTGGACTTGGCCATGTGCTTTAACCAATGTGACAACAGTAAATGTGACACAGCAGAGACTTAAAAAGTGCTTGCACATTGGGGCTGGCCCTCTCTGGCTGATCTTGGAATCCCTGCCATCACCACTGCTTGAACAAGCCCAGGCTAGCCAGCTTGATAATGAGAGACACGTGGCCCAGTCTCCCTGTTGCCCCTCCGCAGCCAGCCAACACTTGCAGTCAAGCCTCTTCTCTAACTGTCAAAGACTGCGGATGTATGAGTGAGTCCAGCCAAGACCAGCCAAGTTCTGCCCTGCTGAGCCCAGCTCAGATTTTCCAGTACACATGTGTCACAAATGATGGTTTTAAGCCACTAAGTGAGTGAGCACATGAGTGACACAAATGATTGTTTTAAGCCACTAAGTTTTGGAATGCTTTGTTTTGCTGCAACAAGAACTGATAAAGGAATTAGTACAAAGAAGTACGGTGCTTTTGTAACAAAAGCCCAAAACTGTGGCATTAGCTTTGGAATAGGTGGCTAGTGGAGGCTAGAAAAGCTGCAAAGAAACTATGCCAACTGGAAAAGTGGTGAGCACAGTTAGCAGAGGCTATGAAAGTGACAAGGAAACCGCTATAGCAGGCTAGAAAAATAGTGACCTAAATTACGTAGTTGTGAAATAATTAATAAAAACTTTGCCCGTAGTAGCTCATAAACTTCTGGATTTGGCTAGGGAGATCACCTCACAAAAAGCTAAATTTGTCAACTGGCTTCTTTTAGCTGCCTATGGTAAGGTACTGGAAAGGAGAGATGAGCTCAAGAAAATTCTTTTTGGAAGCAGAACTTAGGAGAAATATAGAGGGGCCAAGACATGCTGGGCAAAGAGTTAACTGTTCTTTATCTTCAATCTCCCCAGTCAGTAAAAAAATTGTCAGAGTAATAAATAGCTTCTGGATAAAGATCAAATCAAAGTGTGACTGTAAGTCCTTTGTTAAGAACTCTAAAATTTTTAAGGACATTTATGGTAGATACTCTCAGACCAAAAAAAAAAAACAATGACTTTCAAAATTCTTCAGGGTGCTTCCCCAGCAGCCTGACACACCCAAGTAAAAAAGAAAACAGTCTCTGTAAGAATTGTGAATGTGGCTTCTAGACCTGGATCAGATTCATAGGAAACTCTCAAAATGTTGAAGTCAATTACACTGATCAAAGCACAGCAATCCTGGGTTGAAAGAGACCCCGTCAGCTCAAACTAAAAAGAGCCTCTGGGCCCCTAAAACTCCATAAGAATGAAGAAGGCTGAGGACGATATTCAGCTGCATACACAATCCTTTTTTTTTTTAATAAATTTATTTATTTTTGGCTGTGTTGAGTCTTCGTTGTTGTGCACGAGCTTTCTCTAGTTGTGGCGAGCGGGGGCTACTCTTCATTGCAGTGCGCGTGCTTCTCACTGCAGTGGCTTCTCTTGTTGCGGAGCACAGGCTCTAGGCACGCAGGCTTCAGTAGTTGTGGCACGTGGGCTCAGTAGTTGTGGCTCACGGGCTCTAGAGTGCAGGCTCAGTAGTTGTGGTGCACGGGCTTAGTTGCTCCACAGCATGTGGGATTTTCCTGGACCAGGGTTCGAACCCGTGTCCCCTGCATTGATAGGTGGATTCCTAACCACTGCGCCACCAGGGAAGTCCCACACAATCCATTTTTTATAAATAAAGTATGACATCTCAGAGGTCAGAGTAAAGAATTGTGAAGAACAATGGACTAGGGTACCACTCCCCGAGAGCTGTAAAAAAAACAACAGACTGGAGAAACACTCCCAGGAAGCTGAGTCTCAGCCTAATCGAGGAAAATCTCCTGATCCTGGAGTACAGGGGATCTGGCAGCACACGCCTGGCAGGATTTCAGAATTTCTATGGACCAGTGACTGCTATATGTCCACCATTCTTCCCCTTTCAAATGGTTCTCTCTAGTGTAGTTATCATATTCTTGTCTTAACACTGTATGTTGTAACTTATCTTTTTAGTGCAACGAGATAAAGAAGAGCTGCATCCAAAAACTTACTTCAGACATCATTATATATCAAGAGATCCTGGACTTTGAGCCTGATGTTGTGACTAGATGAAATTCAGGGGGTTTTAGGAGGGAGGAAATGTATTTTGCCTATGGAAGGGATATAAATCATCATGACAGGGGCCTTCTATGGTAGGTTATGGCAGTAAGACTCTAACTGTTCACACCTGCCTGTATCCATACCTTAGTTAGTCCTCTCCCACACGCTGGACTTGGCCATGTGACTTGTATCAGCCAATGAGACAGTAGCACGATGGACAGCACAGAACCTCGAAAAGTACTCAGACATAGAGGCTTGGCTATTTTGGCTTCTCTTAGAACCACCATGTGAACAAGCATAGGCTAGCCTGCTAGCTGATGAAAGATACATGACCTTCAATTGCCTTGATTACCCCAGCCAATAGCCAGTAACCCCTAGAAACAGAGCCAACTATATGACCAACAGCTGACCACAGACACATACATGAAACTAGACAAGAACCGCGCAGTGGAGCCCATCCAAATTGCCGGCCAACAAATGGCAAGCTAAATAAATAAACAGTTTTTGTTTTAAACCACTAAATTTGTGGTGCAGAATAACATGGCAAAGAATAATGTTCTAGTTCACATCCAGCAAATTACAGTCTGCAGGCCAACTCTAGCCTGCTCCCTGTTTTGGTACAGCCTACAAATTACGAATGGTTTTTACATTTGTAAATGGTTGATAAAATCAAAAGAAGAATATATTTCAAGACATGTAACAGCTTGGGAAACTCACACTTTAGTGTCCATAATTAAATTTTATTGGAATGCAGCCACACCCATTTGTTTATCATTATCTCTGGCTTCTTTTGCACTGCAACAGCAAAGTTAAATAGACAGAGACTATATTGCCCGTGTTGAGGAAGAATGTCACCTGCCATATCAGTAAACAAAGGATGTTGCAGCCATCAAGCCCTCAGCCACTGCAGCCACCCCCAACGGTGCACCCTGAGGGGATGCAGGGTAAATAAAAGGAGGATACCGGTCCTAAATAGTTAACGTGCATATCAAAGGAAGGATTTCAATGAGCCCAGACTCTTGCATCTTCCCAGGCATAAAAAAATGCTAAATTCACTATCTTGTGGTATCTGTTTTTCTTCAAATCTTCTTCAAAAGATTAACAGTAATCTTTTGCTGTTCTGACTACCTGTTTTGTCTTGTTTTGTTTTGTTTTTGCAAAAACTCCTGTATATCCTGGCTCCTCCCTTATCTCTTGGGAACAGTCCCTCAGAGCTAGCTGAGAGGCTGTCTCCCAGGCTTAAGTCCTCAGTATGTCCACTGAATAAAACATAATTCTCAACTTTTAGGTTGCACTTTTTTTTTTCCCCACTAGATACCTGCAAGCCTAAAATATTCACTATCTGGCCCTCTACCGAAAAAGTTTGATGACTCCTGTTTTAGCTATAGTTCAGTTGTTTACACATGGTCAAAAATAGCACCGACAAAGTTTGGCATTAAGAAGGAAGGTGACTGTTCCACGTCTTGGTAGCCCAGGCACAAGCTTCCGGCTACCATCCACACCCACAGGACACCACCCATAGGTGGAGTTCAGTGAGATCCTATTAGAAGAGCAAGGGTACACCACAAATGACCAGGACCCTTCAGCAGTAAGTGAAATTAGAAGGAGAAAAGGAAACAAGGCACAAGTGACCTAAGAGACCCTGAGAGGAATCTGTGTTTGCTGTCACAGCTTTTTTCACCTCCTTACAATATAGCTGAAGCAACACAACCAGCAACAAAACTCCAACTTTAGCAATTCAACACAGTTATTTACTGTGAGAGAAAACCTAAGTTTACATCAAAAAAAAGCAAGCAACTAAGATTTCTAAATATTATAATAAATTATAAATTTATAATAAATACATTTATAATTTATAATAAATTATAAATATTCTACAAGTACAGACATGGTGAAAGAGAGGACAGTGCATTGGAAACAAATGCCTAATGTAACTTTTATGGCCTTACCCTCATTATTTCCATGGTAGTATCTTTGCTTACTCATTTTCCCTCATGTTCTTTTTCCCTGGCTCTTCCTTTTGATTGCCCCAACAAAAGAAAACTGGTAATTGAAACTCATTAAACTTGAGTTTGACCACCGATGAAGAAACCAGAAAAGTTACCAGTGGGTGCTCTAACTATATCCCTTCATAACTTCACTAGTAACTGATGATCCACTATTTTACGTATGGAAAACAGAGCCAGAAAGAAAGAACAGGCAGACATAAAATAAGAGAAAGAAAAACAGGAGGGAAATGAGAAAGAAAGGACAAAAATTAAAAAACAAACCCAGGAACCTATTCTGACCTCTTTACATGTGCTAAGAAATCGACATAGAAAGGAATTCCAGCTATCAGGAGGACAAGAACATTGTTCTCCACATTCCCTATTTTGGGAACTGCCTCCGATCTACAAGTACAATAGAATGGCTACAAATTAGGACCAAACTCACCAGGGACTTTGAAGCATATTGGTCACTTAGGTTCCTGAGACATCCTGTGAGTTGGTACAGAACATCTGAAAAAAAAAAAAGAGTGATAAGCTTCTGACTGAAATTCCTACAACATTTGCCTTATTTTTATTTATTTATTTTTTTTTTTTGCGGTACGCAGGCCTCTCACTCTTGTGGCCTCTCCCGTTGCAGAGCACAGGCTCTGGACGTGCAGGCTCAGTGGCCATGGCTCACGAGCCCAGCTGCTCCGCGGTATGTGGGATCTTCCCGGACCGGGGCGCGAACCTGTGTCCCCTGCACTGGCAGGCGGACTCTCAACCACTGCGCCACCAGGAAAGCCCTACCTTACTTTAAATTAGAGTTTTTGCTTATTTCTAATGACAGACCACGGTAGGAGGGTGGGAGGAGCAGTCTGCCTGGATGCCTGTAATCAGGAGACACATTCGTAGCAAATTCAAAAAAAAAATAAAAGTGAAAACAAAATCTGCTTTTTATTATCACCCGGCACAGAAAATTCTAAATGATTCTAAATAAATGATAAAATATTCCTTCCTACCCAAGCAAACTGTATTCTACTTCTTAGTATACCACTGCTTATTTTACCCAAAACTCTAAAAGGTTCCCACTCTTTTCATAGCCACTGACACTTTAAAGCCAGCCTCACACATACATCCAAAATCGTAAACAAACATAAACACTCCAAAAGCATGGACCAACAACTGAATTTTACTAGAGGTTTTCTGGGGTGGCTGAGAAAGGAGTTACATAATAGGTGACACAACAAATGTTTAAAACTCTTTCCCTCCTACCCCTGATCCCTTTTATCTTTCTTTGAAATCCCTCAGATTATCCTCCCTTTTCCTATCACCTGAAACTCCTTCCTTTTTCTCCTCAAACTCCAATCTCCCTTTAGTGTCTCTGTCCTTTTCTTATTTAAAGACATTTATCCAATTTATATCTTCACCCATTAGCCCCTCCACAAAACAAATAATAAACATGTTCCTGGGATACTCTTTCCTTCTTAGCCTAAAAAAGCACGAGGTAGGAAGTGGTTGTAAATAACTAATACTAATCTAAACCATCTAGTTGATAAAATAACAATGTGTGACTACATTTTTAAAAATGTACAGGGTAAACTGCAACAGCTGTTTAAATACATCACAGGACTTCCCTGGTGGCGCAGTGATTAAGAATCCGCCTGCCAATGCAGGGGAAATGGGTTCGAGTCCAGGTCCCAGAAGATCCCACATGCCGCGGAACAGCTAAGACCGTGCACCACAACTACTGAGCCTGTGCTCTAGAGCCCGTGAGCCACAACTACTGAGCCCACGTGCCACAACTACTGAAGCCCACACACCTAGACCCCGTGCTCCACAACAAAGAGAGGCCACTGAAATGAGAAGCCCGTGCACTGCAACAGAGAGTAGCCCCACTTGCCGCAAATAGAGAAAGCCCGCACACAGCAACGAAGACCCAACGCAGCCAAAAATAAATAAATAAATAAATAAATTTATAAAAAATAATAAATAACTAAATAAATACATACATTACAGAAAAACATAGAAGTAATAAAGTATGAATGGGAAGTATTTTCTAAGGGTATTTTTAAAATTTATATTACACCTTCTGCTATGAAGATAACATATATTTTACCCAAATTAGTTTGGCATTTGTGGTTTTCAATTTAATAACATCTATAATATCAAGGGAAAACTCCTGATAAATTGAAAGAAGACTTGCATTTTGACATTATATAAGGCATCTAAAATGCGTGCCGCAGACTGTGTTTTTCTATATTCTCCCTCTTTGTAAAGTTGCTTATAGTGAAATTCTTCAATAGTGAAGTGGAGTAAATGGTCTAAATTGCTTCAGCACAGCTCAGCAAGGTTTCATTACAATTACTGAAGTATACTTTTACCTACAAGCATGTGCAGTATTAAGTGATATACTTGTCACGCACCGCATGGGTGAAAAGTACTTATACTGAAATGCTCCCTTTCTCCTCTCCCAGAGTACAAGAATGGGAAATAAAACTGGGTTCCCTTCCCAAGGGTTAAAATGACCAGAAAACTCTTCAGGATGAAGTTTAGCTTCTCCCTGATAATGCTTCCTTCTCCCCGCAAACCCCTACTCAGCATCAGGCTAAAAGAAAAGAGAAAAAAAAAAAAGAATTAAAAAGTCCATTTTGTCAGGTTTTCATCATCACGTGGTCTATTTTCAAGATAGAAAAGAAAACATCAATTCTAGACTATAGAGGTAGTAGCTGACCCATTTGGAAATGTGTTATCCCTTGTAGTATATGCTAAATACAATTCTCCTAAGGTGCCATACATGCATATCTATGTTATCTTAGAATAGATGCTAAAATTATCAAATCCAAGTGATCTGCCAAAAGATAAATCTAACCCAGAACCCCAGTCTTTTATATATGAAAGGCCTAAAAATATGTTCCTGCTCTGTAGATTTTTCGTCAACCGACAATCAGAAATACATTACTGGGAGACCTTCAGGATGGCGGAGGAGTAACACGTGGAGATCACCTTCCTCCCCACAAACACATCAGAAATACATCTACATGTGGAAAAGCTCCTACAGAACACCTACTGAATGCTGGCAGAAGAACTCAGACTTCGCAAAACACAAGAAACTCACCACGTACCTGGGTAGGGCAAAAGAAAAAGCAGAGTAAAAAGAATAGGAACGGGACCTGCATCTTGGAGAGGGAGCTGTGAAGGAAGAAAAGTTTCCACACGCTACAGGGCCCCTTCTGGGCAGAGACTGCAGGTGGAAGAGGGGGGAAGCTTCGGAGACACAGAGGAGACCGCAGCCACAGGGGTGTGGAGGGCAAAGAGGAAAGATTCCCAAACAGACGATCAATACTGACCAGCACTCACCAGCCTGAAAGGCTTGTCTGCTCACCCGCCAGGGTGAGTGGGGTCTGGGAGCTGAGGCTCGGGCTTCGGAGGTCAGATCCCAGGGAGAGAACTGGGGTTGGCTGCGTGAACACACCCTGAAGGGGGCTAGTGTGCCACAGCTAGCCAGGAGGGAGTCCAGGAAAAAGTCTGGAACTGTCAAAGAGGCAAGAGACCATTGTTATGGGGTGCACAAGAAGAGGGGATTCAGAGCACCGCCTAAACGAGCTCCAGAGACGGGTGTGAGCTGCGGCTATCAGCATGGACCCCAGAGACTGATATGAGACGCTAAGGCTGCGACTGCAGCCACCAAGAAGGCTGTGTGCAAGTGCAGGTCACTATCCACACGTCCCTTCCTCGGAGCCTGTGCAACCCGCCACTGCCAGGGACCCGTGATCCAGGGACAGCTTCCCCAGGAGAACGCATGGCATGCCTCAGGGTGGTGCAACGTCACACTGGCCTCTGCAGCCGCAGGCTCACCCAGCATTCCGTACCCCTCCCTCCCCCCAGCCTGAGTGAGCCAGAGCTACCTAATCAGCTGCTCCTTTAACCCCGTCCTGTCTAGCGGGGGGAAGAGGCGCCCTCAGGTGACCTACACGCAGAGACAGGGCCAAATCCAAAGCTGAACCACGGGAGCTGTGCAAACAAAGTAAAGGAAAGCTTGCCCAGCAGCCTCAGGAGCAGCAGATTAAATCTCCACATTCAACTTGATGTACACTGTATCTCTGGAATACCTAAATAGACAACAAATCATCCCAAAATTGAGGCAATACACTTTGGGAGCAACTGTGCACTTGCGGTTTCCTTTCTGCATCTAATTTGTTTCTGGTTTTATGTTTCTCTTAGTTTCATATTTAGAGTTTATTACCATTGGTAGATTTGTTTATTGATTTGGTTGCTCTCTTCCATTTTTCTTTTTTTAATATATAGTTTTTTTTCCTTTTTCTCTTTTTGTGAGTGTGTATGCATATGCTTCTTTGTGAGATTTTGCCTGTATAGCTTCGCTTTTACCATTTGTCCAAGGATTCTGTATGTCCGTTTTTTTTTTTTTTAGTATAGTTTTTAGTGCTTGTTATCATTGGTGAATTTGTTTTTTCTGGTTTGGTTGCTCTCTTCTTCCTTTCTTTCTTTCTTTTTCTTTTTTTCATTACTTTTCAACTTTTTTAACTTCTTAATAATTTTTTTTTATTTTAATGATTTTATTTTTTCTTTCCTTCCTTCTTTTTTTCTCTCTTTTCTTCTGAGCCTTCGGGCTGACAGAATCTTGGTGCTCCAGCCAGGTGTAAGGCCTGTGCCTCTGAACTGGGAGAGCCCAGTTCAGGACATTCATCCACCACAGACCTCCCGATTCCACGTAATATCAAACGGCAAAAGCTCTCCCAGAGATCTCCAACTCAACGCTAACATCCAGCTCCACTCAATGAGCAAAAAGCTATAGTGCTGGATACCCTGTGCCAAACAACTAGCAAGACAGGAACACAACCCCACCCATTAGCAGAGACGCTGCCTAACATCATAATAAGGTCCCAGACACCCCAAAACACACCACCAGACGCATTTCTGCCCACCAGAAAGACAAGATCCAGCCTCATCCACCAGAACACAGGCACCAGTCCTATCCACAAGGAAGCCTGCACAACCCATTCAACCAACCTTATCCACTGGGACTAGACACCAAAAATAAAGGAAACTACGAACTTGCAGCCTGCGAAAAGGAGACCCACAAACACAGTAAGTTAAGCAAAATGAGAAGACAGAGAAACAAACAGCAGATGAAGGAGCAAGGTAAAAATACACCAGACCAAGCAAATGAAGAGAATATAGGCAATCTACGTGAAAAAGAATTCAGGGTAATGATAGTAAAGATGATCTAAAATGTTGGAAATGGAATAGAGAAAACACAAGAAATGTGTAACAAGGACCTACAAGAACTAAAGAGCAAACAAAGAATGATGAAAAACACAATAAATGAAATTTAAAATTCTCTAAAGGAATCAATAGCACAATTACTGAGGCAGAAAAACCAATAAGTTACCTAGAGGATAAAACAGTGGAAGTAACTACCCCAGAGCAGAATAAAGAAAAAAGAATGAAAAGAATTGAGGATAGTCTCAGAGACCTCTGAGACAACATTAAACAAACGAATATTCAAATTATAGGGGTCCCAGAAGAAGAACAGAGAAAGAAAGGGACTGAGAAAATATTTGAAGACATTATAGTTAAAAACTTCCCTAATATGGGAAAGGAAATAATCAAGTCCAGGAAGCGCAGAGACTCTCATACAGGATAAATCCAAGGAGAAACACGCCAAGACACATATTAATCAAACTTTCAAAAATTAAATACAAAGAAAAAATATTAAAAGCAGCAAGGGAAAAACAACAAAAAACATACCAGGGAATCCCCATAAGGTTAACAGCTGATCTTTCAACAGAAACTCTGCAAGCCAGAAAGGAGTGGTGGGACATATTTAAAGTAATGAAAGGGAAAAACCTACAACCAAGATTACTCTAGCCAGCAAGGATCTCATTCAGATTCATGGAAAAATTAAAAACTTTACAGACAAGCAAAAGCTAAGAGAATTCAGCACCACCAAACCAGCTTTACAACAAATGCTAAAGGAACTTCTCTAGGCAGGAAACACAAGAGAAGGAAAAGACCTACAATAACAAACCCAAAACACTGAAGAAAATGGTAATAGGAACATACATATCAATAACTACTTAAATGTAAATGGATTAAATGCTCCCACCAAAAAACATAGACTGGCTGAATGGATACAAAAACAAGACATGTATATATGCTGTCTACAAGAGATCCACTTCAGACCTAGGGACACATACAGACTGAAAGTGAGAGGATGGAAAAAGATATTCCATGCAAATGGAGATCACAAGAAAGCTGGAGTAGCAATTCTCATATCAGACAAAATAGACTTTAAAATAAAGACTATTACAAAAAACAAAGAAGGACACTACATAATGATCAAGGGATCAATCCAAGAAGAAGATATAACCATTGTAAATATTTATGCACCCAACATAGGAGCACCTCAATACATGAGGCAAATGCTAACAGCCATAAAATGGGAAATCGACAGTAACACAACCATAGTAGGGGACTTTAACACCCCACTTTCACCAATGGACAGATCATCCAAAATGAAAATAAATAAGGAAACAAAAGCTTTAAATGATACATTAAACAAGATGGACTTAATTGATATTTATAGCACATTCTGGGCTTCCCTGGTGGCACAGTGGTTGAGAGTCCGCCTGCCGATGCAGGGGACACGGGTTCGTGCCCTGGTCCGGGAAGATCCCGCATGCCGTGGAGCGGCTGGGCCCGTGAGCCATGGCCGCTGAGCCTGCGCTGCGCAATGGGAGAGGCCACAACAGTGAGAGGCCCGCATACCGCAAAAAAAAAAAAAAAAAATATAGGACATTTCATCCAAAAACAACAGAATACACTTTCTTCTCAAGTACTCATGGCACATTCTCCAGGATAGATCATATCTTGGGTCACAGATCAAGCCGTGGTAAATTTAAGAAAATTGAAATCATATCCAGTATCTTTTCTAACCACAATGCTATGAGACTAGATATCAATTACAGGAAAAAATCTGTAAAAAATAAAAATACATGGAGGCTAAACAATACACTACTTAATAACCAAGAGATCATTGAAGAAATCAAAAAAAATACCTAGAAAGAAATGAAAGTGAAAACACGACGACCCAAAACCTATGGGATGCAGCAAAAGCCATTCGAAGAGGGAAATTTATAGCAATACAATCCTACCTCAAGAAACAAGAAATATCTCAAATAAAAAACCTAAACTTACACCAAAAGCAATTAGAGAAAGAAGATCAAAAAACTGCCAAAGTTAGAGGAAGGAAAGAAATCATAAAGATCAAATCAGAAATAAATGAAAAAGTAATGAAGGAAACGATAGCAAATATCAATAAAACTAAAAGGTGGTTCTTTGAGAAGATAAATGAAATTGATAAACAATTAACTAGACTCATCAAAAAAAAAAAGGGAGAGGGCTTCCCTGGTGGCACAGTGGTTGAGAGTCCACCTGCCAATGCAGGGGACATGGGTTCCTGCCCCAGTCCGGGAGGATCCCACATGCCACGGAGTGGCTGGGCCCGTGAGCCATGGCCGCTGAGCCTGCGCGTCCAGAGCCTGTGCTCCACAACGGGAGGGGCCACAGCAGTGAGAGGCCAGCATACTGCAAAAAAAAAAAAAAAAAAAGGGAGACGGCTCAAATCAATAGAATTAGACACAAAAAAGGAGAAGCAACAACTGACACTGCAGAAATACAAAGCATCATGAGAGATTACTACAAGCAACATTATGCCAATAAAATGGACAACCTGAAGAAATGGACAAATTCTTAGAAAAGCACAACATTCCAACACTGAAACAGGAAGAAATAGAAAATATAAACAGACCAATCACAAGCACTGGAATTCAAACTGTGATTAAAAATCTTCCAACAAACAAAAGCCCAGGACCAGATGGCTTCACAGATGAATTCTATCATATATTTAGAGAAGAGTTAACACCTATCCTTCTCAAACTCTTCCAAAATATAGCAGAGGGAGGAACACTCCCAAACTCATTCTACGAGGCCACCATCACCCTGATACCAAAACCAAACAAAGATGTCAAAACGACAGAAAACCACAGGCCAATATCACTGATGAACACAGATGCAAAAACCCTCAACAGAGTCCAACAGCACATTAAAAGGATCATACAGAATGATCAAGTGGGGTTTATCCCAAGAATGCAAAGATTCTTCAATATACACAAATCAATCAATGTGACACACCATATTAACAAAGAGAAGGAGAAAAATCATATGATCAGCTCAACAGATGCAGAAAAGCTTTTGACAGAATTCAACACCCATTTATGATAAAAACCCTATAGATAATAGGCATAGAGGGAACTTACCTCAACATAATAAAGGCCATATATGACAAACCCACAGCCAACATTCTTCTCTATGATGAAAAAACAAACCATTTCCTCTAAGATCAGGAACAAGACAAGGTTGTCCACTCTCACCACTATTATTCAACATAGTTTTAGAAGTTTTAGCCACAGAAATCAGAGAAGAAAAACAAATAAAAGGAATCCAAATCAGAAAAGAAGAAGTAAAGCTGTCACTGTTTGCAAATAAGATGATATTATACATAGAGAATCTAAAGATACTACCATAAAACTACCAGAGCTAATCAATAAATTTGGTAAAGTAGCAGGATACAAAGTTAATGCACAGAAACCTCTGGCATTCCTATACACAAATGATGAAAAACTTGAAAGAGAAATTAAGGAAACACTCCCATTTACCACTGCAATAAAAAGAATAAAATATCTACAAATAAACCTACCTAAGGAGACAAAAGACCTGTATGCAGAAAATTATAAGACACCGATGAAAGAAATTAAAGATGATACAAATAAATGGAGAGATATACCACATTCTTGGATTAGAAGAATCAACACTGAAAATGATTCTACTACCCAAAGCCATCTACAGATTCAACGCAATCCCTATCAAACTACCACTGGCACTTTTCACAGAACTTGAACAAAAAAATTCACAATTTGTATGGAAACACAAAAGACCCCGAATAGTCAAAGCAATCTTGAGAAAGAAAAATGGAGCTAGAGGAATCAGGCTTCCAAACTTCAGAGTATTCTACAAAGCTACAGTAATCAAGTCAGTATGGTACTAGCACAAAAACAGAAATATGGATCAATGGAACAGGATAGAAAGCCCAGAGAAACACCCATGCACATATGGTCACCTTATCATTGTAAAGGAGGCAAGACTATACAATGGAGAAAAGACAGCCTCTTCAATAAGTGGTGCTGGGAAAACTGGACAGCTACATGTAAAGGAATGAAATTAGAACACTCCCTAACACCGTACACAAAAATAAACTCAAATTGGATTAAAGACCTAAATGTAAGGCCAGACACTATCAAACTCTTAGAGGAAAACATAGGCAGAACACTCTATGACATAAATCACCGCAAGATCCGTTTTGACCCACCACCTAGAGAAATGGAAATAAAAACACAAATAAACAAATGGGACCTAATGAAACTTGAAAGCTTTTGCACAGCAAAGGAAACCATAAACAAGACGAAAAGACAACCCTCAGAATGGGAGAAAAGATTTGCAAATGAAGCAACTGACAAAGGATTAATCTCCAAAATTTACATGCAGCTCAATATCAAAGAAACAAACAATCCAATCCAAAAATGGGCAGAAGACCTAAATAGACATTTCTCCAAAGAAGATATACAGACTGCCAACAAACACATGAAAAGATGCTCAACATCACTAATCATCAGAGACATGCAAATGAAAACTACAATGAGGTATCACTTCACACTGGTCAGAATGGCCATCATCAAAAAATCTGCAAACAATAAATGCTAGAGAGAGTGTGGCGAAAAGTCAACCCTCTTGCACTGTTGGTGGGAATGTAAATTGATACAGCCCCTATGGAGAACAGTATGGAGGTTCCTTAAAAAACTAAAGATTGAACTACCATATGACTCAGCAATCCCACTACCGGGCATATACCCTGAGAAAACTATAATTCAAAAAGAGACATGTCCCACAATGTTCACTGCAGCTCTATTTACAAGAGCCAAGACAAGGAAGCAACCTAACTGTCCATCAACAGATGAATGGATAAAGAAGATGTGGCACATATATACAATGGACTATTATTCAGCCATAAAAAGAAATGAAATTCAGTTATTTGTAGTGAGGTGGATGGACCTAGAGCCTATCATACAGAGTGAAGTAAATCAGAAAGAAAAAAACAAATACCATATGCTAACACATATATATGGAATCTACAGGAAAAAAAATGGTTCTGAAGAACCTAGGGGCAGGACAGGAATAAAGATGCAGACATCGAGAATGGACTTGAGGACATGAGGAGGGGAAAGGGTAAGCTGGGACAAAGTGAGAGAGTGGCATGGACATATATACACTACCAAATGTAAAACAGATAGCTAGTGGGAAACAGCCACATAGTACAGGGAGATCAGCTCGGTGCTTTGTGACCACCTAGAGGGGTGGGATAGGGAGGGTGGGAGGGAGGGAGACGCAAGAGGGAAGAGATATGGGAACATATGTATATGTATAACTGATTCACTTTGTTATAAAGCAGAAACTAACACACAATTGTAAAGCAATTATACTCTAATAAAGGTGTTAAAAAAAATGAAATACATTATTTTCCACACAATAATATGCATGGAAGATACTACACAATATCCTTAAGGTTCTAGAATGTTGGTTCTCAAACTATTTGGATAGCACAGTGCAACAGTAAGAAATGTTCAAGCATGAAACTCAAATAGTCAATATTTACTTGTTTTTAAATTATATACATGTTCTATATTATCTAAATATACATCTAAAACACAAAAATTGAAAAATTTTTGTAAAAAGATAATGAAGCACACAGTATTTTAAAGTATTTTATTGGTCATTTGTATTTCTATAAAATATGATTCTCACTAAAAACATAATATTAAGTTATTAATATAATAATACACTTCAATTGTTTCACAAATTTTAGTTTAACACCTGATGACAGGATGTTAAAGCCTGCTTCTAAGTTGTTTCTTTTATTTATTTATTTTTAATTCTTATAAATATTTATTATAGATAACACTGTTAACATTTGATGCATTTCCTTCCGGTCTTTTCTCTCTGTAATTTTTTTTTTTAAACATCTTTATTGGAGTATAATTGCTTTACAATGATGTGTTAGTTTCTGCTTTGTAACAAAGTAAATCAGTTATACATATACATATGGCCCCATATCTCTTCCCTCTTGCGTCTCCCTCCCTCCCACTGTCCCCATCCCACCCCTCTAGGTGGTCACAAAGCACTGAGCTGACCTCCCTGTGCTACGCGGCTGCTTCCCACTAGCTATCTATTTTACGTTTGGTAGTGTATATATGTCCATGCCACTCTCTCACTTTGTGACAGCTTACCCTTCCCCCTCCCCAAATCCTCAAGTCCATTCTCTAGTACGTCTGTGACTTTATTCCCATCTCACCCCTAGGTTCTTCATGACCTTTTTTTCCCTTAGATTCCATATATATGTGTTAGCATACGGTATTTGTTTTTCTCTTTCTGACTTACTTCACACTGTATGACAGGCTCTAGGTCCATCCACCTCACTACAAATAACTCAATTTCGTTTCTTTTTATGGCTGAATAATAGTCCATTGTATATATGTGCCACATCTTCTTTATCCATTCATCTGCTGATGGACAGTTAGGTTGCTTCTATGTCCTGGCTATTGTAAATAGAGCTGCAATGAACATTTTGGTACATGTCTCTTTTTGAATTATAGTTTTCTCAGGGTATATGCCCAGTAGTGGGATTGCTGGGTCGTATGGTAGTTCCATTTTTAGTTTTTTAAGGAACTTCCATACTGTTCTCCATAGGGGCTGTATCAATTTACTTTCCCACCAGCAGTGCAAGAGGGTTCCCTTTTCCCCACTCTTTCTCCAGCATTTATTGTTTGTAGATTTTTTGATGACGGCCATTCTGACCAGTGTGAAGTGATACCTCATTGTAGTTTTCATTTCCATGTCTCTGATGATTAATGATGTTGAGTATTCTTTCATGTGTTTGTTGGCAGTCTGTATATCTTCTTTGGAGAAATGTCTATTTAGGTCTTCTGCCCATTTTTGGATTGGGTTGTTTGGTTTTTTTGATACTGGGCTGCATGAGCTGCTTGCAAATTTTGGAGATTAATCCTTTGTCAGTTGCTTCATTTGCAAATCTTTTCTCCCATTCTGAGGGTTGTCTTTTCGTCTTGTTTATGGTTTCCTTTGCTGTGCAAAAGCTTTCAAGTTTCATTAGGTCCCATTTGTTTATTTGTGTTTTTATTTCCATTTCTCTAGGTGGTGGGTCAAAACGGATCTTGCGGTGATTTATGTCATAGAGTGTTCTGCCTATGTTTTCCTCTAAGAGTTTGATAGTGTCTGGCCTTACATTTAGGTCTTTAATCCAATTTGAGTTTATTTTTGTGTATGGTGTTAGGGAGTGTTCTAATTTCATTCCTTTACATGTAGCTGTCCAGTTTTCCCAGCACCACTTATTGAAGAGGCTGTCTTTTCTCCATTGTATAGTCTTGCCTCCTTTACAATGATAAGGTGACCATATGTGCATGGGTGTTTCTCTGGGCTTTCTATCCTGTTCCATTGACCTATATTTCTGTTTTTGTGCCAGTACCATACTGTCTTGATTACTGTAGGTTTGTAGTATAGTCTGAAGTCAGGGAGCCTGATTCCTCCAGATCTGTTTTTCTTTCTCAAGATTGCTTTGGCTATTTGGGGTCTTCTGTGTTTCCACACAAATTGTGAATTTTTTTGTTCTAGTTCTGTGAAAAATGCCAGTGGTAGTTTGATAGGGATTACATTGAATCTGTAGATTGCTTTGGGTAGTGGAGTCATTTTCACAGTGTTGATTCTTCCAATCCAAGAACATGGTATATCTCTCCATCTATTTGTATCATCTTTAATTTCTTTCATCAGTGTCTTATAATTTTCTGCATACAGGTCTTTTGTCTCCTTAGGTAGGTTTATCAGCTGTTTCCTTTAAAACGTGGTTTTTATAAGTGAAAAAGATTTCTCATAAATATATGTATTTCCCAAATGGATGAAGTGCCAACATTTGGTTGCTCTTACTAAATCATGATGCTCGTTTTGCAATGCCACCCAAAAATTTTACGGTTTTTGGTGAAATTCAGCTAATAAATTTCCAGTTGTTGCAAACTAATCACAAATGTATTCAAACACACAAAACCTAAGTTGGAAGATTTTTAAATGGATTTTTAAAAATTTTCTAAGTTCTTACATGCCAAAATAATCATTTTTTAGGTACCGAACACATCATTTTATGCAATACCATATGACAGTAGAAACATTTCCCACTATTTTGTTTTAAAATACTCCTTTTTGAGGCCTTCCCTGGCAGTCCAGTGGTTAAGGCTCCGCATTTCCACTGCAGGGGGTTCGGGTTCAATCCCTGGTCAGGCAACTAAGAGCCCACGTGCCTCACAGCATGGCCAAAAAAAAACCCAACTCCTTTTTAAGAAAAGAAAGGAATTTTCTCACTAATTATGAAAACTGTCTCTGTTTTGTTGGTACAGAGTAAATGTGTTAAGTGGGTATATGTTAATTTTCTATTAGGTCGGAGTCTACTCATAGTTACTTATCACAGAAAGGTTAGCAAACTTGGAACCTTGTATTTTGTAAAAGAAATATGCACTATTCATCTTTAAATTTGACAGCTCCTCCACGTGTTTTATCTCAAAATAACCACTGAACTTCTGTAAGGCATAAGAGATGCCCATGGTCACTTCCCACCTCAGTACTAAACATTATGAGGATTCTATTATTTAGGATAGTACACTATAATCCATATATCTGCTTAGGAGGGACACACAAACGGCAATATTCCGAGAAAACTGAAAGACAACAGCAACTTCTCCCTGCATTAGAAGTTCCCCTGTATTCGAAGAAAAGCATGCCCTCTGAATCACGACTACCCAATATACAGGGTATAGTTAAGCTTAATTTCTTTATAATTTTGTAAACTAGGGAAATATATAAAGAAAAATTCTAAAATTTTCTGCATACTTAGAAATAAGTAACTTTCTTGAGCAACCCCTGGGTGTTCTTCAGAGTAATGGTTCCAAGCAGTGACTCTGAAAGTACTACCTGCAATTTGAATTATTCCAGGATCTTGTCAAAATAGCAAATCTCTAGGCCTCATCCAAACCTACTAGGTCAGAAACTCTGTGGAAAATGCCAAGTTATGTATTAGCATTAGTAACAAGCAGGTTGTTTTAGTTACTTGTTGCTGTATAACCAGTCATCCCAAAACATAGTGGCTTAAAATAATTATTTTTTTCTTACAATTCTGTGGATTGGCAGGACTTGTGATCCACATGGTATCAGATTTCATTTATACAACTGCATTCATCTGGTAACTGTACCAGCCTGAATTATCCTCAGAGGTCTCATGCAGTATGGTGCTGACCAAGGATGGGGCACCCCAGTCCTCCTCTTTCCCATGGTCCCTCATGGTATCTCTCTTTCCCATGGTCCCTCATCATTCACTAGGCTAGCCTGAGCTTCCTGACATGGTAGCTGGTTTCTAAGACCATGGAAGCACAAATCTCTTAAGGGCTTGCTCCAGAACTTAGACTCTTCTGCTGCATTCTATTAGTCAATGCAAGTCACATGGCCTGCCCAGATTCAGGTGGAAGGGCAACAAGATTCCACCTTTTTTTTTTTTTTTGCGGTACGCGGGCCTGTCACTGTTGTGGCCTCTCCAGTTGCGGAGCACAGGCTCCGGACACACAGGCTCAGCAGCCATGGCTCACGCGCCCAGCTGCTCCACGGCATGTGGGATCTTCCCGGAGCAGGGCACGAACCCATGTCCCCTGCATCGGCCGGCGGACTCTCAACCACTGTGCCACCAGGGAAGCCCCAAGACTCCACCTTTTGATGGAAGGAGCAGTATGCATGTATAGAGATAGGAAGAACTGTTGGTGGCCACCACTGGAGACAAGCTCTTACACAGATGATCTCACAGTTAAAATTTGAGAGCAGCTCTTATAAGGTGATAAATCTAGCCGAGACTGTTAGATTTAAAGTAAGAGCAGTTTTCAGCATTCATAATAAGTTGTTACATAACTTTTGCATCAAACTAACCGTTACTGATAAGAGTAAAAACCCTATATCAAAAAATATATACACGTATATATATATCAAAATATATATCAAAAATATATATACGTAATATAAAATATTCTTCTTTTCCATGATGCTAAATTATATGGTAATAGTTTTTTAACCATTCTTTCCTAAGACATTGGTCTTATCCTTGCAAACAAATAAATTGTAAATAAATAGACTAAAATTTATTAATGAAAGAAAAAACAAACTATTTCAATGCCATTGTTTTACCTTAACCAAACCAGCCATATGTATTGGTAAATCTGTCAGCTGTCCTCAGTGCAAAACCCTACCATTTATGGCCAAATAGCAGCTGAAATTCTACCATGAGAGGGTTAAACTCACTGGTGGTTTTTTCAGAGGGAGGCCATGCTGGCACTGGATAAGAACAGGAAGCAACAGAGATGGTCCTCCAAATCACCAAGGGTTAACCCAGTTTCCAAGTACAGGAGATACTTGGTTTCAAAGATTTCATTCAAAGTTTCCATTAGAGATCTTGAGACCCATGGCTTGTAGAGATGTGTCGTTTTCCTAAATCGTGAATTTGAATCACATAATTATATAAAGGAGTATTAAAGATTGAGCCTGTATTATCAAAAAGACAAGAAATAACAAGAATTGGAGAGAATGTGGAGAAAAAGGGAACCGTCATACACTGTTGGTAGAAACGTAAATTGGTACAACTACGATGGAAAACAATATGGAGATTCCTCAAAAAATTAAGAATAGAACTACCATACGATCCAGCTATTCCACTTCTGTGTATTTATCCGAAGAATATAAAAACACTAATTAAAAAAGATTTATGCACCCCTATGTTCACTGCAGCATTATTTACAATAGCCAAGTTATGGAAACAACCTAAGTGAAGACATGATATACAATACAATGGAATATTACTCAGCCATAAAAAGATGAAATATTGCCATTTGCAATGATATGGATAGACCTTGGGGGTACTATGCTAAGTGAAATAAGTCAGAGAAAGAAAAATACCCATGATTTCACTCATATGTGGAATGTTTAAAAATAATAAATGAACAAACAAAACAAAATAAAAACAAACACAAATATACAGAGAACAGATTGGTAGTCATCAAAGGAAAGAGGGGCTGACAGAGGGCGAAACAGATAAAGGAGGTCAACTGTTGTGACGGATGGAAACTAGACTTCGGTGGTGAGCACGCTGTAGTACATACAGAAGTTGAACTATAATGTTGTATACATAAAACTTATACAGCAACGTTACCTCAACTTAAAAAAAAAAAAAAAGACTGAGCCTGGCTGATTGTCCAGAATCTGCTCTCAGTTAGGATTTGTTGTCCTCTACTTGTCATGAATGAATTTTCTAGGAAGAAATTATATGCTTCAAGTCAGATGTCAAAAACTAAAGACCCATAGGCCAGATACAACGACATGTATTTAGTTTGGTCTAAACTTTTTTTTAGAACTAGAATTAGTGGCAACTTTACATTAAAAAATAAAAACATAGCACTTCAAAAATTTTTTAAAACATCATGAGAACTTGCAATACTGGACTCACATTTCTGCATGGCAACACAAGACTGGAGCTGATTATAGCCCACCCCCTACAGATAGGGCATGTGCATTCCAGCTTGCCATTGTCCCTACTGCTCCCTATGAACTTACTCTAGAATGCTTCCTTCATTTACATTATCTACCTGACCTTTGGAAGTAATTTAGTTTTTTACCCCCATAGTGGTTTTTAAAAATTCAGGGATTTTTTTTTTTTTTTTTTTTTTTTTTTTTTGCGGTACGCGGGCCTCTCACTGCTGTGGCCTCTCCCGTTGCGGAGCACAGGCTCCGGACGCGCAGGCCCAGCAGCCATGGCTCACGGGCCCAGCCGCTCCGCGGCACGCGGGATCTTCCCAGACCGGGGCACGAACCCGCGTGCCCCGCATCGGCAGGCGGACTCTCAACCACTGCGCCACCAGGGAAGCCCATATTCAGGGATTTTAAAGTGACTAGAAGATGTCATTTGTAAAGACTTTTGAATATAAAAGATCTACTCTATTTAAGACCAGACTTTTCTGATATACATCCTAATACATATTTAATATACAATACATGTAGTACAAATTGAAACTTTTTCTTTGTTCTTGTCACAAAAAAAAATAGCTAATTTCACTTATTTAGAGTAATAGACTTTTTAGGGAAAAAATCAAGCTAATAACCCCTTTTTATGTAGTATCATTTTTTTCCAGTTGAAGAGATGAAAGGGGAAAAAAATACCCTGAAATTATGCAAAGGGCAAAAAGAGAGAAATGCAACATATGTGGAGTTTTTTCTATAAAACAACCAACCTACTTACAGGTCATTATTGTTATAAAATCTAAAAAAATAACCCAGGAATTTGTCCACTTCTGTGATAGTTAACTTAAATATCTGGGTGCCCAAATATTTGGTTAAACATTATTTGGAGGTGTCTGTGAGAGCGTCTTTGGATGAGATAAGAATTTAATTTGGTAGACTGAGTAAAGCAGATTGCCCTTCCTAATCCAATCCATTTAAGTCCTGAACAGAACAAAAGGTGGATTAAGAGAGAATTTGCTCTCTCTGCCTGATTATCTTCAAATTGGGACATTGGAGTTTTCTCCCCATGCCTTCAGACTCAGACTTGGACTAGAACTTACACCACTGGCTCTCCTGGTTCTCAGGCCTTTGGACTCAGACTGGAATTATACCATCCGCTCTCCTGGGCCTCCAGCTTGCTGACTACAGATCCTGGGGCAGATCCTGGAACTTCTCAGCCTCCATAACTGTGTGAGCCTATTCCTTATAATTTTAGGTGTGTGTGTGTATATACATACATATATATACATACAAACATATATGCATATGATCTCCTTTGGTTCTCCTTCTCTGGAAAACCCTAATACAACTTAATATTTAATATCACCCCTACTGGCATTAATATGACTTCTGTGCTTACCAGAATTGTCTTTCTAACATAAAATTAACTTTTTAATCTAAAGGATAGTAATAGCAGAAAAAGCACTCAAATTGGAGTAATCAGAAGACCCGGATTCAAATCTCAGCTCTACCAGTTACTGTCGGCAAGACCTGGCAAATCAATTTACCTCCACGGATCTTCTTTATTAGTGGCAGGGCACAGCTAGGGACTCAATATTTAACGTCCAACTAATTCTTATGTTTTAAGATTTTATAATTTATTGTTCTAAATAGAAACTTTCTCCCAGTCTGACTTGTGTGTGAATCTCCAAACCACAGGTTTCACTGACACCTTTGAGGAACTGAATGCAGTTACTGATCTCTTCTGATGTCCTCAAAGAGAGCTCTCTCTGTAAGTTAGTGTTTGTATTAGAAAGAGGCATTGTATTTTAAAGATACAGCACAAAGCACTGGCATTAGCATAGAATAACATTAAACTCTAGTACAAGATTTGAAAAGCCTAGTCGGGGTAGAGGTTCCAGTGACTCTTAGCTAGAATAACCAGCTTGATAGGACTGAAGAGTCATTTGGCTACACGTGATTTTTACACATCTGTCAACTAAATAAGAGCTCCAGATGAAAAATCTGGCACCTAGAAACATTATGAGAATTTGTGAGTCCCCCTGGAGAATTCTGGGTCCATAAACCAATGAATAGATTACTATGACACATAGAGTATTTTCATCTGTGACAGATATAATCTTGCTCTGGTATTCTCTGTGTCATGTTGTAGAAAACTATACTCACTGTCCTCAGACCAGCTTTAGAAAATGTTGAAAGATGAGCGACAACATTAAACATGGAAGCCCATTTGTGAAGACCTAAATCCCCAATCTTTTAATGCCACTAACTTCGATCTTTGAGTTACTCCACTGACTCCAGCCCTAATGTAAGTACTTTACATTTCAAATCATTTCAACAGTTAAGATCTCATTCATCCTTCCAAAAAATCTGTGACATAGTAAGTGTTACTAGGAAGAAAACCAAGATTCACTGATTTTGTGACTTACCTAAAGGCCCACAGATGATAAAGATGCTTCTATCCAAATCCAGGTATTCTTTCACCAAGTAATAAAATGTTTTTAATCCATAAAATGAGAATATAGCAACTCAAGTTTTGGATTTCATTTATCCATTCAGAAAATATGTTATTTATAAGTTGGATGGACCAAAACATGGGTATATAAAAAGAGGATTTATGTGTCTCTAGAAGACAAAGATTACAAGGGAAATATGTAATGTTCTTTGGAAATTACATTAGTATCAAGTGCTGCAGAAGCACCCCTAAATGTGGCAGTACCAGCAAAACTGCACCACGGGCTTTGGGAACACTTCTTAGGGAATTTTTTGAGGTCTCTCTAAAAATTGTCAAGGAATTACTTACAAGATAACAATAACATATACAAGTGCCTGAAATGCTATCACATATTTTCTTATCTATTTTTGGACACAGATCTATATGGATATAATATGTTAGCCTTTTGGAAAGCACGGTGTATAAGTCTAAGGTTTAATGAAAACAGACTGATGCCTCTCCTTTTTATCGATATTTGAATTAACGAGGTGTTTGAAATGTTGTCTACCTTCTACCGTGTCCAAACCCTGGGTCAGTGACCTGCCTTGAAAGCCAAGCTCCCTGGGTCTGTGACCAAAGAGAGAAACCTGTCTCCCTGGATGAGATCAAACTGCCACCAGATACAGCCTCTCTCAAACCCCACACTGCCCAGTAGCTCTATCTACCACTCCTGTGTTCTCTTCACAGCATTTTGTAGCTGTGGTTTTGATCATCATAGAGAAATATTAGAGCTGGCAACTACAACATTCATGACCTAGGAGAAGGTTAGAGCTGGGTGGAGAGAGTTAGCTTCTCAGTGTCTAGAGAACCCTGATTTCATTGTGCAGGGGAGTGTTTAACTGAACGGTGACATCTTTTTAGAAAGTCTCTGGAAGTGTGCTCAGTGCTCCTTGAAGATGGGTAAAAACTCTGTAAAAGTTTGAATATTCTGTAGGAGCAAATTACTAGCATTTTAGAGTAGAAAATTTACATTTGTCAAGAGGAATTTTCTATGGATTTTATATTCTTTCTTGGAAATGCTTCCACAAAGAGATAATGTACGGAAGACCCATTTTTTCAAGTTTAAGTTTTTAAGTTAAATAACAATTGAAAATAAAATCTTCCCATTGGGAATATTGGGATCTTGATTTTAGTCCTTTTGCCAACTTAACAATTATTGATACAGCTTAGCAATGACATACAGCTAAGAGCGAAGTGCTTATGGTGTTACCCTCATCTCCTCGCCTCCCTCCCACTAAAGAGCAAGATAACATGTTTCCCAAGCTAATGGTCCCAATATGGGACTGATTTTTTTTCACTTTTTATTTTTCAATAATTATAGAACCACAGGAAGTTACAAATATAATATAGCCAGGTTCCATGTACTGTTGACCCATTTTCCCTCAAAGGTAACATCCTACATAACTATGATAAATATCAAAACCAGAAAACTGACACTGGTACAATAAACAACCTTGTTCAGATTTTACCAGTTTTGATATGCAGTCTCACGTGTGTGAGATTTTATACCATTGTACCACATGCAGATTTACATAACTACCACACAGTCAAGGTACAGAACTGTTTCATCACCACAAGGATCCCAAGTGGTACCTTTTATAATCACACCCATGTTTCTCCCTCCCAGGCACTGTCCCTAACCCCTAACAACAACTAAATCTATTTTCCATCTCTATAATTTTGTTATTTTGATAATATTATATAAATAATTACTTCAGTACATAACCTTTTGTTTGTAAATTTTTTCATTCAACATAATTATCATGAAGCCCCCCCCCCAAGTTATGCATGTATTTCAATAGTTGATTTCTTTTTGTTACTGAGTAATTTTCCATGGTATGGATGCAACACAGTTTTGTTTTGTTTTGTTTAACATCTTTACTGGAGTATAATTGCTTTACACTGTTCTGTTGGTTTCAGCTGCATAACAAAGTGAATCAACTATATGTGTATATATATCCCCATACCCCCTCCCTCTTGTGTCCCCCTCCCACCCTCCCTATCCCACCCCTCACAGTTTGTTTAATCAGTCATTCATCCATAGAAAGATATATGGGTCATTTCCAGTTTTTGGCTATTACTGTTGCTAGGAACAGTCACATAGATATTTTAATACGGACATAAGTTTTCTTTTCTCTGGGATAAATGCCCAGGAGTGTCATTTCTGGGTTGCATGGTAAGAGAATGTTTACATTTCTAAGTAACTGCCAAAACATATCCCAGGGTGACTGAACTGTGTTTCATTCCCACTGGCAATGCATGAGTGATTCAGTTTATCAGCATCCTTCCCAGTATTTGGTGTTATCAATTTTTTTTTATTTTAGCCATTATGATTCCGACTGGATTGTTTCCTTTTTTTTACTGTTGAGTTTTGGAGTTCTTTATGAGATATATGGTTTACAAATGTTTCCTTTCAGCCTGTAGCTTGCCTGTTCATCCTCTTAAAAGGATCATTCCTTGAGCAAAAGATTTTGAGGAAGCCCAATTTATTAATTTTTTTCTTATATGAGTTGTGCTTTTGATGCCGTGTCTAAGAACACTTCATCTAGTGCTAGGTCCTAAAGATTTTCTCCTACGTTTTCTTCTAAATGCTTACACATATACCATACCCTACGTACTAACACTTATCCAAATTCATATCCCATGTACTTAGGGTCTCAGCAGAAACAAATGATACACTTGAACAGATAATTGGAAAAAAGTTTAATAAAGTGATCATTTATGGGTATAGAAGGAGAAAAGAAAAATCAACAAGGGTGAAGCACCCAGAAAGTAGCAACAGTGGGACACTGTTACCACCCCTAGTCCTAATGAGGCAAGAGGGAAAGCAGGTACTAGGACCCAGAAGGAGCAGCTGTAGCTCAGAAAGTCCCCACAGCAGGAGCTGCGGCCTGCCTGTCAACCCAGCAGGGCGGGAGTTAGGAGAATACATACCTTAACTTCACTTTCTTCCCTCCTACCTGCTGTCACTAGAGGCCAAAGAAGCTAGTTCATGTAGTCCATAAAGGGCATGGTATCAAGACAAGTTGGATTTTAGAAAAGGTATCAGAATTCCTACATTTAGGTTAAGGTACAAACATAAATAAAAGCAAGCAAGAGGCAGAAAGAAAGGAGAAATCAGAAATTCCAATCAATTTGTTAGACTCTTCGGATTACATCAATGCTGCATGTATTCACTGCATTTAAAATAAAGTATAAGTGACATAAGAAATGCTTACTCCAAAAGCAAAGCAAGAACTGCAAGCTTCACTGAAGCTATTTACTATCAACTGTTTTTCTTTTCTCCAAAAGCAAGCAACTCTCAGCAAGGTTGAGTAATGGCATTGCTTTCCCCAGCCTACAGGCACTTTCTGGACTGTCAGGCAGTAATTAACTTGAGTGGGGGTGGGGGAATAGGCAGAGGTTGCTAGGAAGGAAAGTGAGCCAGTGGATGGCAGATGGTTATCATCTAGGCATTTTGTCCATGTGGAGGGAGATCCTTGCCAAGAGACAAGGGGGTGTTAGAAAACAAGCAGCAGGATAGTCCTGAAAACTACAACCAATGGAGGAGGGCGTAACTGTGCCCACTGCAAGGTCTTAAGGTCATTTGGGGACACAGAGTTCCAGATCTAAGAGCAGCCTATAAGACTCTCCGTCCTGATCAGGAGAGGGGTCTGCAGAACCCTGTGCTGGGCTGGTGACCACTGCACCACCAACACTACACACCCACACCCTGGGCCCCACCTTGACCTGAAGGGGGATCTGAGGCTGTTTACTTTATACGTCTTTTAGTTTACATTGGTCTGGAAAATGGAGAGCTTGAGCAAATCAAATGTGACAGCTGAGAAAAGCAAGAATGGGGCACTGGATAAGAATTTGTTTTATTCATTTATTAAATACTTATTTATCAGGTTCCTACTAAGTGCCACGTACTGGTTTGGGTACTAGGGATACAGTGTTAAGTAAGTAAGGTCCAGCTTCCATGGAGCTTACATTCTAGTAGGGAATGCCATCAAAGAAAAAAAAAAAGATAACAGAGAAAATTTCCAGAGTGACAAATGCTATGAAGAAAATAAAACAGAGTAACTTGATCATAACTGGGGGTGAGAGATGGGAGGACTGCCATGCAAAAGACCTTTCTGAGAAGATGATTCGAGTTGAGATGGGATGAGCTACTGATGGGATGAGTTACTGATGGGATGGAGTGAGTTCCGCAGGGGAAAATCTGGGAGAAATGCAAACAGCTGATGCAAAGTAGCTGCAGCAGGCACAATCTTGCTCCATTTAAGAAATAGAAAGAAGGTGGTTAGGCTGGAGCAGAGTGAGCCGAGACGAAATCATACAAGATGAAATGAGAAAGGTAGGAGGCTGATACCAGATCTTACCAGCAGAAGGGCTGGAAGTGCTCCTAGCTCCATCTCAAACCTCAGCTGCAACACTCAGCCTAGCTGCTGATCAAGTGCAACCCACTGATAATAATGTCCTGTAGCTTCTGACAATTATCACAACCAAGTTGATTAATTTGTAGTCAAGAGCCACCTGAACCAAGACCCTCATGCCCTATTACCCTTAAGCTACTCAGTATAAAAAGATAGTGCAGACCATTGAGGGTGAGTCGACACAGGTTTGCTACAAGACCGCTCGAGATTTGCCAGGCACTGGTGTCGATCATGTTCCCTCTATGTTCACCCACTGGAGCCTGTCTCATTTCATAATTACAGGGGCTCTACTTCAAAATTTGCCTCCATCCTAACCGTCTATCCAGAACCGGGATTCAATAAGAATATACTCTGAATGCTGCTCTTAAGAAACTTTACCTTAAGACTTAGCTTTTGCTGGGAACTTCTCCCACTGTGATTGAAGGGTATGAAACTCACCAGCTGTGGACAGCAGATGTGCTGGCATCATGTTGTCACATTAATCCCCTCTCAAGGTATTCATTCCAGGGAGACACAGGGACACAGAACTACCTGATGCACCACTTCGAGAGTTCTCTGGTGGTGGTTTTTTGACCAGGCTTCCCGAGGACAGCACAAAAGCAGACTAGAAAGGAAGAACTATGTCTTCCTTGACCGCCTTCACTGCTTAATGTAGTCACAAGACTATCACAACCATAGAGGTGTTTCTCAAATACCTACTCTTCTAATTGGCTAAAAAATCGCGGAGAGTTCTGGTTCCACATAAAAGGAATTTGGAAGTTACCACTTGGTGCTAACAACATGTAAAAAGCTGAAGAGACTGAAAATTCAACAATTCTTCTTGGATCCATAAGAGAGAGGAGGACACAGGTCAAACTGCCACCCCCAAGATTGGAGACACAGACTGGCAAATACAGACAGTCACGGCGTCCTGGAGCGGAGACTCACAAGCAGAAACCGCGGTGGGAAGCAGTGCTGGGGGAGGAAAGCCTGAACTGTTAATTAATGAACTGCTGGAAGCTCAGTATGGAAAAGTCTGAGATTTTAAAACTTCAGGGGGCACTCAGAAGCAGAATTCCCACAACATTGTGACTTACCTTCACGAGCTCCACCAGGTTTCCAAAGTAAATAACGGAGAAAAGTCCCCTCATGCTTCTGACAGGAGAAGGGGAAAAGCAACCATTTTTAAATACGTGCCTGCGCTCAGGAAAAACTAGTTAACCAGCCCCTAAAGTGTTGGAGTATTATCAGAGCCTTACTGACCTGGGGGAAGAAAAATACACAACTCCAGCCCGCTCTAGCTATACTGTCCCACTTAAGGGGACAGAAAAAAAAAAAAAAAAAAACTGAGAAACTCTTGTAAAGTTCACAGTACAGAGGCACAAGCTCACTAAAAGACTAAGACCTAAAAAAAAAACCAAAAAGACTAAGACCTAATCACAGGATTATAGAATCCTTCCTCTCCCCCAATACCTCATCACCACATTACTAAATACTTATTTATTGCAGTTCCTTTTACCTGATACATATGTCTGGCTATCAAGAAAAAATTACATGGCATACCAAAAGGCAAAAAACACAATTTGAAGAGACACAGCAAGCACCCTAACCAGACACGGCAGGGATATCAGACTGGGAATTTAAAACAACTGTGATTAATAAACTAAGGACTCTAATGGGTAAAGAAGACAGCATGCAAGGACAGGCAAAGGAAGCAGAAAAAGGGAAATCTTAAGAAAGATCCTATCTTTCTTAATCTTAAGAAAGATCCTAGAGAAAAAAAAAAAACAAACTGTGTAACAGAAGTGAAGAATACCTTTGATGGGCTTATTAGTAGACTGGATATGGCTGAATGGCTGAGGAAGAAATCTCTGAGCTAGAGGATATATCAATAGAGTCCTCAAAAACTGAAGCAAAGAGAACAAAAACTGAAAGAAAAAAAGAACAGAATATCCAAGGACTGTGGGACAACTACAAAAGGTGTAACGTATGTGAAATGGGATTATCAGAAGAGAGAAAAAGAACAAAGAAATATTTGAGAATATAACTGAGAATTTCCCCAAATTAACGTCAGATACCATACCACAGCTCCAAGAAGCTCAGAGAACACCAAGCAGGATAAGTTCCCAAAAAAACTACACCTAGTCATATCGTTTTCAAACTACAGAAAATCAAAGATAAAGTCATGAAAGAAGCCAGACTCTTATCAGTAGAGGAACAAAGATAAGAATTACATCCAACTTCTCAGAAACCATGTAAGGAAGAAGAAAGTGGAGTGAAATACTTGATGTGTTAAGAGAAAAAATCACCAACCCAGAATTCTGCACCCTGTAAAATTACCTTCAAAAGTGAAACGAAATAAAGATTTTCTCAGACAAAAAAAAAATTGAAGTAATTTGTTGCCAACAGACCTGCCTTTCAAGAAATGTTAAAAGAAGTTCTTTAGAGAGAAGGAAAATAATATGTCAAAAACTTGCATCTACATAAAGAAAGGGAGAGCATCAAAGAAAGAACAAGTAAAGGTAAAATTAAAACTTTTCTTATTCTTTATTGATCTAACAGATAACAATATGTTCACAAAAACAATACCAACAACGTACTTGATTATGTGTGCTTATGTATATATCCACATGCAAAATATTTAATCTGGACAGACCTTATACCCTTCACAATAATTAACTCAACATGGATCACAGACCTAAAAATATAAACTCCTATACTACAAATAGATATAAAACTATAAAACTCTTAGAAGGTAACACAGGAGAAAACCTAGATGACTGTTTAGATACAATACCAAAAGTATGATCCATGAAAGAAACAATTAATAAGCTGACCTCATTAAAATTAAAAACTTCTCCTGTGGAAGTTAATGTCCAGAGAATGAAAAGATAAGTCACAGAGTGGGAGAAAACTTTTGCAAAAAACAACTGATAAAGGACAGTTACCCAAATATATATAGAACTTTTAAAACTCCACAATAAGAAAACAAACAACCCAGTTAAAAAATGGCCAAAGACCTTGGCAAACACCTAACCAAAGAAGATATACAGGTGGCAAATAAGCATATGAAAAACTGTTCCACATGATATGTCATCAGGGAAATACAAATTAAAACAACAGTAAGATACTACTACATTCTTATTAAAATGGCCAAATCCAGAAAACTAACAACACCAAATGTTGGTGAGGATGTGGAGCAACAGGAACTCTCATTCATTGCTGGTGGAAATACAAAATGGTATAGCTACTTTGGAAGACTGTTTGGTACTTGTTTATAAGACTAGACGTACTCTTATGATACAATCCAGCAATTGTGCTCCTTGGTATTTACCCAAATAAATTGAAAACTCATGTCCTCACAAAAACCTACACATGAATGTTTATAGCATCTTTATTCATAATTGCCAAAACTTGGAAGCAACCCAGATATCCTTTAATAGGTGAACGGATGCATAAACTATGGTACATCTAGATAATGGAATATTATTCAGCACTGAAAAAAATGAGCTATCAAGCCATGAAAAGTCATGGAAAAATCTTAAATGCATATTACGAAGTGAAAGAAACCAGTCTGAAAAGGCTACATACTGTCTGATTCCAACTATATGACATTCTTGAAAAGGCAAAACTATGGAGACAGTAAAAAGTTCAGTGATTTCCAGGAGTTGGAAGGGAGAGGGAGATGAATAGTTGGAACACAGAGGATTTTTAAGCAGTGAAAATATTCCATATGATACCATAATGATGTATACATATCATTAAAATTTGTCCAAACCCATAGATTGTACAATGCCAAGAGTGGATTGTAACATAAACTATGGACTTTGGGTAATTACAATGTGTTAATGTAAGTTCATCAGTTGTAACAAACATGCCACTTTGGTGGGGGATATTGATAATGAAGGAGGCTATGAATGTGGTGAGCAGGAGGTATACGAGAAGTCTCTGTACCTTCCTCTCAATTTTGCTGTGAACCTTAAAAAAAAGTTCTAAAAAATAAAGTCTTAATTCTTTAAAAAATCTAGGAAAAACAGTAATGTTATATAGACACACATGTCCATTGGTATTATGGTCCCAAATAAAGAAATTTTCTGTGGATTCCTACAGTTGTCAGCTATTAGTGGAATTCCTCCCATCTCTGCCCCAAAGCTCCACTGTTACTGAAGGATTGTGTTTAAGAGTTACCTCTTTGCTGCTGTCTCAATGCTTTTGTAGGACATTAAAATATCATAAGTATTTATGAATTGGCTTCCATTAAAGTATTTGGCACTATTCTTTAAGCAAATTTCTCCTGTTGTTTAAAAAAAAAATAGCGTTCTCACCTCTACAATCAGCAATTATACATATTTATAATTTTGAATATTTCTGCCAATCTGCGATCTAAATTATAAGCACTAGAAATAGGCTCATGAGAGAAAATTACGTGATTAGTAACGAGTCTAATAATATTTTTTAAAATTCAAAACTACAGTAATCTCTAGCACTGAATATTTGCTACATGTTCATGGAAATAAAAAGACCTATACAATCTAATATAATCAAAATACACTTCAAGATTAAAATCTTCATTTAAATGATCCATGTTGCCTGACCTTCCTTCATGAAAGTTCAAGGCTTTTTGTGGAAAAGCCTTTCTTAGAACGCCCCAAATTGAATAGCCACAATTGAATGGCAATTTTCTACCTTCCACTAGGAGTCAGGTTGGCCTGCCTTTTTCAGATGTCATCAGTTTATCTGGCTAAAACTCATGCCTCTCCTGATTGCCCCTTCCTACACCATGAAAATGTCAAATCAAAGCCACTTTTCAAGGAAATGTCCTTCTTGGGAGAGGTTGGCCCGGTCCCTTCCCTCCTGATGTGCAGGACCATCACTTCTCAGGAAGAAAGATAGAAAGGGATATGAGAGGGAAAAAGAAATTCCTTGACCAAGGCCTATAAGTAGACAGGAAAATTTTCTCTTTTCTTAGTAATTCAGAGATCCTGACTGGCATCACCTCCCAGGACTCCAAATGCTTCCTTTCTTGTTATAATCCTCTTAAGTTCTTTTTTTCCATTCCCCCTGTTATTCTGTCAGTGTTTCTCACTCATTCTCTGCTGGGCTTGGTGCCCCTCCTCCACCCTGCAAGCCTTACCCAGGGACAGGGAAAGAGGCCTGGGAGGCTTTCAAGTTTATGACCCATTATAGGTGAATGCTGGGAGGTGTTGGCAGGGCTGCGGAACTAATCAGTTTTCTTAACACTAAGGACAGTACGGGTAGGGTTTGTAGATGGCTAAATGTCACAGCTTATTTTAATTGTAAGAAATAAAGAAAATCAGTTTTATGAATCATTGATCGGTGCTTTGAATGACAACAAAAACAAATCCCCAAAATCACCCACCAGAGCAGACCAATTAAGAAATGGGAAAAAAAAAACCTCAAAAGAAAATTCTTCGCTTAGTGAACAAAACTAAAGGTAAGGTAAATCAGTGCTACTGCAGAAAGTTTAAATGAAACAAAGAGACATGCTCCATGTTCAGATGAGCCTCATGAAACCTACACCAAGGTTCCATATTCAGAGTTAATCACAAAACCACAGAATTTGGATTAAGCTACTGTGAAAGGTAAAATACAAAGAAACAGGATAGAGAAATTTTAATCAGGAACAAAGATTACCATAATCCCCAAATGGGCTTACTTTTGAAAGAAGAGACATTTGCAGAGGACAAACATTCTTAAAACAATAGGAGTGGTGTATAAAATTAACCCAAGTAAGATCTAGGCTGCTGTTTCCGTGACTAAGGAGAGGTACTTTCTAAAAGCAACACATTTTTCCATAACTTTATCTACTCATCTGTTCAGCTTGGTCCAACTTTTCTAAGATTAGAATGTGAGTTTTTGGAAGCAAGTGTTTCTTCATGCTTCAAGTCTTCTAATATGCAGGGATTACCTAATAACAAAAACTTAAGTTATTCACTCTCTTAATACTCTCTTATATTCTTGGACACTCTAAAGGTATGATTGTTACTGTAAAGTTCCTCTTCCATTCGTTTTTCCTAGAGATTGAGAGAAAATTCCACATAAAGAGTGCAAAAATGAAAATCACAGGCAATTATAAGAAGTAATTATTGTTCGACAACAATCACATCATTCAACAATGATAATAGAGCATATTATAAGAAAAAAATGAATTGGTTATTTTAAAAATAAATGGCTTTTTTTTTCCTTTTCCCAAGAAGAGGCAAAATGTTTACAGGTTTCTTCTCACTCACTAGAACAGGCACACAGCCACAGGACAAACAAGCTCCTTTTGTTGGGAGATCTGTCTATGGAATTGTTTCTTCTCCAAAGGGTTTCTTCTCCAAAGAACATTCTAAACAATTATGAGAATCTTGGATGAAAAAGACAGTACCACAGTAAACAAAAGTAAATTTTAAAGAAGATTTTTCTGAAAGAGTAAGACCAAATTGTAAGAAATAAACATAATTTTGGGAAACTAGTGTATTAACAATATAGGAAATTTTATGAGTTCAGTACAGGAAGGTAAAACTGCATAAATATATAGATTATGATAATGAAAGCAAAGGGTTTAGCTATATTATTCATTTCTGTGACAAAGTCTGTTATATTTATCATCATATTTTAGTCACCTTTGCAGAGCACATGGAACTCTCCAGGATAGACTGGAAAAGTGAACTGGAAAGGTCAAGAACAAAATGTCTGTATATGGAGTTCAACTCTTTCTTAAGCCAATTCACATAATATCCTATAAAGAATATAACACTTTGACTTGTGTGATAATAATACTATAATAATAACAATCTTGCATTGGTACTAGGCTTCACACTTTCCAAAGTGCTTTTATATTCATTATAGTTTCTTGATATCCCCAAGTAGTAAGTATTTATCTTTGGCCCCTGAGGAAAAATGTATTCTTCATCCAGAACATTCCTGGGCGGGCTTCCCTGGTGGCGCAGTGGTTGGGAGTCCGCCTGCCGATGCAGGGGACGCGGGTTCGTGCCCCGGTCCGGGAGGATCCCACATGCCGCGGAGCAGCTGGGCCTGTAGGCCATGGCCGCTGAGCCTGTGCGTCCGGAGCCTGTGCTCCGCAGTGGGAGAGGCCACAACAGTGAGAGGCCCACATACCGCAAAAAAAAAAAAAAAAAAGATTCCTGGGCTATCTGGCTTTGCTTGAGAAAACTCGGCCCACATCAGTGAGTACTTTACTCCCAAGCATGAGTTTTGTTCTCCACATAGCATGATAAAATAGCAAACCAATGGACTATGAAAGCAGGTTTGAGTTGCTATGAATGAGTGAAAGAAAAAGTTTATTGAAATAACAAATTATTTATCTTGGAGATATAATTCTGCAAATCAACAAAATAATATATTTGGGGAAACTGCTAGCAATCTACCAAAATCTGTTTTCCTTCTATTTCTGGGCATATGACTATGGAGCTAGACATTTCCCAGCATCCCTTGTGGTTAGGTGTAGCCTCACAATGTGAGGAGAAAGATAAATGTCACTTGGCCTGAGCCTTAGGACACTGGGCATGTTTCCTCATGTCTTCTTTTCCCTTTCCAGTTGAAGGGAACTGGTTAGGAGGCAATCCCACTTTGATCAAGCAGATGGCAGTAATGCCCTAAGGGATGCTTGTGCAAGCTGAAGAAAGGTACTTGGGTCCCTGAATGATCTTATGGAGCCAAGCTGCCCTGAACTGTTCTCCTTGTTATATACAAGAGAGAAAAATAAACTTCTATGTTCTTTAAGCCATTGTATTTAGCATCTGTTTGTTATAACAGCTTGACTTTAGCTAATATATTTCCCTTGAAGACTCAGATTTTTCTCATGATAATGAATGTCATATATTTGTGAGGACACAGGTAATGGATAGAGGATACAGGCCATAACTGTTAAATGGGGCAAAGTTCACACATCCACACTGGTATCCAATTATGATCAATGCTAACCAATTAAGTTAACCGTCCAAGAATCCTTACAAATATTAGTAATATTAATAAATGAATTTTGGTCTTAAGCAATTAAACACACAGTTTATTAAAGGAAACTAGGAAGCAAAGGGAATAAAAAGCCATCAGCGTTTCACACACAAAAAGATTTGGACCTTGTCTGAAACTTAACATCTGATAAGTGTTGCCAGAGTTAAATATTCAATCTTGGGATGTTTACAACGAGCTCCTTGTTTATCCAGAAAGTAGTCTGGGAAAATGTAAAGCATACTTTATATCTTACGTCTGACATTCATGTACTTATTGAGGTAATTTTCAGCCTCATTCATTTATTGCTGGCTCTGCAACCCTGCAAATGACAACCCTGATTTTGTGACATAGCAAGTCTTTGAGACCACTCATCCCCTAGAAATGTTTACATTTACTCGTGAAATGTTTACTTGCTTGTGAAATCTGCTTCTAGTTACTGGGGAAAGGGAAATGCTATGAATTTTTTAAGCAGAGAGGGGCTTTTGCATTAAAAAATTAATAGAAATTTAAAAGCAAAAGATTCTACCATGTCAGTCTACCTCATAAATAATAACTAATATTTACTGAGTGCTTATTATGTGTGAGGCACTATTCTAAATATTTTACATGTATTAACTCATTTTTCCTCACAACAATCTTGCAAGTAAGTGGCAGAGCTAAGATCCAGCTGAGACAGTCTGGCCCCTCTGACTACAACCCTCCTCTGTCTCGTTGGGGCTAGAAGACTAAAAAGAACAGTAATTAGTAACATGTTGTTATATACTACAGAATGTATATTATTAAACTGAATCCTCACAGCTCCATGAGGTAGAAGATATTATATCTGTTTCACAGATTAGGAAACATTAAAGAATTCCATCACTTGCCCAACATTACAGAACAAGAAATTAGCAGACTAAGGGCATAGGATTTGAACCTAAATTTTCTAATCCTAGTCCATCCTCTTTCATTTCAACAAGTTGTCAGAATTTTATTTGTCCAAAATATAAATAAGGTCTGATAATAACTTTGGTTTTGTTGTTTCCTATTGCATTCCCAGCACACAACACAGTTCCTGGCACACAGTAGGGATTAAATAAATATTGAATGCATAAATGCATGAAGTAGGCCTTGAAGGTTGAGTAAATTTTGGTTTACCCTGTCAGGTTTGGAGTCAGGGGCTCAGGGGTCATATTTAAACAAAACCAAACCACCACCACCCTTACAGAAGGGCCTTGGCTGTATGTGTGGAGGCTCTTTGCCTTCTGAGCATTGGGAAAAAAGCCCTAGGGATATACCCAAAAGAAATGGAAACATATGTCCTCACAAAAACTTGTACTTGAATGTTCAGAGCAGCATTATTCACATTAGCCAAAAGGTGGGAACAACCCAAATGTCCACCGACTGCTGTGTTGACAAACAAAATATCATATATCCATACAATGGAATATTATTCATTCATAAAGATGAATGAAGTACTGGTACACGCTACAATAGAGATAAACCTTGGAAACATTATGCTAAGTGAAAGAAGCCAGTCACAAAGGCTACATGTCATATGATTCCATTAATATAAAATGTCCAAAACAGGCAAATCTATAGAGACAGAAAGTAGTAACTGTGATGGGCTGGGGTGAGGAAGAGATGGGAAGTTTGGGAAGTGACAGCTAAAGGGCATGAGTTTTCTTTTGGGGGTAATAAAAATGTTCTAAAATTTACTGTGGTGATCGTTGCACAACCCTATGAATATACTAAAAAACATTGAATTGTACACTTTAAATAGGTGAATATTATGGTATGTGAGCTACAGCTCAGTAAAGCTGTTATATATATTTTTAAAAAAAAGAGTTGATTAGGAAAGTCCTGGAAAATAGTAGAAACAATCCATTTCTCCCTTCCTTTCTTCCTTCCTTCCTTTCTTGCTTGCTTGCTTTTCTACCATCCTGTAAGAGAGCTCTTTTCTGAAGAAATGCCCGATTTGTTTTCCTTTATTTTACAAACTCTTGTAAATCTGGTTTTCTCTGACCTCTCTCTGACAGCTTCTAAATCCCAGGGAGTTAGTTTCCTTGGTGGAATGATTTTTAATTGCAAGTTCTCTGTTGACTTTCAGTGGGTTCTTTGGTATTTGACAGTGGAGTCTGATGGTTTTGGCATTGGCCAATTCTTTCTCCCAGGTATCAACAAAACAAGTCTATGTATATCACAAAAGAATATAGTTCATGTTTACATGCAGCTTTTTAGGAAAAAACTTACTGCAATCCAGTCCTTTCTGTTTTCTCTGGAGTCATTTAAACAGCTATTTTGAGTATCAATTCACTATAAGAACATTGATCATGTATAGATTATATGTCACCCACTGTGTTATGCTCTAAGATTATAAACGTAAGGTCTCTTCCATAAAGATATCTCAATTTAGAAAAGAAAGTAATCATGAACTAACTCTACATGCCATAAGAGAAATTCAGTGCAAGAACCCAGGAGATAGGGCTGGCAGTCTTCAGACAATGAAGGGGCAGGATGGGAGAAGGAAGAAGCAAGGTGAGGAGGGTGTCAACAAGTAGGGCCTTAAGGGATACGCAGGATTCCACTAAGCAAGAGAGGAAGTGAAGCATTCCAACAAGTGAAGAGCATAGGCCAAGGGCTTGGGGTTGTTGGTATGTTCCAATACAAGGCAACATAGGTTACCAATGGTCCAGTGACCTCAACCACCCTCTTCTGTGCGTATATACCCTGTCCATATTCTACCCCTCTCAGTCTCATCCAGGTTGCCAAGGCCTTTCCTTCTACCCCATATCCAACAGTTCAAAAAGAGAACACAATAAGTGGATCCATGCTCTGCTTCATATACTCCTCATTTTCATGTACCCATAATTCCATTTAAAAGGAATTCCATTTCTGCCATCTGTCTAGCTCCAGAGTAGAGGAATCAGAGATGGAAAAACTTAACTCCAATACTTTGCCATTCAGATCATAGGCTTTATAAGGGTCCCATAAAAGCTCATTACCAGAGAGACATTTGGCATGGGGCACAAATTGGCATAGAAAGGATGCTGGAAACCTATAAAGGCAAGCTGAGGCAGCTCTAATATCACGCTGGAGCAGTGGTCTAGGATCACCGCCTCTGCTTATGCCCCATTGTACTGTTCAGATAGTGATGGCATATACTGACCTCAATTCTGCAGCAGCCATGTTTTCCAAGAGCATTCTTCAACATCATCAGGGCAATGAAATTGAGTTACCTAAGGTTCTGAGGCCTTCATCTCTGATTCTTTGGTAAACTTGTTGGTACTAATTCCACTTGCACTCCCCAAAAGATCCTACCCTCGCTTAAGCAAAACCATTTCCCTATTTATTTTGGTAAAGTTGGGGATGCCTAGTTTAGACCCTATATCTGAGCACCTTCTTAGCAGCTACACCACTGGATCAGATGGTAGATGTTTAACCAATAACTAACCTCATATAGTTTAGATTCTTAAAATGTAACAGTGATTGAATATTAATACAAAACCAATAATTACAAGTATTAATATTAAATGGATAATCTAGGAAGATTCTTTAATTCAACTTATTAATTTTTCTTATACTCTGTAAAAATGAACTTAATTCAAATATGCAAAATAATTATTTTTCCAGTCATACCCCAATCACATTATTTATCATTCCTTCTATAGAAATCATCATGTATTGAAGTCAAAGATTATGGAATCTCTTTAAAAAATAAATAATTCATTGAATGCAGGAGCTGAAGTACTGTAAACTTTATGAAAATCACCTGTACCGATCTTTCTTCTTGCTCATTCTAGTTGAGATACTTTTAGTCCTTTAACAGTTTTATGGAATCATGCTGCATCAATGGGGGGATAAAGAGTCAAAAATGGAAGGTACAAAAATGCATTTAAGAGGAGAGAAATGATTTATAAGATCATGCTAAATTGGTAGTGAGAGTGATAGATAAATGATATTTATTCAAAGATTAAATAACAAATTAATAAATGGACTATTTTAAATTTAAAAATTAAAAATTGCAGAATAAATTGGGCTCAGTTTTTTGTGTCCTGATTTGTTTTTTAAAGATATTTCAAGTTCAGTGATAAGAGCATGACCCAAAATATGTAAGTCAAAGTCAACTGACCACATAAACTGGCTTCCTGCTGCCTTGCAGACATAAAAGGGTTAAGATGGACTGTGATGAACTAGTACATTACATTTGAAATAACAATATTGTGGTTAATGTGAAACCACAATGTTCACTGACTTCTATAGGTCACTTTATAAATTCAAAATATTGGTCTCTCAGCAAGAGGTAGATGGTATAGTGAAAATAGATCAACACTCCCTCTGTGTCACTGGATGAGGCAGGAAGCTGCGATATTCTCCTCCAAAGGTCTTATGAATTATTTGGCTGGGATTGCAAAATCATACCCAGGGATCTGGCAGTAATTTAAGAAGGACTATACAGTGGGACCAGGCTGAATTTTCTGAAAGATGGTTTTTTGATCCTGAGATATGCTCAGTCACTTTAATTTAGTATCTATGTCTTGGAATTTGATTGTTGTGGTTGTTGTCACTTCATTATAAATGAGAAAGGTATTCAGTCATGCTGAATGAGGATATTTATATGTAAATAGAAGATGTTTTGCTTTGAAAATATCACTATTTCTGGGACTGAAGTGTATATGATTTTCCAAGTGCTACGGTAGCCATTTAAGAAAAAAAGGAAGAAAAAAAGAAGTCAAGATTTTAAAAGAACCAAAGACACTATGTATTTTGAATATTAATTTCATTCCATTTTATGTCTAATATTTAGTGTTCAAAAAAAAACAGACTTAGAAGCAGTCTACCTTACACAAATGATTCCATATGTTCATCTAAACCATTATTTTACAATGATAATGTTGAAGAGATATATGTTCATCAAAATATTTCACTGAGCCTATCTTGTCCACAAACCCAGTGTTTTAATTGTTTTTTTTCCAAAACAACATGATGAACCCTGTCTAATGTTGCTTGATCTTCTACAACCTAACCAAAAGTGATAGAGGTTAAAAATAATATGAATAAGAATTATTAGACCCAGATAAAAAATTACATTAGAGTTCATTCCAAAAATTTCAGACCTCAATTTCATCATGTTTGATGTTCATTTAATTCATTTGAGTATTCATTTAGGATTTTCTACGTGCAAGGCAAGATAACATATGCTGGGAGGGAAATAAAGAAGCCTAAGATACTGTCATTGCTCTCAAAGAACTTTCAAACCAATGAGGGAGACATACATACAAAGTTCTAGGAGATGACTAATTTTAGCCTCTTAGTAACTCAGCAAACACCATCTTTGACTCTCGTACTTATATGTGTCATTTAGACCTCAAGTTGATTCCAGATCTACTTTCAAGGGGAACAAGTATTTCAAATTTTGCATCAAATATTCTTTCTTTAAGAGTTGTCTCATGAAGGGACTTCCCTGGCAGTCTAGTGGTTAAGACTCGGTGCGTCCACTGCAGGGGGCATAGGTTCAATCCCTGGTCTGGGAAGTAAGGTCCCGTGTGCCACAAGGCATGGCCAAAAAAAATAAAGGTCAAAGAGTTGTCCATGAAAAATTCTGTTTTCAAAAATTCGTAAAGCTTAAAACCACAATGAGATATTAACTCATGCCTGTTAGAATGGCCATCATTAAAAAGGCAAGAGATAACAAATGCTGGCATGGATATGCAGGAAAGGAAACCCTTGTGCACTATTGTGAGATTATTAACTTATACATCCACTATGGAAAACAGTATGGAGGTTCCTCAAAAAATTAAAAATAGAACTACCATATGATCCAGCAATTCCACTTCTGGGAATATATCCAAAGGAAATAAAAGCACTAACTCAAAAAGATAACTGTGTCCCCATGTTCATAGAAGCATTATTTACAATAACCAAGACACAGAAACAACCTACGGATTCATCAATGGATGAATGGATAAAGAAGTTGTGATATTGATATTACTCAGCCATAAAAAACAAGGAAGTTCTACCATTTGCAACAACATAGATGAATCTTGAAGGCATTATGCAAAATCAAATAAGTCAGACAGAGAAAGACAAATACTGTGTGATCTCATTTATATGTGGAACCTATAAAACAAAAAACCAAACACCAAACTCATAGGAAAAGAGATTAGATTTGTGGTTACCAAAAGTGGGGGTGGAGGGATGGAGAATTGGAGAAAGGTGGTCAAAAGGTATAAACGTCCACTTACAAGATAAATAAATACTAGGGATATAATGTGCAACATGGTGACGGCAGTTAACAAAGGGGTATGATATATGGGAAAGTTGTTAAGAGTAGGTCCTAAGCATTGTCATCACAGGGAGATTTTTTTTTTTAATCTATGTGAGATGATGGATGTTAACTAGACCTATTGTGGTAATCATTTCACAATATATGTAAATCAAACCATCATGTTGTACACCTTAAACTTATACAGTGATATACTCAATTATTTCTCAATAAAACTGGAAAAAACACTAAGCAGATATTTAGAAAATTATGCTTGCTGATTAAAGCTTTAAAAAAATTATATAATTAGTAAAAACTGTTAAAGAGAAAAAATTCTTAAAGAGATGTAAAATATCTATTATCAAAATATAAGTAAGCAAATGATCATTTTTGTAGCTGAAATTTTAGCATTAAAATGTTGGGATTTGGGGGGCTTCCCTGGTGGCGCAGTGGTTGAGAGTCCGCCTGCCAATGCAGGGGACACGGGTTCGTGCCCCAGTCCGGGAAGATCCCACATGCCGCAGAGCAGCTGGGCCTGTGAGCCATGGCCGCTGAGCCTGCGCGTCTGGAGCCTGTGCTCCGCAACGGGAGAGGCCACAACAGTGAGAAGCCCGCGTACCGCAAAAAAAAAAAAAAAAGTTGGGATTTTTATGGAATGTATGGTTAAAATATACATATGATTCAATAAAAATATTCCACACTATTCTTACTTGCAAAAAAATTACTTTTGTATTTTCAGAGTTACAACAATCCATTACTTTTGTTTATATAATAGAGAAAAAGCAATATTTGTCATACTCTTAATTATTAGGTACTCCATACTATATAAAATAACATTTAAACACACACTTTTGGGAATGATGTTACTAACCTATTCACAATTTTTGAGGCTCTGTATAAATTTTCGCTTGGTGCTATGATATACTTGTGGATGCAAGTTCAAATAAAAATATGAAAGGACTCCTGGGAAATAACCACCAGACAAGTGAAATTCAACAAGTTCCCAATATCCCAATTAATATATCCCCGAGACTTACTTATAAAATCTCACAGTAACTGCAATTTCAGGGACGGAAGGACAGTAGGAAGGTCTCCATCTGTAGATCCAGTCTCTGGAAATGAGGCAAATACCAAAGTGAGACGTGCTGGAGAAAGGGCACAATCCTCTGATCAACCACAATAGAGGGAAGATACAGAAGAAGTGCTAGCAACCTCTGCCTACTTGTATTCTCTGCAAAAATTCATGCCCAGCAAGGATAGAGCAAACAGTAAAGCCAAACAGTCTGCTTTAGGTACTTAGAATGGTTTATTCTTCACAACTGTATGAAATTAATACTACTATGCTCTCCTTTCACAGATGAGGGAACTGCACATAGAGAGTTAAGTAATTCACCCAAGATGACCGTGAACAAGAGCCAACATTCACATCACTGTACTCTTAGCCAGTACACTCCACCTTAAAGTTTTGGATGATATATCAGCCATTGTGGTCACACTACACCTATCTGTAACATTCCAATATCAGGAAGTCACAAGGACAATGGACAGACCAGGGCAACAGAAACAAGCTAATGCAAGTCATTAGGGGATCATTATGGAAATCCCATATTCCTCCTATTTATAGAGACACTGAAAATGTGGAGTCAGAGGTAGTATAATGTAGCGATGGAGCATAGAATTTGTAGTCATGTTTGTCAAGTGCCTCCATGAGCTGGACCCCAGAAAACTAATCCCAGTCTGCTATTCACTTGAAAATTGGTATCCAAAGCCAACAAGCCAAGAGGCTTACAAACTAGAGGCCCATTCATTAAGATTAAGATTGAGATTAGAATATTGACCCTCATAGTAGAGGATCCGAGAGAAACTGGGGGGCTTGGGGCAGGGGGGCAGGTAGTCAAAAGGGCTATTGCCAGAAAGGAGCGGGAAATGTCATGGCCCTTTCCCTGAGAAAAGTTTTTTTAAAGGGTAATGCCAATGCAATGTGCCTGGGGTCACTTCTCAGAGAGAGGAGGACAAGTTCCAGAGGAGCGGTCCTGTGCTCCCAGAAAGTCTAGGAGGGACTGGCCTAAACCAGGTCTGACTTTCTCTGGATACACCTAGGTGCTAGTATTCTGGGAAACTTGTTCACATTTGCATTATGTCCTTGACAGCATTGTGCTGCAAATGCATACAGACAGATCTCCCTACTGGACTGCTTGAGGGTAAGAACCATACCTTTTCCACTGTGGATGCCCAGCCCCAAGCAGTGTGTCTATCATACAGTGAGCACTCCATAATTATTGAATGAATAAATGTACAAATAAACCAATGAAAGTAATCAATGGGGAAAAGCCTTACTGACCCTGCAGCAACCAAGGGTAGCCCTACAGCTCTTTAGGATTCAAAAATGTTATCCAATTTGTGGCACAAAGTTATCACTAACTGCATATTCAAGTTTTGAAACATTGTTTTATTAGCTATTCAGCAGCACTTATGATAGTGCGAAAATGATGAAATCAAAATGAATTAAGGCATATAAAGTATTATACTATAACAGAACAAAGTGCCTTTTTAAAGATATAAACTATATAGCCTATAAAAATTATATACCCTCTTCAAACCTCAGTTTTCTCATCTGTCAAATGGGGATAATAAATTACTCAAAGGTTTAATTGCATTTTATACATATAGCAATTTAAGCTTGACAAATGAAAGTCATAGATAATTATAATTAATATTAAATTTACTCCCTCAGAACATCAGAAACTAGTTACCTGTTCTTGCATAACATATAATTAAGACACAGTAAGAAATTAATTCAGTTGTACATCATACAATGGTCCATAATTCATGTGCTTATAAAAATAGATGTAGAGCTTCCCTGGTGGCGCAGTGGTTGGGGGTCCTCCTGCCGGTGCAGGGGACGCGGGTTCATGCCCCGGTCCGGGAGGATCCCACAGGCTGCGGAGCGGCTGGGCCCATGGGCCATGGCCGCTGGGCCTGCGCGTCCAGAGCCTGTGCTCCGCAGCGGGAGGGGCCGCAGCGGTGAGAAGCCCGCGTACAGCAAAAAAAAAAAAAAAAAAAAAAAAAAAAAAAAGATGTAGCTAGAGATAAAGAGACAACTATCTAACAGGCCAAGTTAAAAAGCATCTAGTTACCCAGTGGTAGAAGACAATGCATATTAATAGAGCTGTTAGAGAATATTCTGTTTTCTAGGAAGAAAGAAAAAGGGAAAGGAAAGGAAGAGTAAAAGCAGTTAGGAGTAAGTAATGCCTGTGATGTTCCAAACACTTTGCTAAGTAATATACTTCCTTTCATTTAATCCTCACAACTGCCCTATGAGATAGATACTCTTATCATCCGATTTTTAGAGAAGAAACTGATGCTTAGAGAAGTAAAACTACTAGCCCGAGATCACATAATCAGATCACATAATCAACCCAGGAACGTTGACTCCATTGTACTTCACCACTAAGAAATCAAAGAGGTGCAATAAAAACTGCAAGTAAATTATCTCCTTCATTGTTATAACCTGTTTCTTTTTTTAATTGTTTGATTAGAACTCTGAGCCCATTGAACTGAGTTTCTGAGGCCTTTAACTTTGCATTCCCAAAAATAACAACCTGAAAAGAATATTTTGAGTTGGGAAGGCTTAAAAACAAAATCACACATATACACGTTAACTGCTTTGGAAGTGAAAGATTAGTTTGAGGGTGTTTCTTCAAGCCACATGTTTGGGGTTTTTTTAAAGGTATTTCTTGAAATTAATTTTAATTTTTCTCTATGTAATACATGTACATGGTGTACAAATCAAATACTATTAAAAAGCCTTCCCTATCCCATTCCCACTTCTGTCCACCATCCCCCCAACAAAATGCTACAGCCCAAAGAAACCACTTTTAGTAATTAAGTACCTATTTTCAAATTGTAAGTATATAAAATTTTTTCGTATCACCTATTGATTTTCTAACATGGATGATATGAATGATGATTGAGATCTCTTATACCACCTCACCTCCCTTCCAAAAAAAATACACATTTATCTCCCCCATCCACCCAATATAATTACCTCAAAAATTTTATTTAGATCAATAATTGATATTTACTCTATTACAACTACATAAATATCGTTTACTATTGAGCCAAGTGGTATTTTCTTATTATGTTTCCTCTCTCATTAAGCTTTTTTGTTTTTCCTGTAGGTATTAATTTCATTGATTTCACATTGATTTAGTTTTCTATGTGCTTATGGCTATTTTTTCCCCAAAGGCTATAACATTTGTCAAATGTTCATCAATTTTTCTAAAGGTTTATGCACATCAAATAACCCATTACTTCTGTATTTTTTCTTGAAATCCTCCCTCCCATAGCTTCCTGTTTCAATACAGATTGGTGGCTCTCTCTAAACCTAATTACCCATTTGTCACTCTTTCCTTCACCTATTTTCTTTGGTTGGATTGTTTCCTGGATTCCATGACTATTTTTTTCTTGGTTTACTTTCTGGTTCTACTTTGCTCTCTCATGTTCTTCCATTATTATTTTGATAGGTTTCTGAAGAGAAGACAAGAAATAATACATGTTCAATGTGCTATATTTAACTAGAAGTCCCTAAATCTCATTTACTTCAGAAACTATTCACATCGAGGTAGCTTTTGATAATGGAATTAGATTTGTTGTCTTTATTCATTAAAAAGAAACCAACATGATGAGTATAGGTGCAATTTAAAATAATCATCATCACCAGTAGTTAACTGACTAGATTAAGTATATAATTTGATTGTTATGACTACCTGCTATACAGCTGTATAGCTTCCCAGTGGCCTTTAGTTAGGTGAAGGGAGGATAAAAGTATTTCATGCTACTTTTCAGAGTCTATATGAGGGATTTAAACATATTTGGATAAAGGCAAACTCTAGTCAACTTTATTCTTTTGAGTACAATTTTTCTCCTTCAATACATAAAGCTTTTGTCGCAATTGGTGGCTGTTTCCTCTGCTGAAGAAATATGGCAGAATCAACTTCACCATCATGAAAAGTAGAAAAATCAACCTCATCATGACTAGAAAAGAACTTAGTGCCAAATGCATGCACAAAATAGTTATAATTTTAGATTAGATTTTCAATAAAAATTATTAAGTAGGGATTTAGACAGTAAATAGGAATGTAAAGAGGTAAAAAACTAAACACATCAAGGTAAAGGAATAAATACAGTCCACATTTTTTGACTCTGGGGTTAGATATATTCCAGAATTTAAAATTTTTCACATTTTAGAAAAGTTAATTTTCTACATACTACATAATAACAGAAACTGATGCAGCAGTCTGTAATCAACAATATTTCTACATTAAATTGTATAAACAGTGACACAAAGTGGAAACAAAAAACCAAAACAGCCTCACATCCATTCAAGTAAGGTTTTAGTGCCAAACTTACAAACTTTCCACTTTCAAAATTAAATGCAAATAAGAAATTGTAAACTATGATTAAAGGAGAGACAAAATTAGGATTACCAGTAGACCGCCCAAAAACACCTCAGAGGATTAACTGGAAAATTATAATAAGAATTTATAAAGGAGTTTTTAAGAATTATTATAAAGAATTTATAAGAATTTTTTTAAAAGATAAAGATCAAGAGTACAAGAGTAGGTTTCTACAGATAAAGTTCTGAGAGAGGATTCCTTTCCCTGTAACTATCAATGGAGAAATATTCAACTTCGACTTTTTTCCCTAATACAATAATAACAACATTAGGCTGAATTTATTGTACATGTGTCAGGGGAGGGGTATGATGAAAGAGAGCTGAAATAACTATTATTTAAACATATCTACAACGTGCTTCCAGGTACATGGTATTATATAAGGAAAGAACAATGCCTTTTAAGAGTTTAAAATCTAAAACAACACATTAGAACAGATAAAATTAATAGATATATAGAGAGAACATTACATCTTTTTTTTTTTTTTTTGTGGTACGCGGGCTTCTCACTGTTGTGGCCTCTCCCATTGAGGGGCACAGGCTCCGGATGTGCAGGCTCAGTGGCCATGGCTCACGGGCCCAGCCGCTCCGCAGCATGTAGGATCTTCCCGGACCAAGGCACGGACCCATGTCCCCTGCATCAGCAGGCAGACTCTCAACCACTGCGCCACCAGGGAAGCCCTAGAACATTACATCTAAAAGGAGCAGAATACACATTCTTTTCAAGTGCACACAGAACATTCTCCAATATAGATCACATGATAGGCCATAAAACAACTCTCAGTAAATTTAAGAAGACCGAAATCATATCAAGCATCTTTTCTGAACACAACAGTTTGAGACTAGAAATCAACTACAAGAAAAAAACTGCAAAAAACACAACACATGGAGACTAAACAATATGCTTCTAAACAATGAATGGACCACTAAAGAAATCAAAAAAAAAAAAAAACCTGGAGACAAATGAAAATGGGAACACAATAATCCGAAATTTATGGGACAGAGCAAAAGCAGTTCTAAGAGGAAAGTTTATAAGTGATACAAGCCTACCTCTGGAAATCAGAAAAATGTCAAATAAACAACCTATGCTAATACCTAAGATGATACAAACAAATGGAAAGATACACCATATTCATAGATTGGAAGAACTAATATTGTTCAAATGGCCATACCACCAAAAGTAATCTACAGATTCAATGCTGTCCCTATCAAAATACCAATGGCATTTTTCACAGAACTAGAACAAATTCTAAAATTTGTATGGAAACAAAAAAGACCCTGAATAGCCAAAATAATCTTGAGAAAGAAGAATTTGCTCCCTGATTTCAAACTATAGTACAAAGCTACAGTAACCAAAACCATATAATACTGGCACAAAAACAGACATAGATTGAGAGAACAGAATAGAGAGCCCAGAAACAAACCCACACTTCTATGGTCATTTAATCTACAACAAAGGGAGCAAGAATATACAGTGGGGAAAAGACAGCCCCTTCAATAAATGGTGCTGGGAAACCTGGACAGCTACACACAAAAGAATCAAACTAAACTATTTTCTCATACCACACAAAAAGAACTCAAAACAGATTAAAGACTTAAATGTAAGACATGAAACCATAAAACTCCTAGCAGAAAACACAGGCAGTATGCTCTTTGACATTAGTCTTAGCAATATTTTTTTTACATCTGTCTCCTCAGGGAAGGAAAACAAATGCAAAAATAAACAAATAGGACTACATCAAACTAAAAAGCTTTGCACAGTGAAGGATACTATCAAGAAAATGAAAAGATGGCCTATTGAATGGTAGAAGATCCCTACAAATAATATATTTGATAAGGGGTTGATATCCAAAACATACAAAGAACTCATATAACTCAACATCAAAAAAGAAACAAATTTTAAAAATGGGCAAAGGACCCAAATAGACATTTTTTCAAAGAAGACATACAGATGGCCAATACACACAGGAAAAGATGCTCAACATCACTAATCATCAGGGAAATGCAAATCAAAACCACAATGAGATATCACACCTGTCAAAATGGCTATCATCAAAAAGACGACAAATAACAAGGGTTGGTGAGATAAGGGAACCCTTGTGCACTGTTGGTGGGATTATAAATTGGTGCAGCCACTATAGAAAAGAGTGTGGAATTTCCTAAAAAAAAATAAAAATAGAACTACCATAGGATCCAGAAATTCCACTTCTGGGTATTTTCCCAAAGAAAACAAAAACACTAATACGAAAAGATATGTGTACCCCTATGTTCACTGCAGTATATTTAAAATAGCCAAGATATGGAAGCAACCTAAAGTGTCCATCAATAGGTGAAGGGATGAAGAAGATGTGGTATATTTATACACCATGGAATATTACTCAGCCATAAAAAAGAATGAAATCTTGCCATTTGTGACAATATGAATGGACCTAGAGTGTATCATACTAAGTGAAATAAGACGAAGACAAATACAGTATGATTTCACTTACATGCAGAATCTGAAAAAACGAACAAACATAAGAAAACAGAAACAGATTCATAGATATAGAGAACAAACAGGTAATTGCCAGAAGGGAGAGGGATGGGAGATAAGTGAAAGAGGTGAAGGAAATTAAGAAGTACAAACTTCCAGTTGAAAACTAAATGAGTTATGGGCATGAACTGTATAGCATGGGGAATATAGTCAATAATATAGTAATAGCTTTTTGTTTGTTTGTTTGTTTTTTGCGGTAAGAGGGCCTCTCACTGTTGCGGCCTCTCCCGTTGCGGAGCACAGGCTCCGGACAGGCAGGCTCAGTGGCCATGGCTCACGGGCCCAGCCCCTCCGCGGCATGTGGGATCTTCCAGGACCGGGGCACGAACCCGTGTCCCCTGCATCGGCAGGCAGACTCTCAATCACTGCGCCACCAGGGAAGCCCAGTAATAGCTTTTTTATGGTGACGGATGGTAATTAGACCTATCATGGTGATCATTCTGTAATGTACAGAAATAAAGAACCAACATGTTGTACACCTGCAACTAACATATTATTGTAGGCCAGTCACACTTCCGTTTAAAAAAAAAAAAGAGTTTAAAATCTAAGGCAACAGTTTTAACACAAATGGAGTCATTTAGTGCAGGATATTAAGGTCATTAAATGAGAAAAGTGTCTAAACTACAGGGCTCTGAATCCTGTTTACTTTGGCCCCATTCTGAATTTATGTAACTTACCCTACCTGCTTCTCTCCTGTAGATATTTGGGATTGTCAGCTCTAACTGAAGACCTGCAGGAAAGACCTGGAGAGGAGCTGCCAAACTCCTCAAGTAAGCTCTTGAGCATACTCCAAACAGTCCACCCTTGAGTCCATGGTTTCCTACCTCAGCTGTAAATTAGAATCATCTGTCAAAACTCTTTGGAGGAGTTTTCAAAATTCCAATCCCCAGGCCACATTCCAGACGAATTAAATCAACCTCTGAGTGTCAGGCCCAGACATCAAGATTTCTGACACCTTCTCAAGAGAGTATGACAGTACAGCCAAGGTTAAAAACAACTGAGACTCAAGGGAGAACGCAAAGGATGTGATGGCCATGCTTCAAGATTATGCATTCAAGTTCATAGCAATTGAGCAAGGACTATCAGATAGCACCCTCGCAGATGCCTTATTACAATGCTTCCTGGGGATTTGGGTAGAACATAATAGAGTAATTAAGGCAATTTTCTGATTTCTCTGCTGTTGAACATTTAACAGTTTAGAATAGAAACGAAGCTGAAAGAAAAAGAACAGGCAAACCTAAGAGTTACTTGAAGCTGAAGTCCGGATGCAGTCACAGCTAGCTTTAGGTTAAATGACTCCCATCTTGCTAAAATCTACAGTACAGTTGTAATAGCTGACAGACTAATCTTCCAAATAACAAAAAGTCTTCTCATTTTTTCTCAACAGTTAAAAAGAAGTAATAAAGTTCTTTTCTTTTTCTTATTTAGTGTTTTATTTAGTTTTAATTCTAGTTACTCTGCTCAAATCTCTGGGTATGTATTAGTGTGTGTAGAAATCTCATATTCTTGGTTATTTATGTCACTAAGTCTCTGGAAGGTAAGTAGCTGGGCATGGTATTCTTTGGCAAAATACTCTTAGGTCTAGAAAATAATTTTGAATTTCTAAATGGAAAATATCTTCAGAATTCATGTATTTCTCCCACAATTTGTATTTAGAGTCTTCCTAGGAACTTGGTGTGCTGTTTGTTGGCTCTAAAGTCTGTGTCATTGGAACTGCCCCAAACCCACCTGTAGAGTGATCTAAATTTCTGGGGCAAGAAATTAGAATTACTACTTTACCATCAAAAATTTTGGGATGATTAAAGACTAATTCAAACACACAACCACACACCAGCCAAGGAAAAAGAAAGTGCAAATGAACTTTGATTTTGTCTCCACCAATTCCATTCAACTCAAAGCTGCAGAGTTTAGCCAGAACGAGCCCAGTCACCAACCGATAGAAAAATCATTTGATTCTCTATATTCAAGTTCCTCTGACAAATCCAAGCCATTAATTCCGAATTAGTAGAATTTGCTACTTCCAAACACAAAAGACTCTTTGCTTATGTCCACATGTCTTATGTGGGAAGTCAACAGATTAGTCCTTATTTGGAAGGAAACCTAACCTGAACCTTGTCCTTTCCTCTTCCATTCACTAACTATTCCTGGCTATGCAAATACACGAATGTGCATGGTAGAACATAAATTATGGCTAACAGTTTGACATCATTGTTTTATTAACAAACACAACTCAAAGCAAAATAATTAAATAGGGACACATAGTAAAATAAACATTCCAATGACCTTTTAGACTGAAAAGTTCTGCTCTACAAATAAAGGGGAGAACAATACAATTACAGGATAGTACTTGTACAGAAGTACTGAATATGCGATAAACCCTTGACCAGCCAGCCAGTCATCTCATCTCTTCCATCACAGAAAAGGTTGAAAAGAACAGGACAGCTGTAGTGTCCTGACTTTGAGACTCACTGGTGAATGGAATGACAGATGTAGAGCAGTGTCCCAAAGTGGGCAGGACCTCACCCCTGACAAACAAAACAGAATGACAGTCTCGGAGCCCCATTTACTTCAATGAAAAAAAAAATTTAAGCCAGCTGTCTTTTTTATGTATACAAGATACTGGTACAAGGTAGTATTTACAGATTAAGTCTCAGAACACCATTTTACCCGATAATCCAAGCAAAACACCAACAATTAGTTTTTCCCTAACTCATTATTACCTTTTAATTATATGTGTGTGTATATATATACACATATGTATATATTATATGCTACAGCTCCATCTATAGCTTTATCACATGTGTCAAATAATAAGGGCAGCTCTAGATGTGTCTTAGGTTTACCCAAAAAAAATCTGAAAAATGAAAATTTTAATCTTCAGAATGTTCCACATCTGTTACATGTATCTTCTTATAATCCACCAAAGACCCTTAGGTTTTGTCTTCTTGAAACTCCCTACTGACCCAAAGTAATGATTTGTACAACTCATTAAACACATATTCAATTCTCTACCATATGTTGTGCTGGTGACTTCCTGCACTTTTCCTCTCCTACTCAGTGACTGTAAATATCTTGAAATCAGGTGTCTACTGATTATTTTTTTTGTTTTGGGGGATTTTTTTCCCTACAGTAGGTGCTCCGTAAAAAGGGCTATTTCAGATACCTTATCTCATTGGAGCCTCAGAGCCATCTTGTGGAGTTGGCAGGGCAAGTAATAGCCCTATTTTAGAAATGAAAAACCTGAGGCTCAAGCAGGTTAAGTGATATGTCATCTAACCTAATACAGAGAATCAGTGGGGAAACTGGAAATAGAAACCAGTTTTCCCAATTTATAAGTCAGTATTCATTATACGTATAGCTTCTCCAATGTATGGACAAGTATATCAATTGTAAAAGTACTTTTATTCTCAATTTCTTTACGTTAACTAGTACTAAGAAATTTCCCAGGGACAGAGACAATAACCATTACTAGTTGTCAAAAAACATGTTTTATAATTTAGGTCGTACATTTCTGAAGCTTAAATTCTGATTAAAATTATTCATTCTGCAGTTCTTGGCTTAATAGGATTAACACAACCATCAGCACTTTTGCTTTGCCTTGACAAATAGCTTTAGAAGATAAAGACTTTATTGAAATATAGTAGAGAGACATGTTTAAAAATGTGAGCTATTTACATAAGAATAAAAGAAAACATTAAATTACATTTAAATAGTTAAAGTAACAGTGATTCTAACCCAAGGAGGTAATGGTATGTATAAAATTTAAAGTTCCCGCTAATTCTTACATAAAGCTGTATGAATTTCACATCTGAAAAACTGCAAAAATTCATCAACATTTATTTGTAAGATGGCTTTAAGGTCCACGCAGTTAGAAGTTGACTTTCCATAGAAGAGAGAATGATGCTAATGAGTGAATATTAAGTATAAGGCACTAACACTACAGAGGTAAATATGTAATTATATACATTTCCAAAAGTGGGATAAATCACACATTAAGTTATACCATAATTCAAGCACTTGTAAAAGGCAAGAACATGTACTTGATAGCCTTTGGATAATTACTTTTAATTAACATGCCTATATTATAAAAGATATAAGAATATTTTAAATTAGGAATGTAAAAATATTCAATACAAGAAAAATATGGATCTTTAAAGCTAGAGGAGGGCAACCATTGGAAAGAGGAGTGGGTTTACTTCTTCTGCTTACCCATAAAGGCCAAGTCTAGACATTCATAATTACACCAATTAATTGGCCATTTTGGCTAAATTATGTAAATTGTCTGCATACACTTCTCAAAGTACATAACTGCCAATGCTATTTTCAGTTTGGTCAAGTCTACACTAGCTAGCAAAATGAAGTGGATAATTAAGACAATTATTCTGCAAATTTAGATCAAACATTAATTAAGGTAAAAGCAGATTAAATTTGCGGGGGAGAGGGGCTTGGATTGGAATATAAATGTTCGTCTCGTGTTCCATAGCATGTCAAAAAGGTCTTCTGTTTCTTGAATTGTTTTTGAAATCTGATTTCAAAATACTTAGTATATATTGTTTCTATAATAATTCTTTAATCAGGTTCTTAAATTCCCAAGACACCTAGGTAATACAATAGTATTTTAGATTGTTTATGCCAGCATTGGCTTAAATCTCATTTCCTAAGTTCACAGACAACACTGATAAAATTTATGGACATTCTGAACTCAAAAATAAAGTCAATAGAAAGCTTTTTAAAAATCAACAATAAGAATATATTCTATATAGGCATTATAGGTAGACAAAAGAATGTCCTTTACCAGAAGTGTGCTGAAGCATTTAAGAGTGAAGTGCAATGATGTTCATAATTTAAATGGGTAGAGACAGAACTATGTGCATGTACATGAATATACAAACAAGAAAACAATTTTATTCCATATCTACCTATTTAGATACAGTATGTTGACACCTATCTATCTATCTCTCTCTCTATCTATCTATCTAAAGGGAGAGAGAGAGGGAGAGAACCTAAGCAATTGTCACAAAATGTTAACAATGTTAACCTAGATGAAAGGAATATGGGTGTTCACTGAAATGTTTCATTGTACTATTATTTCAACTTTTCTGTAGGTCTGAAATTTTTCAAAATAAAAAGTTTGGGGAAATATACACTTTAAGCTTCACATTAAATAACTAATAAATATTCAGTACCCATCAAACCCCCACGAATATGATACCCTGAGATCGAACATTCGGCAGTACCTCATTTCTTAAAACCATACTGTGAAATCTATACTAAAGATTCTTTCCAATAGACCTTAAGTGAGCACTTTAAAATATTCCCAAGGTTTCCCATGCAGGGTATAGTTAAAGAGCATTCCACTTGAGATCTTTGCCTGAAAGGCCCTATAGAATTGCAAAGTATCATTATTAAGCAAATGTTCCTGGGCCCTTGGGTGGTTCACTTAAAACACATTTCACTGTATTGAATATTCAGTACCAAAAGCACACTGTTCACTGTTAAGATTTGCAATTTAAACCCAGTTGGGAGAAGTAAAAGGTTCTTGTAATTTGCCTATACTGTATTGCACTGATGTAGTGGCTTTCATTGATAATTAAGTTCCAAAAATATGAGTTAGAGTGTGTGAACAATGGAGGAAAGCTAACCTTTCTATTATAGCTTTAGCTCTTGACTTCTTGTATTTAAGATTACAGATGCTCCATTAAATCGATTTTGTGTTTAATCTCCTCTTTAAAAACAGTGAATGCAAGTCCCCAACTTTCTTCCCTTTGAGAGAACCCAAGTATTTGACAATGAAACCTACAAGGCTCAAACCAGATGATTAACACCGCCCACTGGGGATAAGAAAACTTTAGCATGTCTCTTTTTCGGGAGTTTTCCTCAACTAACGCTCACTGGATTGGAATGTCAAAATACATTTCACACTAGATTTTCAAATAAATTTTTTGGCGGAATCAGATTTGAGAGTGCAGGGGGTGCATTTAAAATGATAAGATTAATTATGTTCCCTTTAAATACATAGATATGCTTTTTAAAAACAACAGAGAAATTTTCAACAGTAATGTGGCTTTTTAAAAAAGTTTCTTTCCAATATCTTTTCTGCTTACCTAGTTCTTGTGCCCTGTTTTAACACTTTCAGGTCCCTCAGTAAAATATAAAACAAAAATATGAAGAATATAGGACGGAAAAAAAATCAAAAATTTAGAAAGAAAAGCAGACAGGAGATTGTCTTTATACCAAAAGGGAATTACTTGATTCCCTTTTGAATTTGTGCTGGAGAGGCAGGACCCATCTCTCTGGTTCAGGCTTTCAGTGTGGGGAAATGACCAGCTGAACTATGGCGTTCACATCTATGCAGCCTCGCTTTCTCAAGCACCACTGGCGCTAGGATTACACTGCAGCATTTGGTCAGTCTCGAATTTAGAGCTTCTGGCAAGAAAATCCCATTCATACTCGATATACAGCTTACCTTCAGGAGGTAAGACTGCCTTGGCAGTGAGAACACAAGCAGTGCATTTGGGAATCCCTGTGGAAGATCCTCTCCCCACTTCTACGGGAAGAGTGGTGAGGAAGGAATGGTGTAGCAGTGATTCTCAAGTGCGGTACCCGAATCTGCAGCTCAGCATCACGTGGGAACTACTTGGAAATGCAAATTAGCCGTCCCCACCCCAGACCTACTTAAGCAGAAGCTCTGGCGATGGGGCCCAGCAATCTGCGTTTAACTAGCCCTTTGGGTGATTCTGATGTATTATCGCTGACAGAGAAACGAGAATATAAATTTTCCAAAGGAGCTTTTACATCCAGTCGGGTCAAAACCTGGAGGGGGAGACGAGGGGAGCAGGAGGTTCAACCACCGCCCGGGTGGGATGGGTCCCAGGCCCCCTGACCTGTCCGCGACCCCCTCCCGCACCCCTGCGGCCCCAGCGGCGGGGGGTGGGCACCCCGCCCCGGCCTCACCGCCCACCTCTCTCCGCCCCTAGGCCGCGCCGGCCGCCCAGCAGGAGTCAGGTCGACGGCCAGGGCGCGGCGGGCCCCTCCCGCGGCCGCGCGTGCCGGCCGCAACCCCCTTCCGCCCGGCCTGCCCCTTTGTCCGCCCCGAGGGCGGCACCTTCCCGCCCGCGGGGTGTGCGAACCCTCGGGGGGTGGGAGAGGAGGAGGGACCGGGGAGGGAAAGAGGAGGAGCGGGGCGGGCGGCTGAGTGCCAGGGTAAGGAGCCGCCGCCTCACACCCGACTCCCGTCCCGTCCGGCCCGCGGAAAGAGGCTTCTGTGGAAGGCCCGGGAGTCCCCGCGAAATGACCGCCGCGGGGCGGGATGGTGCCTCCCCCTCGGCGGGAGCCGACACAGCCTTCCAGGCCGGGAAGCCGCGGAGGCCGGCGGCGTCCGAGCCGGGCCGAGCGCGGAGCCGGCGGCGGCGCTCGGCGGGAGAGCGCGGCTAAGCGGAGGGGAGGGCCGGAGGGTGGGGCGGGGCGGGGCTGGGCCGGGCCGCGGCGGAGCCCTGCGCCCGCGCCTCCGCCTCCCGCTCCGGCTGCCGCCGCAGCCCGGACCGCGCGGGCGGGCGGGCGGGGACGCGTGTGCCCCCCGGCGGGCGGCCTGCGCCCGGGGCCAGAAGGTGCGAGGCGGCGCGGGCCTGCGCGCTAGGCCGGCAGTGGCTGGCGCGCGGGTCCCGGGACGGCCGGCAAACGCGGTGGGGGCGGGGGCGAGGGGAGAAAAGAAGGGGGAGTGCAGATTCTGTGACTGCTGGGTGCCGGTCTGTCAGAGATTCCGGCTCCAGGCTCCGGAAGACTGCCGGGAAGGCCGACGACCCCTCGTTTGCAAGGTCTTCCTGACCGCCTCCCACACAACCGTCGCTCATTTCTTCCCCACTGCGACGGGTGGGGAAAGTTGTCCACTACTCACCTTTTATCCTAGAGTCCCCAAGGACGGGATACTAAGCTGACTTCTTGGGGAGCTTCAGCTGCGGAAAAACGCTGGGCGGTTGCCACCTTTGCAGGCGGATGTGAGGGGGAGCGTCTCCTCTTCCTTCTAATCCCCCTACCCCACCCCTCGGCTACAGTCTTGGGTTTTTCCTTGCCTGTCTCCCGAACTCTTAGATAGCCACAGCACAGAGAAGGGACATGAAACCAAAAGTACCCTCTGGAGGCCAAAACACCCCGGGGATACGTGCAAGCCGAGAGCGGGAGCACCTCTGCGGTTGCCCGGACAATTAATCGCGGGAACGCAGGGATCTTCGCGGCTTCCTGTGGCTACGGCGGTCTCCGCGAGTCTTGCCCCTGCGCAAAGCGTGGTGGCTGGCGACGCATTACGTGATATCCGCGAGGTTCTCCCCTCCAGCTGAGTTATGAACTTGCACAGATCAGGCCTTTTTAAAGTCAACAATTAAAGTTGACTTTAATTTCCTCCCGCAGATTTCTAAACCTACAATTTTCCTACTTATTTCTGACCGTTCTGGAATTTCTGTTCTTAAATCTTAGGTACCTAAGGGGAAGGAAATTCGAATCACCGAAGCTTACGAGAAAGAACAGTTTTGGTCAATACTCAGCTGGTCAATCAACAGCAAATCGCCTAATAAAACAAGTTGTGCATATCTGTCTAAGGTTTATTTTGAAACTTTACGTATATCAATTGGCCTATTTTCAGTTCAATCTGCTAAAATCTGTTGAAACACTGAAATTGAGCAAAACACTCTTTTTAATGCCATAATACCAGTCAGTCAATAAAATCGATAGTGCGGGTGTCTTTTAGCAACAACAAACAATGCTTCTTTTGCTTTGACTTTGGCTTTTATTAGTTTGCTACAAGAGTTCCAATTGATAAGTATGCCAGAATTGCAGAAATCAGTTTTGTCTTCCTTTTGTTCTCTGAAGCTTCTTGAACCAGAGCAGAAAAAGTTTTGAAGTGGATTCCTTAGTTCTTCCAACATTTTTATACAGAAAGCTTCAAATAAACTGACCTTGGACAGTACTAGTCAAATCGTTTCAATTTGCAGCAACTGTTTTTTCCAGCTTCACGGTGGTGAGGCTGAGGTGAGGCGGGGGTTATGCCTCTGTTAGGATAGGTGTCATCTTGAAAAAACTACTTGAAGTACCACCTACAGAAAAATGAGAACGTTCTGCCGTTAATAGCTGCCCTTTTGAAGGTAATGGCCATTCCATTTCAGGGCTGTAAATGTAGAGTGTAGACTCCAAAGTAGTGGGCTTTGGTCCTTCCAATGTTTGCTTTCTTCAGTGTTGATCAAAGAGCTATGTGTTTGCCTTATGAGGCCCCTTTGGAAAATGTTTTTAGAGCAATTACAGACATGACAATAATTAGTTCAGCTTATTTATCTCACCTTAAGAAACTGCAAAAAATTTGAGAAAGAAACCTTTAAATAAAGACAACGGGGAAGGAAAAAAGGACTATATTGCCTATTGCGGGTTAAGTGCAGACATTTCAAAAGGAAAAAGTTGGAACCTCACTCTCCCACTCTCTAAACCCTGCAGTCCTGGTCTTGTTTTGAATTAAAATGGGGCAGCAGCCTTCCTTGGTGGCCAGCAGGGTCCTTGTTATTTAAGAGAGAGAATCTTCACAGCGACGTTGGGGGAGGGGTGGTGCTAAGTGTTAGGGAGAAACCGAGCTGCAAAATGCAACTCCGTGAGTCGGTTACGTTCCGGTGAGGCGATTGTGGAAAATTGCGTTCTCAGTATCCGAGCAAACTATTACTTTTCCAGAATCCATAAGCAAGAATCAAGGTTTTATTTCCTCTTGAAAAGTAACCTCTGCTGAGTACAGAAGTCGTTACTTGTCAAGCCTTCAATGAAAACGTGCCACCTCCTTTAGTCGAGATGGGCGTTTCTGTCTGGATTTGGAAGGGGGACCGCGCGGGTAAGGTAGACGCCCTTGAACTCAAGTGTTTAGCGCATCATGTCACGAATTTCCTAGAATTGCTGTAGATATTTTATTTCCAACACCTTCTAGAGTGGGGGCGGTATCTGCTAAGTGGGTCCCCCTCTCTGTAGGCTTGTATCCATCCTTCCCGCTAACCCTGCAGCCCTGAGCTCCTGGAAATGAGCCTGAGGTGGCTAGCGCCTGTCTGAAGAGGGAGGAGGACTGCATAGACGTGATGCCGTAAGCAGCAGTAACCCAATTTGTAGGCTGCGTTGACGAAATTAATCACTGAGGTTCCTTCCGTTTCCATCTAGAACTCTCCAGTCACAAGCCAAACCGTCTCTGTCTTCTCAGAAGGAGGACACTGGGCATGTGAGGCTGTTTGGGCCAAGACCACTGGGAAGTCCTGCAAAAATTCACTGAAAACAGGCATGAAAGATGCTCACACATGACCTGGGCGATGCGTAGGGAGGAGCGGGGTATGGGGGTGTGGCGGCGCTAACCCCAATCCACTAGGGTCTGCGGGGGCGGGACTCACCCCGACGGCTGTGCGGGACCAAGCTACTCCAGGGTTCACAAGACACCCTTTGCAGTGACCAATGCAGACGTCCAGTTCGATTACCATGGAAGCTCTGCAGGCCGATTCAACTTGACTCAAACGTATAACCCATCTCTTTCACAAGGGAAAGAGGGACCCGTGACTCCCTTCACTTTGACGGCACTGGAACGCGTAGAGCTGTGAGCAACAGCTTGTGTGTGTGTGTGTGTGTGTGTGTGTGTGTGTGTGTGTGTGTGTGTGTGTGTGTGTGTGTAGGTGTTGGCGCACATATTCGATTTCCAAACATCTTTGAATCTGTTTTCTCCTTTGTGACTTACAAACCCAGTAAATTCCAAAGAGCTTGATGGTGTTATCAGACACCTAAATGCACGGTCAGCTTTCCTCCAAAATTGGGTTTTCTGTTTACTCTTCAAAAATCTTTTAGAAATGTGTGAACTCACCATATGAATCCCCCTATAGGAATCACTCAGTCAAGAGAAATGAGTTACATATATAAAATGACTGAGGTAGATTTTTAAATAAAAAGTTAAAGTGAGGCACACAAAAAATATTCCAATATACTGTACAACCTCATTCAGAAAAGCAGATATCTTTCACGTCCCCACAAGCATTCTTTGCCCTAGTGTCCTCAGAGTGACTTCTGATATCCCCACTTCTTCAAAAAAAAAAAAAAAGTTAGAGAAAGCCTGTACCCAAGTTTTGGGTGGGATTCAATATACTAAGCAAAATATGCTCAACAGATGATAGTAGAGATGAAGCCAGAAAACAACTCCAGCTATTTAAACTGCCAAATGAGACATAAAGCTGCATTGTAAAAATCATCTGGAAAACAGGTTTTCCCATTGAAGTCGCTATGTGTTAATTACTGTGAGCTGGAAGACTGGAGATCGAACGCCTGGAAGCCGACTTTCACCCCGCATACGTAAACGGAAAAAGTGCTGAACCGCAGCCAGAGGGCTCCTGCTCGGACTCATTGCCATGCATGCCTGGACATTAATATGTGTTCATGGAGGGCTCGTACAGTACGAGGTGTTATTTCCTTATAAAGAAACACCAGGTCTCGCTTTCCATTCTTCTTACAAAATTATTCGCATTATTTATGCTACATTGAGCGATCTAATTTCTTCGTGATAGTCAGCTAATTGCTCTGGCAGGTAATTAGAAGCGGTTTACAACGCAAAGGGCTTTTGCATTGCCCCTCGGATTATTAAGTTGCGCTGTAAATTATACCATATTTGCTGGGGAAAAATTCTTTTGAGCAAGTTCTGTTCCTGCGATCCGAGATGAAATCGGCTCCCCACCCCAGCTCCCCCTCATACACACCCCTCCCTAGCCACCCCCACTGCCACCACACCCCCTGCTTTTCCTGGACTCAGAGTCGAATGATTCTAAAGCACGCGATTTTGTTCGTGTTCACTGGGCCGAAATAACGTGGCCATTATGGCCTGAAATGGGCCAGGTTTGAAGCGAGCTTCCTGCGCGCCTGCAATATCCAGCAGGCATGTGGGAAAAGAACGGCTTAAATGGGGACATCTGTTCAGTGCTGCTCATCTTACTCTTACAGCCAGGTCAGGTTAAGAGAATAACCTGTTCGCCACCTTTTTTTTTTTTTTTTTGTTAATAAGACTATTAGAAAAAAAAAGCGAGCACACACACAAACAACACTAATTGAGCTGCCGTAGAAGCAAAGAATCAGACACACAAAGGTAGCAGCTGAGTTACAAGAGGAACTGTAAAAAATAACCATTGGGCTATTTCAGTGAAAATCTACAGGGCTGCGAGGAAAAAAAAGAAAGAAAGAAAGAAAAGAAAATTGAATCTGTGAGTTTAGAAATGCTCTCTACAAAAATGGTTTTACATTAAGAGATTTTAAGAACTCAACAAAGACTGGTTTATTTTCAGGTTTTCATTTTCATAAAATTGATCTGAAGGTAAACTTCAATGGAAAAAAATTTTCTTACGCTTTCAAGTACTCTGAGGCCCCAACTTTTTGTTATTGGTGTTTTTTGGTCTGTGTTATCTCTGAGACAAACCCCAAGTGGGGGCATCCTAGTTTGTCCCCTGATTTTAGAAAAGCGAAATGTATCCCCTTTCACAAATATCACCCATTTGTAAACCTTGTACAATGATGTGAACACATGTGCAGTTAAACCTAGAGACCCGGTGCAGCTCCTAGATTATTTGTAATTAAACACAATTCCCAGAGTAACATTTATCTTCCCGAAACTGCGATTGCAATTGTCACCCGTCTGGTGGAGACGACGGGGTAATCTGGGAGCATTACCTCCTCTAGTAATAGAACAGAATGAAAAGAAATCAATATTGTTGAGGATAAGAATTTAGTAGTTTTTAAGTCTGCGTGTTAGCTGTGAGAAAGTGATATATAATACCAAAAGAGAAAACAGCCGAAACAAATCCACTCTAGGAAAAAATCAGGGACAAACTTGTCTGAATGTCTAAGCCTCTCTCTTTCTCTCTCCTGCCTTGCACAACAAGAATACACACACACACACACACACACACACACCACCCCCAAATGAGCAAACTCTCTTTTCCCTACATGTGTTTCCTTCATTTACGTGATGAAAGAGAAATATGAAGTGCTGTAGAATTAATTATCAATTTCATCTGTGGGCTGTCAGGGAGATGAATACGACATATACCATAGAGTACACGTCTGCCTGTAGACCTAGCACACGATCATATCAACATACTATGATGATATGAACATTATGCATGCATACAACAAATAAGGAATTATGATTTTTCTTCCTTTACTATAGGAAGAAATACCAATTTGGCTAAATATCTTCATATTTTTCCTATCTATGAATTTACCAATACATTCATATGATTGATATACTGGAAAACTCTCCCTTGTCTTTCTGAATATAGGCAATTTGAATGCCCTAGCTAAAGGGAATCAAAGGATGTAATATCCTAAGTTAGATGAGTCTCTTTCAATTAAAACGTCCCTAACTTTTGAATGTTTCGAAGCGTCAGAGAAAAAGAATAAATATTAAGCAGTGTGATGGTGGGGGGGGATCGAGTCAATTAAGAAATAATGTGCTTTCTCAAGCAGTCCTATTTATTTAAAAAGAGTCACCAAGGCAAGGCTTTGCATCCAGCCGGAGATCCTATGCAAGTAGATCAAGAGTCACTACTGCTTCGCTGTGGTCAACAAATGCATCCAATTAAGCAGTACCAGGAAAGTAAGGACTCGGCTGTAAACGTGGCCGGATAGTTTGAAACCGAATAGCCTCACTAATAGGGGCTATTGTTCAGTATGGAAGTTCCCATTTTCCAATCAGGAAAATACAGCCCTCTCTGGGCTCTGGCTGACTGATCCCTTCCCACCTACAGCTCAACAATCTGCCACCAGCGAGGGGCTTTTATTACCTCCCTTCCCAGGAAATGTTAGGCAACTTCCTAGTAAAGCTGCCCGAAAGCAGGAATGGACAGCAAAAGGGCACTCCTCAGGAATCCACAGGTCCATGCCTGGCCAGATTTTCTTTTCAGCAGGAAAGAAACTTTGACTAGAGAGCTCCGGGCGAGGAGACACCCCCAACCTGGCCCAGACCGCTCCTCCCCGCAGCCGCCGGCGGCGCTCGGCTCTCTCCCCACCCTACTTCAGGCTTTATTTAATAGCCAACGAGTCCGCGCACGAGGTCCCCGCACAGTGTCCAGGGATTGGGGGCTGTCTCCCTATTTGGGGAGAGGCACCCACCAGGGCACCTGGGTCTTCAGCGGGCACTGGCCGGTCAGCTTCCAGAGCTTGCGCGTCCCTGCCAACGCTCAGGAAAGCCAAATGCGAAGAGCCCGGTTTAAACGTACCCAGCAGAGACAGGCGCCTATATAGTTCATGTGTACTTTTTTTTTTTTCTAATAGGCTTTTTCAGCGCTGTGTATTTACCAGACCACACTTAATACGTTCAAAACCTTATTTGGTGTAGATGTGTGGCCGGACACTTGAAAGCCTGGATAACTTTGATGTTTTCAACTATAAATCCCCACTTGTACTTAATGGTTACAAATGGTTTTATTTACTTGTCGTTCTATCTACACATTTTAATCTATTTAACCAAACAGCAGAGGCATATTTCATTCCCCACTCCCGGAAAAGGAAAAGCAGGGATCGAGGCCTCTAATTTTTTTTGGACCTTCCATTTCTTTGGTTGTGAAAGCGTAAGAGCTCCAGATTGCAGCATTGATTAGTCTTCAAACCCGGCTGCAAAAAAGCTCCCCTTCTCCACTCCATCTAAGGAGATGTTGATGTATATTGTAGCTGCAAGGTGTTAGATATACTTGAGCAAGTTGTCCCCAGGATGTAAATTAGGTCCCAAAAGCTGTTGTCCAAATCGAAGAAACAGAGAAATTAATCTGGGAGACTATCCATCATCACCGGTAATAAAGAGAGCGACATGGATGAGACAGATGATATGATTAAGGGGCTGTGGTCGTTTTAATTAACTTTTTGCTGTCCTGTAATGATCAAACTGGTCACCAGACCCGGTCAATAAGCATGTTAATATCAAACAAATAAAACCAGGGATGATTAAAAACCTCCTGGTTTATTAAATTTGAAATTCAAATGAAATTTATGCTGCAGATGCATACAGAATGCTAATAGATTTTAGCTTTATTGAAAGTGGATCTCACAGGTTTGCAAGAAACAGCAGAATATCCATCTACCCCTCTCCCTGCCAGCACTTAAACTTCATATGGGGTGGGGAAACTTTTAATTAATGTTAGAAAGGCTGCACTTCCTGTCTTTCTTCCCCTTCCAAACCTCCATATTATTATGGTATAATACTCAAGAGCAGTGATCAATATCACCAAAAGTAAACTGAACTGGATGTGCCATGAAATGCTTTGCTGGACAGGCTCTATCTACAATGGATTACAGATGTTCCCTCCTGTGGGCGATTCAAAAATAATAGAGTCACTTCTGCAAAGTGGAGAAAGAGCTGCTATTAAGACCAGTTTCACTGAAACCAGAAGCAAGATTATTGTTGTTTTAATTTTTGGTCAATTATATAATTCTCTTTGTCTTTCCTTTTAAATTCTGCTGTCTTATGCCTTATGACAAACACTAACCACTTCTTTTGGGGTGGGGGGGGTAGGATGAGAAAAAACCTTTGACACTACTACTATAAAATAAACACCTAACTTAAAAATGGGAAAAAATGGAATACACATATACATGAAAACATAAATATATTTTTCCATAATGAAGAAAGATGCACGTGCAAACCTTTGTGAAAATCTGCTGCGAGCCAACCTTACGCAAACTGAGAAATCCAGTGTGTTCATTAAATCCATACCAACACTGTGATCCATTGTTATAGGCAGAATTACATGATTCTAAAGTGAATTTATATAAATGAAATCTTAGAGGTAGATACTCAAAATTGTAATCACATGATGCTGTTTTTCTAATTCCTAGCATTTTTAAGGAAACAGTGGTTAATGCCTTTGTTTACTCTCAGAATCAGTATTTAACTTTTCAATAGTCCTGCCACACTTCCTACCAGAGATAGGAGGATAAAAAGATAAAATAAATAACTATTCATAGAAGAGAGTCTTCCCTCAAACCTTTTTTTCTCCACCTTTGAGGATGATGGTATTGATTAGAATTAAACCCCAAATTTGAACAACTGTATATTAGGTTCTTAAAATGAATATCATTATAGAAGGAGACCAAAGCAATGAAGTTAATTCTCTTTTATTTGTTAAACAGAGTTCCCTCCTTTCCCCCACCCCTTCCTCCTTCTGGGCTGGCCTGTCACGCCTTCTCAACACGCTAAAATCATTCAGAGTGGCTTGCAGGGAGAAACACGACATTTATGGTAAGCGTCAGCCTTCAGAGAAAGAAAGCAGTTCATTAATTTACTTCACACTTACTTCAAAGTATAAGAGTGTACCTTACCCCCTTGATCAATAGATATATATGATATACAGTCAATATCCCAACACTGTTAAAAAGGGGTCAGAAACACACTCTCATACCACAAACATCAGCCTCAACTCTGCTCCATGAAACAAATGCTACAACCTGACTTTGGAGTTCAGTAAACCCCAGGAGGATTTTTTTTTTTTTTTGACATCTCCAGAAGCTGTGACGTACTTGAGGAAGGTTCAAAAACAATAATAAAATTAACATGTTTCTCCAGTCAAAACAAAACACTTCTCTCAGCTAGTATCATTTTAATCAACTCCGACTTAAAATTAGATTTCTGGGAGCATTTGCAACTGCTTCAAAATGTGAATTACTTTTTTTAAACATATGAATATTCAATAGGGCTCCAAGGGCTGTGGACTTTTTGTTACACTGGTATGGTGCTTTCTGTAGTTTATGATGTTCCCTTGTGGTGGCAGTGAAATTGTAATTACATTTCTGAAGGCAACTAATAACACAAATGGCAAGCAAGTTCTAAAACCCACCAAATTTGAACTGTCTATTGACATGCATACACACTCATAGATATCCGGCCCAAACGCCATTAGACACAGACGCCTCCATACATGTGGTCCACGATTTGTCAACAGCTTGTTTCTATTCTCAGATAAATAAAACTCAAAGATTTCAGTCAAAATCCTGATTTTTTTTCTCAGAAAGAGGCGGCGGGATTTCCTGTGAAAACTCCTAAATACCATAAAACGCTCAATTTCTCACCCCCAGAAAAAACAATACTCTCCCACCCCCTTCTCTATCTAATCCTTTTGTATTGAAATTTACTCATCGCCACGGGACAAACACACCCTCTCCCCTAGAGTGAGACTTGCACTTCCAAAGCCGAATCCCATCTCAGAAGAAAAAACAAAAAGCTACCGCAGCAAAGTAACAACTTTTTGACGCAGGCGCACACAAGCCCTAACTCTGTTAAAAAAATACCCCTCAGCCTCCCTAAATTTCTACCCTTCGGCTGTAGAGCCAGGAAAGGAGAGGAAGGTATTAATACGATTTTCTTTTAAAATGTAGTGATAGTATCCATGAAATTAAGGGGGGAAAAATCACTCAAGATTTGAGCTACAGGAAACCAGAGGAAGTTGGCGACAGTGATAGCGTTTGTGAATATTTATTTATTCAGCCTCACTCAACTTCGCAGTTTCACTCTTCAAATCACCATGTCTCTCTTTTACGTATGTGCACTTCACTGCACTGTTCCTGTTCTCCACCCCCAGTTCTGTGGCACAGACACACACAAGCACACACGATTCCCCCCTTCTCTCTCACACAAACATTCACACAGCCTTCGTCTCTCCCACATCAAGCGGACACACACTCATCCACCCTCCCCCTCTTTTCACACACTCATATTCACACTCCTTCCTCTCCCACAACACCAAACACACTGAGACACCACCTCCCCCGTCCACGCACACTTTACTGCACTGTCCCTCTTCTCTCCCGAGGTTTGTCACTCACAGTTACACTACACTCACACCCTTCCCCTCAACACTTTACTGGTCCGTCCCTCTTACCCCCCTTTGTCACACATGCAGCTAAACTGTCACTCACAACCCCCTCTCCCTCTCTGCACTGTCCCTCCCCTCCCCCCGTCACTGTTACACTGCTATACTCTTGCCCCCAACCTCCCCCCATCCCATCCCTCAGTCTGCAGTGTCTTCTTCTCAGCTTGGTCACACTTGTACACAGTTACACTGTTACACACACACACAACCGCTTTGCAACACACACACAGTAACCCGCGCCGCTCCCGCTCCAAACACCACCCCCCCCACACCCCCCCGAGGCGGCCGGCGGCGGCGCCGATGACCTCACGGCGCGCGCGCGGCGCGGCCCGGCGAGGCCGCAGATTGGCTGGCCGCGCCTCCGCGGCACTTCAAAGCCGGAGAGGGAGCTACAATTGTGGTGGAATGGGCGGAACTGATCATTGTATTGCACACCTCTAAAAAAAACACTGCCTCTGATTTATCAATATAAAAAAGATCCTCTGAGAGGAGGAGGGCACTTTTGTGTGATGGCAACTTCACTTCTAGGGGTGAGTCTCAGGATTTTCTCTTGCTGGTTTAATTAGTTTCCTTTTATTGCCGATCGGAGGGGGTTAAAGTCGCCCCGGCCAGGCCACGGGCTATCAGTCTCTATTGAGAGCTTTTTTTTCCCCCTTTAAATACAAGTGAGTTTGGAGAAAAGAAAGAGGGGGAGAGGGGGGCAGAGTCACTTTTTTCAGAGCAGGAAAAGGTTCGAAGGGCATTTAGACAAGCCACCTCGCAGCGCCCGGCCTCTCCCCGCCCGGGAGACGTGCGCCCAGCCCATTTTACGTGCGACGATTTCGAGGGTAAAGAGAGCAAGTTTTTCCTCCTGGGCAAACTGCAGATTTTCCCTCTTCCCCTTAGAAAATTCCGCAGCCCGCCTTGTCTTGCAGGTACGTTGAACCCGTCTCTCTTTCTCTTTTTTACTATTGTAGACTTTTTTTTTTTTTTTAAAGAAAATCAGGAAGAGCGAGCCAGCCCTATAGTTTGACGTCTTTTGGCCTGGGAGAAACAACCCAGGATGGGTTTGTGGGGACCGGAACAGGATTTTCAAAGCTCTTCTGTGGATTACAGGGGTAGCGCTCTTAAAAGCAATCCAATGGTTTTTCCCCAGGCTTCTCCGCAAAGGAATCTTCCTTCCTCCCCAATCTGGACTTTTTGCTTGCTTGTTTGTTTCGAAGTGCCTGGGGCCTTGTGTGCGCAAGAGTGTTGTTTTAGCTGAGAATACTTGTCAAACTCTTCTTTAGCATGGCGCTTTGCTCCCGAATCAGACGCCGGCAGCCAAACTTGTCCCCTCCCGTAGAGTAGAAAGCAGCCGGGCGCCGGGGCTGTTGGGGGAGCCAGGTGAGTTGGTGGCGCCGCGCCGCAGCGAGAAATGGGGTGCAGTGGGGCGTTTTGGAGGCTACCGGAGGACTAATGCACATTTCCTTCCTCCCTCCCCCACTGGCCCTTTGCCCACCTCCCCTCCCCCACCCCGTCTCCTCTCCTCCTTCTCTCAGGAAGAACCGAGGTTGGGATCGACTCCTTTGGCCATGCTTGCTGCTACCTGTAATAAGATCGGCAGCCCCAGCCCATCTCCCTCCTCCCTCTCGGACAGCTCATCTTCCTTCGGCAAAGGCTTCCACCCCTGGAAACGTTCCTCGTCCTCCTCCTCCGGCAGCTGCAACGTAGTGGGCTCCAGTCTCTCGAGCTTCGGCGTGTCGGGCCCCTCCAGGAACGGCGGCTCGTCCTCGGCCGCGGCGGCTGCCGCGGCGGCGGCGGCTGCGGCTGCGGCCCTGGTGACCGACTCGTTCAGTTGCGGCGGCTCGCCGGGCTCTAGCGCCTTCTCCCTAACCTCCAGCAGCGCTGCCGCCGCTGCCGCGGCAGCCGCCGCCGCCGCCTCGAGCTCTCCCTTCGCAAACGACTACTCGGTGTTCCAGGCCCCTGGCGTATCGGGGGGCGGCGGCGGCGGGGGCGGCGGCGGCGGCGGCTCCTCCGCGCACTCGCAGGACGGCTCCCACCAGCCAGTGTTCATCTCCAAGGTGCACACCTCTGTGGACGGGCTGCAGGGCATCTACCCGCGCGTGGGCATGGCGCACCCATACGAGTCGTGGTTCAAGCCCTCGCACCCCGGCCTGGGCGCCGCCGGCGACGTGGGCTCGGCCGGCGCCTCCAGCTGGTGGGACGTGGGCGCGGGCTGGATCGACGTGCAGAACCCGAACGGCGCGGCGGCGCTGCCCGGCTCGCTGCACCCCGCCGCCGGGGGGCTCCAAACCTCGCTGCACTCGCCGCTCGGAGGCTACAACTCGGATTACTCAGGCCTGAGCCACTCAGCCTTCAGCAGCGGCGCCTCTTCACACCTGCTCAGCCCCGCCGGGCAGCACCTCATGGATGGCTTCAAGCCGGTGCTGCCCGGCTCCTACCCGGACTCGGCCCCATCGCCGCTGGCCGGAGCTGGGGGCTCCATGCTGAGCGCGGGGCCGTCTGCGCCGCTGGGGGGCTCCCCGCGTTCTTCCGCCCGCCGCTACTCCGGCCGCGCCACCTGCGACTGCCCCAACTGCCAGGAGGCGGAGCGGCTGGGTCCGGCCGGGGCGAGCCTGCGGCGCAAGGGCCTGCACAGCTGCCACATCCCGGGCTGCGGCAAGGTGTACGGCAAGACGTCGCACCTCAAGGCGCACCTGCGCTGGCACACGGGCGAGCGGCCCTTCGTGTGCAACTGGCTCTTCTGCGGCAAGCGCTTCACGCGCTCCGACGAGCTGCAGCGGCACCTGCGGACCCACACCGGCGAGAAGCGCTTCGCCTGCCCTGTCTGCAACAAGCGCTTCATGCGCAGCGACCACCTCAGCAAGCACGTGAAGACGCACAGCGGCGGCGGCGGTGGCTCGGCGGGGTCAGGCAGCGGCGGCAAGAAGGGCAGCGACACCGACAGCGAGCACAGCGCCGCGGGCAGCCCGCCTTGCCACTCCCCGGAGCTGCTGCAGCCCCCCGAGCCTGGGCACCGCAACGGCCTGGAGTGACGCGCACCCCGCCCCTGCCCCTCTCGCCTTCCCCCTCCCACCTTGGTCCGCTTGGGCCCTGTGGGTCCTGGCCTCAGTTCCAGCCTCTCTACACTGCACCTTGCTCACTCTCTCTGTCTCTTTCTGCCCGTGTCCCTCTCTCTTTTAACTCCCTCTGTGACAACTTTGTAAAGGGAATGTGGACATGTAAGTAACACGCGTTGCTCTCCTGGGCCCTGGCTGTCTCTCTCCACCGGGTGACACTGTCGGAGCCCAGTACAGCCCAAGCCAGCGCCTTGCCGGGCCTTTAATTTTGGTCCTCTCCTCCTCGTCCTCCCTCCGTCATCCCCAGCTTTGACGGGCACATCTTTTAGAGGAAAGCGGCCACTGGAGGTAGAGCTGGACCGATCCAGTGCCTGGGAGACCGGGGGCCTCCGCACGTGCGGTAACAACTAGGCTGAGCAAGGTTGAGCAGCGCCGTGGGGAGGGCGAGGCAGTAGGCCCACCCATGGCCTCCCCCCGCCCCCCCCACCCCGGGCTAGCGACTTGGTACCAGAACCTCAGTCTTGGGCGTCTAGGCTGCGGAGCGCCCTGCCCTGCCGCTGCGCACCGCTGCCTGTCCTGCGCTGAGCCGTCGGGAGCCCATCTGGCGGCACCGAGACCAGAGTTTCCTAGTTTAGCTCTCCGACGTCAGCTCTGCCTCTTTTTCTTTGTTCCCTGGGGTGGAACCGAAGCAAGTTTCAGCTAAGGGCAGTCTTGGTGAATCGCTGCAGCAGCCTTCCTTTATCTTTATAACTTTTTTTTTTTAATGAAAAAGAAAAAAAAAAACTAAAGAAAATAAGAAAAACAGCATCCTTCCATTTGGTTTCCCTTCTAGATAGCTTTTCCTCTAGCAGTGAGCAAGTCTTTCTCTCGAAACTTTGCTAATATTGATCCCAAAGTTATTTTGATCGCATTAACTTAACTTATGGGTTGGGGTTGGGGGTGGGGGTGAGGGTAGGTGTCTTTTTCTTATGCAAAAATACCCCTTTCCGGTGAGACCAGATTAACTATCTCCGTGTTTGTCCTTTTCTACCTCGTTTTCACCACTCCCGAGCATAATCTCCTTTTTTTTTTTTTTTTTTTTGCTAGTCTAGCCGTCAATTTGTATAGTACCCATTTCTGTAAATTTTTGCAATTCGTTGAAGATTCTTAGGGTTAAACTTTTTTTGTGTGTGTGATTCAGACTTATAAAGAAGTGAAGAAGCTGTCGTTTATTTCAGACGAGGCTGTAGTTTAAATGCCAAAAGGGAAAATAGAAAAAAAAATTGTAAGATATATCTGAACCTAATGGTTTGTACAACTGGAGAATCGTTCTAGATTAGGTATCAATTAACTATAACTCCACCAATGTATGGGTGCGAGGTGCAGTTGTCCAGGAGACGATTTTGTATAGTATTTTTCTTGTACATTACTTCCAGTAAATATTTGAAAATATATTGAAGTAAACTTGATTTTTTTTTTTTGGTCACAAGAAAATATTAAGAGTTATTCTTGCAGTTCTGATGAGCTGCAGGTTTATTGAACTCACTTCTGGAGGTGCAGAGCCACAAACGCACTTTCCGGGCCTAGTTTTGCTCGAGTATGAATTTAGATAGGTATCAAACTGTAACTAAGACAATATTTGATAAATGTGGGATGACACTTAATTTAATGGAGCATGTACTTATTTGCATTTGCTGGCAGTTCAGGCATAGTTAAAGTGAGAGTTCACCTATATTTCATAATAACTGGGTCTGCCAAAACCCATGTGTTAAATAAATTGTCCAAGTGAATCTCAACTAATTTTGGCCTTTGTGTATTTCCTAAAGGTAATATTGTTAACTGTTAATAAACACTCCTGACACTACATTTAAATGTTTGCAGATTCTGCAAACTAATTGCTCATTGTAATGTTGAAATAATTTGGATATTTCACATTGAAATGAAAAGCCTTTCTCTGGAACATTTTAGACTTGCATTTTAAATGCATGAAATGTAATTGATTTATTTGTAATATTTTAAATGGTATTAATAAACTCAGATAAAAGACTAGGTCAGTTAATTTGTATTTTTTTTCCTTTTTAAACTATGGACATTTGCATTTATCTTCAGTTAAATGTCTAATTTAAACAAAATATAATCCTGTTTGTGGTAATATTTAAATAATTGCCTTTAAGATATTACTTAGATGGAATGCTATATTTGGCAAAGCTGTGTTTTCTCTATTTACCAAGATAAAGACTGTAGTGTCTAAGAAATGTAATTAATTATTTACCAGTAGATTTAGCTCCAAGCATCAGGATTTACTGACCTCTTAAAATTTGTACAAAGTCACCAAACAATCTAAAGAAATTTCTCTGTTCTGCTTCTTCTCACTCTCCAGAAGGATTCAGGTTGTTGGCCATTGATTGCATTTGGTATTTAAAAGGCCACATCTTACACAAGAAGATCAATACATCTAAAATAAAAACATGGGTTTGGGGATAACTTTTGTTGTTAGTGGGTGGAGGAGGTCAGGCTAACAAAAGCTGGTTTTTGGCATTCCATGTCTTAGCTAAAGATTATGTAGAGGTAAATATCAGTAGTAGATTCCTGTTGAAATGAGTTATCTGTTCTTTTAAAGTCTCTAAACAGCCACCAAAGAAAAGGAAGGTTAAACCTTAATCTATCTACTAGGCTACTGTCCATAGGTGTCAATGATGCCAATAAAAAAATATTGTCTTGTTATGTCTAAGTGCATTTAAGCAATGGGTGTTCCTTGAGCCATACTTTGAAACATAAAATACTTTAAATGTTGATTGCTGTTTTATCAAACTATTTCACTATTAGATTAATATTATTATTTTGAAACAAACTGAATAAAAAGTTAGAGTGTTCAGATTCTCATAAGTTTAGCTTCTTTCTTTCTGTTTGCATTCCCCCACCCTAAGTTCAGTCTCGGTGTGCATCTTGAACTAAAAATTTTCCAGTGAAATTTATATAGTCTTTATGATCCATAGAAACGGAAGTGAAAATAGAATGCTATAAATACTGTAAATTCAGAAGAAAAAAAACAATTAGGGATAAAATATTTTAGAATAATGCAGTTTGTGCCCAAGTAGCAGAGTGCCTTAATCCTGTTGCCTATGCTGATGTTTGAGACTTCCAATCCTATGGTTTTAGGCAAGCAAGTTAGCTCTGATTCTTTGCTGTACTATAGCTCTAAATAATGTTTTTAAAAAGTAAAATAGTCTCCTTCGTCACTTTCTTCCTAGGAATCACACACAGAACACAATTTAAGTGTTGCTTCTTTTTTATTGAAAGTTGCAGAGCTGAGGGATTCGGAGAAAACAGTTCTGAATGAGTTAAATGTAGTGGCAGGTAAGCAGAAAGCAGCTTGGTACATTTATAATATCAGTTGTATTATACACAGAATCACATTTGATTTACGAAGTGGGTGATGACAAGGAGAGATATTGTCTGGAAGAAGATTTCTTTGGGGTGGATGAACGGGGACAGATTTTTCTGTAGCATAGATGTTCAAACTTTCACTTTCTTCCTTTGGCTCCTCCTCTCTGTTCTACCTTTGGTTTATTTTGTATTGTTGGTTATTGAGCAATATTTCTAGATTCATTTTCTGCAGGGTGGGCAGGGTTCCCTTTTGGGGATGAACATCTTTTTGGAGGATAGAGGATGAAGTGCAAAATTGTGGTTTCTTCCTGCTTTATCTGTGCTAAAGCACCTCTTAACAGTGCCTGCAGGCTCACTCAAATGAAGCCAAAGTCTTGGTCTCACTTTGAACCAAGGGACCAGCTTCCAGTCTTACAGATCAAGGTAGAGTTAAACTAGTTGTTGACCCAGAGGTCAGGCCAGCATATATCAGTCCACCCTCTGGAGACTAGAATAGGACTGCAGCTCAGTCCAGCTTTTCTGTTAACCTGTCTCATTTCTTCCCCAAACATGAGTGTTTCTTCCTTATCCTGCTTTTTCCTGTTCTGGTCCAACTTCTTTTTGGATGATGTCTTTTGCTTAGGGACGTGACTGTGATTTGTTAAGGTTGGGCTATCAACAAAAATATTTTAGGCTAAAACTTAATTTAAACAAATGTGATGAGTTTTTCTCATCCCTCTCCTATAACAACTGATATTAGAAAAAGTTCCTGGATGGGTTTGCCCTCCTTCCACTGTCCTCTTAACTCCAATCTTGGTATAACTTCTCAACTGAGGTTCCCGTGGGGACAGAATGCTGAAATTAAAAAAGACAAGCACGTGATGAGACTGGACTCCTGGGCGGACAGATCGATAATCCTGCCATCAACATTTTCATCTCCCCGTGGATCTTTTGGTTTGATTATTGAATGGAATGTTACAGAAGGCCACTGGAGGAATTTTTTAAACAAATATTTTATTTTAGAGGATTAGCTCAAAGGTCAGATGATCTTTTAGGCTGGTAAATTAAGGTAGGAACTTTACAGAAAAAAAGTAGATATGATTATTCTCTGGTGGCCTAAAATGGTAAAGATGAATATTATTATGAAAGAAGTTCTACATTTTGCTCAATTTTTCATACAAATAGCCTCAAAGAGGGGTTAATTTGATGCAGGTATTTTGAATAAACTGGGGCTTTTAATTTCCTGCTGGCTTTTGCTGCTTCTGTCCAAACAGGCAGGAATTATTATTTCTTCCTACACCCCTAAGAAAAACTCAGGTATGATCAAGTCTCCTCTCTCTCTTTTAAAAATATGGTTTCTATAGTTGTTTGCTTTTTTCCCCCCTTTCTTTAAAAAATGCCCCAGCAGATTAATTCTATCGCTGTCTTTAAAGAAAATCGTATTAAGGGATCAACAGGAGTGAAGTGTACTCATTTTTAAGTTAGGACTGTAGTTCTGGGTGGCATCCTTTGAAGACTTTGCTCGATATACAATTGTTGCTGTTGTTTAAAAAGTAAGATTCAGAATTTGCTTTCGCCCTATTTATTCCCTGCTTCCGGATTAAAGGAAAGCCGATAATTCCTTGCTGTCCTGGGCTCCAGCGGCTGAGGTTTAAGGGGATGCGCGTCAGTGGCCATCTCTTTAGGTTCGCTGTATTCCCTGCGCGCAGAAGTGTTGATTTGCTTGGGGGCGGGGTGGGGTGGGGTGGTGGAATCTATTTCTTTTCGTCCCTGGGCGCGTGTTTAATTTAATTTAATTTTCTGCGGAGTCTCCTGGCGGTGAGGAAGCAGCCTTATACATTTTACTTTGGTTCCTAATGACAGTCGGGGCTTCTAGAGCGCTGGAGACAGCGAGGAGAGCTGGTGGGGCGTGGGGAGTGACTGGGAACAAGAAATAAAGCGCCCGCTCAAAACTGCCGCTTTTCATGGTGTTCTTTCAAGTCCATCTTATTGGGGCTTCTTTTAAGCCCACTCCCTAACTTTACTCCTCAGACAAGCATTTCTTGCTGCTTAGGAGGGAAGGGTGGAGGCGCCCTCTGCATCCCTTGCGGGGTTCGAGGCGGAGGTCTGGGCTGCCCAAAGTTCCCCTCATTCTCTGTTCCATTGAGTTCAAGGGTAGGTTTTGAGCCCAGGAGAATTTCCCAGCCTTTCTAAACGCTACCTCCTCTTTCCTCTCACTTCTGGACGTGCCGGCTGCTCTCAAAATGACCCTCCGAGGCCCCCGGGAAGAGTTCGGAGGAGGCGAGGCGCGTCGTCCGCCCGAGGGTTGCAGTGAAGGGTGGGGCGGCAGTCGGGTCTACCCGCGAGCCCCGGTCCCCTCCCGCAGTCCCCCTCGTGCTGCTGGACAAGCCGCCCTGCGCGGTGCCAGCGCACACAAAGACGTCGCGGCCGCCTCCGCGCGCTGCGCGGATTGCGAGCGCCACCACGTGCCCCGCGACCGCGCTGCAGCGCGCCCGCCGCAGGCGACACCAGCCCGAGCAGCCCGCGCTTCCCGGAGCCTCTCTGGCTCCACCAAAACCCACCGTGGGAATCGCCGCGGTGAGCCTCCCCCGCGCTCACCTCCCAGCTCAAAAGACACTCGAGGGGCTTTCCTGGTGGCGCAGTGGTTGAGAGTCCGCCTGTCGATGCAGGGGATACGGGTTCGTGCCCCGGTCCCAGAAGATCCCACATGCCGCGGAGCGGCTGGGTCCGTGAGCCATGGCCGCTGAGCCTGCGCGTCCGGAGCCTGTGCTCCGCAACGGGAGAGGCCGCAACAGTGAGAGGCCCGCGTACGGCAAAAAAAAAAAAAAAAGATACTCGGGCCGGATAGGGATGGGGGGATTCCCTTCCCTTCTTTTTCTCTCCGAATCCCCAAGCATCCTTCCTCTGTCCTTGGCCATCCGAGCGCCTGGACCCTGGGGCCTCTGTCCCACCCTATCCGGGGCTGATAGGCCAAGTTCTGCGTCTTGCCGGTGCCACCCGGGCCTGCCGCGGCGTGGACGGGCTGAGGGTGTTCATCCCGAACTTGTTGGATATTTCTCTCCTGGCTTTAGCAACGACTGTTCTCTTTTCTTGGCCAAACTACTTTGTTCACTCTCACCCGCCTCCTCCCCCTTTCCTCCCCCGTGGCAGATCAACAAACTGCAGCGTCCTCCGTCGGCAGGAAGTGTTCTTCTTGTCATTTTATTATGGGTTTGCCAGGAACTTGTGCACCTTTTCTCACACTGTTATCTTAAGGGAAGCAGAGTCAAGTCTGATTGGCTGTGATTTTTGATTTCAGGAATCAAAAGAACAGTTTAGCCACTTAAGGGACTATCTAGGGGAGAATCTTACCGATAGGTAGATATAGACATAATCACTGTACCTGTTGAACAGAACTCAACTTGTCTTTACCAAGTTGTACCTAAATCCCAACAACCTCTCTTGGGCTTTCTTCCCTTCCCTTCTTGCCCCTCCACCCTTCGGGCAGCTGGATATTTGGGGAGCGCTAGCCACATTCTCCAGGCCCCGTATTTTGGTGACATCTGAAGGAAAGGGAGGATGGATCAATCTCTAGGAAAGAGTACCGTACTCCCTTTAAAGATCTTTACTTTGAAAACGTACCTGCCGCTCCCTGGGGGCGGGGGGGGGGCTGAGGAACAGAGCCCTCTCCCAGGAAGCCTCTCCCTGCCCCTGACTCTCTTAGGCGCCTCTAGGACTTGGGCCCTCTGGTCTTGAAAGCTCATCGTGCAGTGGATCTATGGGTTCCACTTTGTACTCTCTAGATATGCCAGGGATTCAACTTGGCATGTAATTTTGGTTATGCATGCACCTTCTATACGCGTTTAAGGCACCCTGTGATGCGCTGCAGTATAAGCATCTTCCTTAATACTCAAGAGTTCTCAGAGCTGCACACCTGAGTGTGATATAGCTCCAGCCATTCCCGCCTGTGGTTAAATCCACGGGCTCCATTGACCCCAATCCCAGTAGCAGGGAAGGGAGGGGAATGGCCTATCTGGTCTGCAGTGAGGGCCTCGCGCGCCAAGCCCCTGGAGCCTCCCAGTAGAAGCAGTCTGGCCTCCTGGAGCTGCAGGATATATTTGACACATCCACCTCCGGAGCCTCCATCACCCTCCCCCCTCAAACCAGCCGGTGACGAGACCCCCACCTCCACCCCTCTCTCCAGGGTCCGGAAAGCCGGGAAGCGCTGGAATGTCGCGTTCTCTCACCCTATTGTGCCTAGGTGTTGCAAACCACTGGAGGACAGAGCTTCGGGCTTTGATCTCATGTCCCGGTCATTCTTTAGCACAGAGGGGTGAGTTTAAATTAAATTTCTTTCTCTGCTGATAAGTTCTAATGGGCCTCAGAAGGTGAATAATTATGCAGTAACATTTCATGGGTTGTTGGAGTGGGAATTCCCACTGCGCTGTCACCAGGAACAGCATTTCCCCTGTACCTCAATGGTAAATGAAGCTTCACAAGTAAGCTACAAGCGTCTTTCAAAATCTACGAGTGGATAGATTTTGATCCTTCCCTGCCCTCGCCTTTCTTGCCCCTGCAAAGCAGTTTGGTGTCACTTTTTAAATTTAAGTTTTATTCGTGGCTTAAAAGTACTTTAAAAATCTCTACTAAAGGATCTTATGTCTGAGTGTAAAAAATTTTTGCTTTGATGATTAAATATGCATTCCTATCAAGACAAAGTACACATTGATGAAAGCGGAGGCCGCATTTTCCTGGAAAAAGGCAGACAAGACACCTGGGATTTGCCACCAAATACCTGGACTTAGTCTTGCTATCTCTCTTCACTTATTTTAGTGAATTAGTGCTTTTTTGCTTGCTTTCTGAGAAAAAGGGTCAAGACCTGGAACTGCTACAATCAGTGTTCTGAACCTACCTGGTTTGCAGTTCAGAAATGTACTTTCTGTGGGGGAGGGGGAGGCTAAAAACCATAATGCATTGCTGCTTCATTCAAAATAGCCATCTACCTATTTGAGACTGTGGGCTTCTTTAAGATTTTGATTTATAGTTACTTTCCCCCTTAAGATAGATAAGAAACAGCATCAACAGTTTGAATATTTAAATGGATCACGACATTTTGACAGACATTTTAAAATCAGACTCTTAGCTTAAATCAAAGAAATCTAAATTTGTAATTTAAAAGCACAGGGGAACTCTTTATGGTTTTCTTCTTTAAAGAAAATCCTTTATACATCAGTGTTTCATTGCTTAGCATTTTCCTTGTTTACTTTTCTTCCCTTTAAATTTCTTCCTTTAAATGAATTGAGCTCCCACAAGTTTTAAGATTTCTAAATCAACACATAGAAACTGGAGCCTGCTTATCAAGTTTTCACTCCTCTCTTGGCAACTAATTTGAAAGGGCCCAAACAATGAGTTGATTTACATTATGCTCATTTCACCCTGTACTCCATGTGAATGTTGGAAAAAACCCTCAATACTTTATCTAGGGTTATCTTTACAGCTTTGAGGCGACCGATCCTTCCAGCTTTAAGTTTTTTAGCCACTCCATTTTAAGCACTGAAATAGAAGAAAGAAAGTAGATGTCGTGCCCTCTGCCTCCCCCAGAGTTCAGGTGATTGTCTAGTTCAACTGAAAATAAGGGATTTGTACTGCCCAATTTTGCACCCAATTTAATGTCCCTAATTATTCAGGTACCCTATCATCAGGTTTCCCATCATTTCAGGAAGTTTTGTGCTCATTCTTCTTCAATGCTTCGTTTCTCCCTTACATACCTGTCCCTTATTTTTTTGTTTGTTTTGTTGTTTTTATAAGCACTTTCCCCTTTCAATTAAACAAACAATGGCCTTTGTAAGGGAGGGGGAACCTAGTAGGTAGAAATGAATTTAAGTTATTCACATTGATTTAGTGAATGAATATTATCAAGTTATACATACTCTAACAGAATTTGACTATAGATATATGAAGTCTCAATGTAAGAGAAAATAATCATTTTTATAACATTAAATTCTATTTCTCCCAAACTTTAAGAAAATAAGGTTCTTGTAGGTGACAATTCAATAGCCTTTGTACTATGAGGCAAACTAAGTTTTGCTCTTTCTCCCAGTAAATATTTGCTCTTTCTCCCAGTAAAAAAAAAAAAAACCTGTAGTGGTTAAGTAGAGGACTGTACACATATATTTCCTATACCCTCAATAGTGACATATTTTAGTTTATTATCACAATTGAATGTTATAATTGTAATGAATAGGAAGCAGTAAAACCACCTTGTAAATATTTTGGCAACAGAACATTATATATTCTTCAGTTGCATACACTTTGTAGAAAGCATATGATATAATTTATTTAGTATATGGTGTAATGATTAAATTTGAACATACTTTGCTTAGTGACATGTTCATTTGAATGTTTTAATATGTATACCCAGGAAAATCAGAATCAGTGAAGTGTTCCATTCTTAAAATTCACCTGTTGTTTTGTAGAGAAAATTTTAGTTTCAAAAGAGGGGTATAATAGTGATCCCTGTTGTAGAGGAATGGCATTTATGTCTGTAAAGTGGTTTAGAATGACTTATTACTTTATACTCCAAAAGAAGTAGCAATTTTACTTCATTGTTTTAAAGTAAAGTTTTCACTTTGGAATAATTTTAGATTTACAGAAAAGTTGTAAAAATAGTATAGTGAGCTCTAGTAGTTTTCTCTGTTATTAACATCTTACATTATGATGGTATATTTGTCAAACCCAGGAAATCTATATTGGTATATAATTTTTTAAAATAAAGAATTAAAGGCAGCAAGTGTTGCACTGCACATCAGTCAGTGGTAGACTGCAGCTTAGGAAAATGCTGACTTCTTTTTGCTCAACTTCTTATATAGCCAACTTGCCTATGCAGAGGCTATGTACTACATTAGCAAGTTATGTAGAAAGCTATTCCTCAGGAAGGTTTTTAAAATATAGTGTCTTAGAATAAAAAGTTTTTTATTTCTTTCATAGTTAATTAAAATCTAAGAAAATATATCTAGTTCAGTTTTCATTTTTTATTTTATGTATGGAAGCATCAGATTAAATTTTGAATAGTTGACAGTTTCACTTAAAATTATCAAAAATTTATTCTTAGCAATGTTCTACTTGTAGCCTAGACCTATTTTTTGTTCTACAATTTAAAATGACTTATTTACTCATTATTGTACTATAAAATACGAATAATCTAATGTTTCTATTTATTTCCTCCATATTTTTGAAGTTAAATTTTAGGATCATTTTTACTAAGGAACTGAGTTTGTCAGAATATAGAAAGCTTTAAAACTTAATGGTTGAGTCTTTTTTTTTTTTTTTTTTTTTAAGCACAAATAAATGTGTCTCTACACTCCATGGAGCAATACACTTGCATGGGTCTTTGTCTTGTTTAAGTGAGATTATAAGGAGTTTCAGAAAAAAGGAAAGTATCCTTTATTTAAAATGTATTTTCACTCTACATAGAGTTGTTGGATAAAACACAGGAAACGCAGTTATATTTGAATTTTAGATAAACAACAAATAATTTTTTTTAGCATGAGTATGCCCCATGCAATATTTGGGATGTAATTATACTAAACGTGATTTGATGTTTTTTTTAAAAATTCAGATTTAACTGGACGTCCTGATTTTTCATTTTTTTTTCATTTTTGAATGAAATTCATGTATCTATAAGGACAAATCTAAAAATAGAAGACAATATACAAACAAAGTAACTCATGCCTGTTCATGAACATGCTAAGGATAGCGTGCTGTACTATTTAAAAGGGAAATGCAAGACATAATGAAGTTAAAAGTTACTTGTTACCTGTAGGGTGAAAATATAAAATTGATTTTCCTATCACTCTTTTCTGTTTCTTATTTTTCAGCTTGTTTGGCTTCCATCTGGGCTTTACACTTTTAGAATGCTAGTACTACCTTGCCATACTAAGAAACTACATTCATCTAGCTTTCAAGAAAGTAATATTATACTGATGTGTGCACTCTTCTTTTTAATATTAATGCTATAAAAAAGGAGGTATCTAAAAAATCACCCTAATTCATTAGTTTCATGCAGTTAGGACCCTATACTGAAGTTTTGCTTTTGCAAATTCGATTCCGTAGATACTTTACACTACCCCCGGTTTCATTGCTCTTACTTAAACTGCATAAATGTGGATTCCTATATTTCCAGAAGTCATGTATAAGTTGTAGTAGCAGTACTGCATATGAAATTCAGTTGCCAGGTATTCCATCGATTACAACTAAATAACCAGAAGTTAAAGTTCTCTGTACCAGGAGAGTTTGTTTTTCCTTCTGTGCAAGTAGTGCTATTTAGGACATAAAGGTAATAGCCACTTATTATTTTTTTATAGGGTTTTTTTTTTAATATTAAAGTTTTGGTCTTTTTTTTTTTTTAATAAGTAATTCAGTGAGGAAGGCAGAATAATTCTTTATTTTATTTGTTTATTTTTGGCTGTGTTGGGTCTTCGTTTCTGTGCGAGGGCTTTCTCCAGTTGCGGCAAGCGGGGCCACTCTTCATCGCGGTGCGCGGGCCTCTTCACTATCGCGGCTTCTCTTGTTGAGGAGCACAGGCTCCAGACACGCAGGCTCAGTAGTTGTGGCTCACGGGGCTAGTTGCTCCGCGGCATGTGGGATCCTGCCAGACCAGGGCTTGAACCCGTGTCCCCTGCATTGGCAGGCAGATTCTCAACCACTGCACCACCAGGGAAGCCCATAGCCACTTATTTATTCATGACATTTTCTCAAGAAGCAATCCATTAACCTAATGTAAGAGTTTTCTTTCTTGCGATTCATTTATACTATTAATTTAATTTTTCTAACAATTTCCTATCTTTTGATAATTATTGTTTGTGATTATCCCCAGAAATAATGAGTAAAATTCTGTGTAGCTTAAACACGATACAGGCTAATAAAAAGTGAGGGGGAGAATGAACATGGCATCTGAGGTTTATCCATCTTGCTTTCACACAGCTCAAAGGGTAAGTAAAAACAATATTTACAGGCCATGTATGCCAATCAGGTAGATCATTAAGAACAATACAGGCAGTCTTTTATCCATAAACAGGGAATTTATCAAAAACCCAGGCTTTAAAGGTAGCTGCTTTTACCAGGCAATACACCTATTACTGTAAGTGTCCAGAAGAAATGGGTAAGTGGGAAGTGTAGGAAAATTTACTTTGGAGGCTGCCTTGATGGTAGCACTCCCTGAAAATTAAATTGTAAGCAAGTTTCCACAAACTGCCCTACTTTTTTTCCCCACTTTACTTTGTTTTATAAAACTAATTAGATATTCATTTGGATTAATAAATATTTTTTAAAATGTAATTACCTCTGTGAATTTTGAGGGAGGCCTTCACATACAAATGCAAATTTGTCAACTCATAATACCTCCATCCTAATCCAAAGATTTTCCATTTCAACAGAAGTTTTCAACTTCATTTTTTTGGAGACTCTTAGATGCTCACTGAAGATACCCTAGAAAGTACAAGGAATTGTGAAGAAGCAGAGAAAACAAATTACCTTAAAGCTACTTCTGAGAAACAAAAATTATGTCTTATAATCTTTGTTCCAAGTGACTTTTTTCTTACATGTATGTACAAGAGTATAACCTACTTTTTTCCCATTAATATTAAAATAAATTCCCCCCACTATTAAAAATTATCTGCAAACACAATTTTAAATGGTATGGACCTCATATATCAAAATTTTACTACTTCCCCAATATGGGGCATTTAGCTGTTTCCAAATGATTGAACATCCTTTTGCATGACTTTTTGTTCTAATTTCTGATTATTTCCTTAGGATACTAAAAGAGGAGGGAATTCTTGAGGGATAAGAACATTTTAAAGGCTCTAGATAGGGATGACCAGATTACTGTCCCTGTAGCAGTTTATACTTCAGGAAACAGCTGTTGAAAGAACCAGCCTTAAGTGCACTGAATTCTTTGTTCACTTAATAAGGAAGAAATGAATCTCATTATTGCTTTAAGTTGTATATTTTAGATCCCTAACCTTTTCTTCCACATCTTTATTTGCTATTTTTATTCCCTCTTTTGTGAATTGTCCTTCCATGGTTATGACCTTTTGAATGAGGGTCCACTTGGTTGCAAAATCAAGCAGATGATCTGGGCCAATGGAGAACATTGTGGGGAAAGAGAGTGCTGGCTCTGGAAGCAGAAACTCCTTTTAAGGCTTTGCACCATACAGTTCCAGTAAACTGAAACCTGCAGATCAGTTTCCATTTGTTAGTACCAGATTAATTACAGTAAGTGGGCAAAATGGAACATAATATGTGTTATCATTTTACAAAAGAATTTTGGGAAACAATCTGTTGTATTTCCCAACTGAGAGTGGACACCACTGTCACATGGTACTAAATATAGATTCACTTGAACATGTTAGCTGTAACTGGTTGAAAAGTTAAAAAAAAAAAGATTTCAATCAATGAGTCTATAGGATACCCCCCCAAAATGACATGATTTTTATAGTTTACTTTTTTAACTGAATTAGCCAGATGTTTTGGCCCCTGGCTGCACGAAGCCACAGAATTGACCTTTAAAGAGAGGTAATTCATTCATGGCCACCATACATAATGAGTCTGATTTGAATCAGCTGTCTTAGCGGGACAAAAAGATCTGTTTTAAAATGTTGATATTTTATGACTGTTGGAGAAGTAACGTCCAAGAGTAAAGTTACGTCTACTTAATCACTAATTAATTCTAAGTTTCTTAAAAAGGTTTTCATAATTCTACATAAGTTATTCTTTAACAAGCTTGAAGTAATACCTGCATGACATATTCATTAGCCCTTGAAAGGAATGCTTAAATGCAGCCACTAAAGAGGCTGTTACTCTTGAATTGTTGGGAAAAGAGAAGGAAGAAGGGGGTAAGTAGATTGGACATATACCGTATCTCTAATATAGCCTCAGCTTGTAGTAGAGTAAACTGTATCTCATAGTGATTTTTTTTTTTTTTGCGGTACGCGGGCCTCACTGCTGTGGCCTCTGCCGTTGCGGAACACAGGCTCCGGACGCGCAGGCTCAGCGGCCATGGCTCACGGGCCCAGCCGCTCCGCGGCATGTGGGATGTTCCCAGACCGGGGCACGAACCCGTGTCCCCTGCATCGGCAGGCGGACTCTCAACCACTGCGCCACCAGGGAAGCCCCATAGTGATATTTTAAATGATACATTTGCTGCTGTTCAAAAAATTTTAAAAACAAGTCAACAGCCTACTTTGTGTTCAGTACTTTGGGTTAAAAATAACCCTTAAGCATGATCGTGAATCACAGTCATAATTGGAGAACTTACTTAAAATTGTAAAACAGAAGTAAAATATTTCTTGTGTCCTTTCTTTAAGGAAAAAATGATCATTTGAAAAAAATAAAAAATCACCCCATCATTCTGACCTTATGACTCTATTTAAAAATTTAATAATATGTACGCATTATAGCATTATAATTTTAAAATGCTCAAACTGTGTTAAAATAACTTAAACCTTGGTCTGTGAGTCTATATGTATTTACTTGGAATTAAGCCCAATCTATTTTGATCTAAAATTGTTACAAGGGGACAGAGGTTAATTTAGTTTGTCCTCCAAATAAAGTTACTTGATTATTAAGTAAATTTAAATATTCTATTGCGTATAACAAACTAATAGAGCTCACTGATGTTGCTAAATAGACTTTTGTAAAAGTAACTGCTCTTTCTTCTTTTAACTATATATAGGAAATTCTGAATACACCAAAAAAAAAAAAAAAAAGGATACAAGAGCCTATGCCTTTTAAAAACTATACTACAGCAAAGAAAATAGGTGAACACTTATTGGACTTCATTAATTATTCTATCCATGCTCAGGTTTACAACTTTTATTTATGAATCCTATATTTAAAGTGGCTGGTTTTGGAGATAGTTTTTTTGTTTTTGTTTTTTAATTCTGGTCTAGAACAATGGTTCTCAATTTTGTTGTTAATAAACCCCTTTGAGAATTTGATGCAGGCTATAGACCTTAATTTAAGAATATGTCAATCTCAAATCAACACCTCTCTGACACCTATAAATAGACTTAAGATTTAGAGCTAGAGGTGTACTTTTGAGTCCTTAGTTTGTATGCTCTACTAAAATGTTACACATTTTAGAAGAATTTTACCTGAGTAAATCAAAGAAAGTGTCTTTTCTCTTTGGCTTTGTAATCTACCTTGGTAAAAATGAATGTGGAGAAAGGAGAAAGGTTAACTCTTTTCTGACGAGACTGGAGTTTCTCTGAAGATTCCAATATTCACTTAAGGAGCAACTTGAAATACAAAACATCAGCGAAGAACCACGGGATTGTTGTCCTTCACATTTCAGAAGTTAATGATTAACATTTTGTGATGTTTTGTACTTCTCTTGCTTATTCTGTGTATGCTGGGTTCCGAATGTTTTGTCTAGGTTAATGTCATAGACCTTCCATCAGTATGGAAATATATGGAATTTTATAGTTTTTATAGTCCATCATTAAATATCCCTTTTAAAATAATTTTATTACTGAAGCAGCATTTATTGTACAGTATTTGGAAAGTTGTTCTTATGAACAGGAGCCTCAGTATAGTTGAGCAAACCTGAACCACTTTTGATGGCTCCACCTTAGCCAATACATTACCCAATGCATATGTTACTACGTTTTTTTTTTTTTTAGTTGCAACATTTGTAAATCTGTCTTAGTTTTTGTATAACATAGCTATCAAGATCTTTTTTATCTTACGCAAAGAGAGGAATGATGCATCAGCAAGTGGGCTGCAAATGGAACAAAAGAGTTATGATAAACACCCTGAAAATAAGATAGCAGGGGTGATTCAACAGTGAGAGAAACAATCTATGTAGATCGCAGGGTCTAATCTTCCTCTACACTTGTGAGTGTGTGTGTCTGAAGGTAGAGAAAACTGAACACTTGTGGGGAAAATGTGCTATTGCCAGAGCAGCTATATTTCTAACCCTTCCGAATTGTAATCGGGTTGTGTACGAGAATTTTTTTCAGTGTGGGTGGGCAGAAAATAAAATCCAGCTTCACATCAGAATGTTAACCAAAGAGGAACCGTGCACCTTTGTATGTCTGCAGTGTAAGGGGGAGGCACAGTGCAAGTTGTTTTCTATGTAAATAATTCAAAAGTTCTACTTTACCACCTCCGGTTCCATCTTAGAGGGCTAATGGGTTAGTTGAGTGTGGGTTATAGAGTCAGATTTTCTGAGCTGAATCCTCATTCTGTCACTTCCTTGGTGTTTGACCTTGGGAAGATTCCTTAATTACTCTGTGCCTCAGTTTCCCCATTTGGTAAAATTTGACTGAAAGAATGAATCTTACCATAAGTTAATGCCTATAAGGCTTAATTGTAGTGCCTGATAGATGAGTGCTCAGTGTGAACTTAATTTTATAAGTTCTATATAAAAACTATATATTGGATATAAAAACTAGAACTTATGAATCTAGCTTATTTTATATTATTGATCTTATTATTGCTACTACTACTGACAGGAACATTTCATTTTATAATAGAAAGCATTCTCTGTTACTTTGGAGGTTTTTTTTTCCCTGTCTCCCTCCGTGGGAGCCCTGTCGACCTTGCTCTTATTTGGTGACCCCCTCTTGCTCCTGTTTTCCTTTGGTGTCCTGTACATACCATCCTGTGAGAGCCAGGCTTTTTGGCTTATATGTTGCTCTTAACCTATCTCTTCTCAAGGGATTTAGCCCTAGGAAACTGGGGACTAAAGGAATTTATGAAACTAATGTAGGCAAAGGTGTAATTCTGCTTTACCTGGGGCCATGGAAGTAAGAATTTTACATTTAAATTTGTACACCTTTTTTAGGTTTTCTGAGGATTTGATGGTAGAATATTTTTTCCTTCCAATCCTAAGCTGATTGCTTGAGTGTATTTCATTCTTTATTGTTTGAGTATTTTCAAATAGGTTTTTCTTCTTTCTCTAGTTCATTCTTTCTCTTGCTCTCTGTCTTTTTTGCTTTACAATTGTCCAGAATGTTCTGGTAATTTAACAACTTCAACTCTTTTCCTAGAATCTCTTCTTGACTTTCAACTGGGAAGAAAATATTTTAGCCATGTATTACATTACTGGATTGTAGTAAAGTTGATGATCAAACAAAATACCTCCATTCAATAGCAAATTTTACTTGGCTTATAAAGAATAGCATTCCATCATTTACTACATCTACAAAAACACAGATCAGTTTACAAGACCATTCTTTCCCTCAGTTTAATAATGCAGCAGTGATTGCATTCATTTACAGAATTTCACACCTAATTGTCTAACTTTTGCTTTTCTGAAATCTCAATAAACAGATCCTCAAGCAGTTTAAAAAGTAAAACATTTTAGAAGGATTAAATTGGACCTTGATAATTACGTATAAATCATTAAGAAAACATGCCTAACAAACTCAATTACATTGGTGATGCTTTTCAGCATATTTCCATAGACATTATAATCACAGATACCATGCTTTTGTCTAAGAAGTGTGACTCTTTCAAAAATTTTTTAGCTTGGAATTCTCATATTTCTACAATTTTACCAGGGTAAAACGTGTCCAAATCCACAACACTTATACATGTAAGTAAGCACAAAAGGAAAAACATATCTCGTAACTTGGGCTGAATTCAATCTTGTTTCAGCAGTGTGGATGTAGAGAATATTTTTAGGGTGTGGCTTGTTAATTTTATTAGACTACGTAACTGCTGGCAAAACTTTACTTTGATCCTCACATTGATATACTCCTGTGAGCAATGACTATACTCTCAGTTTGGCTAGCCATCTTCCTGAATAAATTGTGGACAGAAGTACTTGGTGCTATGATGGAGACTGTGGGCTCTGGAGTTAGATAACGCTGTGAATACCAAAGCCCAGGCCTCAGCAAATTACTTAATTCCCTTAAGCTTCAGTTTTCTTCTCTTTAAAGAAAGATAATGTTAATATTTGTCATTATAGGGTTGATATAAGGACTAAAGAGACAATGTACATAAAGTGCTTATCCCATGCCTATGTGAAAAATTTCACACAAAAAAATTAGCTCTGATTAGAAGCAGTAGTTTAAAATGGTTTTAGGAAAATTCAAAAGTATACTGAGTCAGAAGTGTGTGAAAGCTCATATATTTACAGTATTAAGGATGCTATTTTTACTTGCTAATGCATAAAGCATTTTAGTGGAAAGAGAAAAAGGTTAAGAAAGTAGAACTTAGTATAAACTTCTATTTAATAAATCTAGTCTCAGGATAAAAGCGAATACCAGCAACAGCAGAATCCAGTAGCAAAAGTGAAGGGAGAAAGACAAACACATTCCAAATCCTTGCCTAGCAATGAGGATGGGTAGCATGTTGCAGTGGAAATAGCACAGGGCTTGGAGGCAAGATTTGTGAGTTTTTGCTCTCTCATCAACATATAACGATGATGTTCGATTGGACGTTTTCAAGGTTCTTTTTTAGCTTTTATTCAGTGGAAATCTAAGAAAAATTGTCTTTTCTTTTCAATGGAATAAAAGTTTGAATGCTTTGTAGTAAGCTGGGCCTCCCAAAGATAGCCACATGTCAAAAGGGTCTTTGCAGATGTGATTAAGAATCTTGAGATGGGAAAATTATCCTGGATTCCCTACGTGGGCCCAATGTAATCGCATGGGTCCTTATAAGAGTAAGAGAGGAAGGACAAAAGCAGAGAGAGATGGATGGAGGTATGATGAAGGAATCAGATATCCTCAGGATGCACGCTGAGGAACGTGGGAAAAGAACAAGGAATAGATTTTTCTCTAGAGCCCTCAGAGACTGATTTTAGACTTTTGTCCTCTAGAACTGTAGGATAATAAATGTGTGTTGTTTTAATCCACTAAGTTTGTGGTAATTTGTTATAGCAGCAATAGAAAAGTAATACAGGCTTTATCAGTGTGGTTTTGCTAAAAGGTGGCAAGCTGTGTTACTTGAGGTACTATGTAGATATTTGATGATCCATGCATTTTTTTTTAATAATTATGGCTTTTAAATGAGCTTTTTAATTTCTGTTTTATTACTTCCAATTTTCCCAGTTTCTTCCCTTCACCAGTTCTTATAAGTGAACTTTCCAGTCAACCTATGATTCCACTTCAGTAGCCCTCTGGGAATAAGAGCTCAAATTAGAACAGTGAATACACAGGTGGACACTAACAGGAAATATTTTCATATAATAGGTCATATGCAAAGCACGCTATACATAGGATGAAACTGACACATTGAGTAGGCTAAAAACCAGGTTATTAGCTATGACCTAAGTTGACTTAACATAAAAACACACCACAGCTTGTTTTAAGGAATGATAAGATATAAGGTAGGTTGGTTGGGCTAGTTATAAAAGAGGTGTGACATAGTGGCTTATTTCTTTTTGTTAATATCTGTGCCTTATCCTTGCTACATTGGTTCAGTTTCACTGGTACCCTCATTGGTGTTTCAATTATTTTAAGACTCAGTGAACAGCCCTCCTTTCCAGGAAGGAAAGGTGGTGCAAAGGACAATATGTGGCGATGGCTGAGAGCTACTACAACATACTAACATTTAAAGGATGACTCCGATGGATCCTGACCTCCCTGGTCTGCTGCCTTCACTATATTTAGGGCTTTCCAGGCCAGGTATTTAGAGGTTCTCCTGTACCCACCCCACTGCCCACCTTCCCCTGCTCACACCACCCCCCCTCCACTGGTGCTTCCTTTTTGTCTCCTGTAACATATCCAAGCCCAAAGGTCAAGTAGAAGCAGAGGGCAAGAGTGCTTGGACAAGTTTGGACTGAGGTCAGCCTAAATGAGTATTAGGCTATGAATCATGACGGCAGAAGTCAGTGTTTTCCTGAGACCAGGAAGTCCTCAAGACTAGTGAATGCCTAGTAAGATAGATAGGAGTCTTGTGGGAAGTTAGGCCCACAAGGATCTAAAAGGGATTTGGCAGGGTACACTCAAGTGCCAAATTATTTCAAAATTAAATAAATTAAACCAACTCAATCACTATGATAAAAGACCATAATTAATTAAATTAAAATTGAAGTTAGTTAAAGTAAAATTAAAATTGCGTGTGAGTGGAAAGAAAACATTTTTATGGACTTAGGCTAGCCTAGAATAAAAGCTAACCATCCAATGGGTCACCAGTGATGGATAATACCCGTGACAAAGGGATGGCAATATGTGACTGTTGAAGCAAAAACCATTTGCAGCTCACCAGCTCATCCTTTCAGTAAAATGTAAGCCTCATTTCTGTATCAATAAAGCATACCTGCTATGAGAGACGTCCTTCTGAGCTGAGTCACCTAGTATTTATTTAATATCTACAATATCTAAGGCACTATAAGAAGATAATGCTGAATCAGCTAAATGTGCTGATTTGGTGCCCTGAATAATGCAGCATTCATTACTTACAGCCCTTACGTAAATATCAAGTTGGGAACTATAAACCTAAACATATTATTATTTAATAATTAATTTATAAGAGCTTTAAGGAGTGATTTAAAATTTAAAACCTAGACTTAAATCTGCTAAAGTACCTTTTCATTTCATTTTTTTTAAGATAAAAATCTCAGTTCCTAACTTAGCTTCTTTTCCAGTTATAGAATACCCCGATTTAAGAAAAAGTATACGGATTAAAAAGTCAGACTTACAAAACTGATAAGGTATGTGCAAATGGTAGTTCATTTTGAAAAAATTTCTACAAGTATTCCTAAAATCCTGACCTCACTGAAGTAATTCCATAGCTGGCTGGAATAATTTTGGGGATGGGGTGCCTTGGTTCTATTAAAACTAGTGTTTTAAATAAAATGATATATTTTAAAACCATTTTAAGAACAGTACAGCAACTTTAAACTTTTAAACTGCGGCAGTCCCTAAAAGCAGCTGGTCTCTACTTATTTTCTGCCTTCATCAGCTGATAACCCCACAGATCCTTGTAGACTCTCTGGGACCCTAATTCTCAGCATGGTTGCTTGTTCCCATGAAGGCAGTGACTTTAAGAGAATGCTGATGTGGAGCATCCTTTAAAATCTTTTGAAATAAAAATGCAAATAAAAAATTAGACAGGGCTATTAATTAGAAAGGAAAGTGTTTCTCTGACATCTGTAGGTATGACGGTAGGATTGCTATGGATAGGCTCAAGGGGAAAGTAGGCATTGCAGGTATTTGCTAATCTAGGAGGCATTACAGACTTGGGCCTGGGCTGCTCCTGTTCTGAGGAATTAAGCATATCCATATCATATTGCCCTTTCCCTCCTTCCCATCCTACTCTGGAAAGAGAAAACACCAAGGGCTCTATATCCACACATAGCAAAGGGGCCACAGGCTTTCAGTGCCAATGCTTTTAAACAATAATCTGGTTCTCAATCCCCTAAGCCTATTTTTATTTTGCATTTTCTAAAAAGTGGCATAAGACAAAAATGGTTTTAATTTTTTTCACAAGATTTCAGATTACTGGCAGAGGGTACTTTAGAGAGGCTGGCTGTAAGTATCACTGTAAATGGAAGAAAATACAATTAAGGATGGAGATAAATCATTAGATGAAATGACATATTTAAGTAAATGGAAAACATGATTCAGTTTACCAATATTGTTATTTACACAGAATTTTAAAATCATACATATATTACATAAAATACATATAAAGTTTAAACAAATTACTTGATTGAATAATAATAGAGAAAGGCATTTAAAAATTTTCACCCGTAATAAACGTAGCTCTTATTTTAAGTAACTAAGTGTTCATACATGGGTAAGCTTGTGACTTATTCTGCCTAACCGAAAGCTTGGAATAATGGAATCTTCAGAATGGATCATGTAAGGCATTTCACTTACTGAAGTGGAAGATAACTACTTAATTCTGCCAGAAATTTTACACTGTAATCCTATCCCCCTGACAAAGGAATATAATGGAATTTTGGGAAACAGTGGATATTCACTGAAAGAAGCATTGAGAGATATTATGAGAACGTCCTATGGTCTGGAGTGAAGGACTACCTCAAAGTACTCTAATTTGCTACAAAATTTGGGAAGTTCCAAATTAAAATCATTCTCCCTGCAATGCCACAGGCCCAACTACATCTTACTCTCTCTTTGCTAAAATCTTTTAATTTAGTTAACTGGGTAATTTTTCCCTCTGGGAATATATTCCCAATTTCATAGTGGAAGTTTAAAGGAAAATATTCACTTTGCAGCAAATTGCTTTATAAGCAAATGTGCTTTTTATAAAGTGAAGGATACAGGGATTATTTCACTTAAATGAATTTAGTAATTTTTGTTTCCTTTTAAAAATCTGAAGGGGGGCTTCCCTGGTGGCGCAGTTGTTGCGAGTCCGCCTGCCGAGGCAAGGGACACCGGTTCGTGCCCCGGTCCGGGAGGATCCCACATGCCGCGGAACGGCTGGGTCCGTGAGCCATGGCCGCGGGGCCTGCGCGTCCGGAGACTGTGCTCCGCAGCGGGAGAGGCCACAACATTGAGAGGCCCGCGTACCGCAAAAAAAAAAAAAAAAAAATCTGAAGGGAAGATGGTGTGTAAACAGAACATGTCTGTACTTGAATAGCATGATTCTATTGATACATGCAGTAAAGGAGATCAAAGCATGCCAAATAATTATTAAGTAATTCCTAATTCCTACTAATTATTCTTTGCATTACACAAAGATCAAAATATGGGTTAACTCCAACAGCATCACTGCACTGACTGTGCATTTACTAATTTAAAATGTATGTCTCGATTTCTCAGGAGCTCTTGATGAGTTCCTTGTTCCTTTATTTTTCCACTGTGCAGAACCACTATCAGATCTGCATTCTGTATCGTGGAGAGTCTGTGAGCCACAACTAGGCATGTCCTCCCCTTACTGGCCTTATCAAGGGCATGCTGAACCACCTGGAAGAGAGAAGGACCTGTGATTGCTACCTTGGGTTAAATGCTAATAAACTTGCGCAAGTCAAATTAATTAAGGTAATCTAATAACATTCATTGTGTATTTGCTTATCTCCAAGGAAACTACCCTACTTTGTGAAATACCCTACTCAATAGAAATCTAGAAAAAGTAATTACAGACACATTAAGTAATACTTTTAATTTGAAGAGCTTTCATGACAATGAATAAAAATTAGGTGGTTATTTGTGTGTAAGTAAGTGGTTCCAAAGTCAAAGCCGGAAAGTAGTATTTCCATACCCAAGTGGAATTGTCTAATTTACTTACTTCGTTTCTTCTCACAGTTTTATTTTTTTATTTGTTTGTGTTGGGTTTTTTTTTCTTTTTTTTTTAATATTTAGTTGTAAAACTGTCCTGGCTAAAACAGCATCTCAGCTACAATGAGGTTATAATGCTATATAAGAAGAAATGAGGGAATTCCCTGGTGGTCCAGTGGTTAGGACTCTGCACTTCCACTGCAGGGGGCATGGGTTCAGTCCCTGGTTGGGGAACTAAGATCCTGCATGCCATGAAGCACGGCCAAAAAACAAACAACGACAAGAAAGAAATGAAAGTGGAGGGTGAAAACCAATATTTGCTGAGTATATAAAATATTCCAATGATGGATATTTCATTTAAATTCTTTCAGTAACTCTGTGAGGATTATTTTCATTTCCCTGATAAGTAAACCAAGATTTGAAAAGTCCAGGTCCCTGGACCTAGGCCACACTGCTAGTAACTGATGAATCCAGGATTACAGCCCAAATATGTCTGGTTCCAAAAGTCCCATTTTTTTCTTTCATAACACACTGTTTCCTTGGAAATAAAGAATGATAATCATCTACAAATAGCAATTGTGTGGTGATTAATCACATGGGATCTTAGGTCAGACACCATCTATTAAAATTTAGGGAAGTTTCTTAACTTTTCTAAGCCTTAGTGTGCTGATCTGTAAAATGAGCATAAAATAAGCTAATTCATCAAGTTGTTGTGAGGATTGAGATAGTAGTATATAATAAGCACTTGATAAATATGAAAGATTATAATTCATTCAACCAACATTCATTTAACAAATAAGAACATGCTATATGCAAGAACTATTAGGGGACAAGGACATAGTAAAATTAAACATCTGAAGCACCTTGCAGTGTAGGTTTATTGTTACATGTCTGTTCGCCCCCTTGTTTCCTTCTCAAACAGAGCTAATAGTCTATAGAAGGTAGAGTAGCAGGCTCCAACATTGCAGGGTAGATCACTCTTTTATATATGTAGATTGCCTTATTATTTTGTTTGGTATCATTAAAATAATAATAAAACAGGAAAGTAATTTTCATTGGGCTTTTTCCTTGAGTGGAGAAACATTTCAAGAATTGGGTCCCTTTTGATAATGAGACCAATTCAAATGAGAAAACCTTTCTAAAACATGAGATGCCCTGTGTCCCAACTCTCTCCCACCTCCCCACCAGCCTCTAACCTTTTTATAAAGGCCAAAACTTTAATTACAACTGGTGACCCTATGACTACAATTCTCTCCAGGCCTTTCTTCCCCAAACTGAGCTTCATTTCTTCCACAATACTCCACTCTCATACTTCATATTACATCCTGAGATGAAAGAAGAGGCTGTTACCTTTTCACTCTCATTATCAAGGGCTGAAGTGGCCTCATCCAACAACAAAATTTTTGGTTTTCGGAGAAGAGCCCTTGCAATAGCTAGTCTTTGTTTCTGGCCACCAGAAAGCTGTGTTCCTTTCAGTCCAACTTGTGTGTTGTATTTCTATTACAGGAACGTGTAATTAAGAAAGCAAGGCTTGGTTATTTAAATTAACATGGCGACTGTGGGCGAGAGCCATCTAAATATTTCAAATTTTGCTACTCTCTAAAATTTGTGTCCCAACAAGTACTAAAATCTATTCTTGGGCTTTGTTGCTAATAAATGCTAAACCAGCAGTAAACACTACCATCTCATTTACATATCTAATCTGATCACAAACAGTAGACCTTTGCCATTGTGCTTCTACAAAGGAATTGTTCAAATTAAAGCATAAGAAAAAAAATTATTAGGGAAAAAAAGTTCCCAGTAAGCACAAATCTTTCCCCATTAAGTTAAATTGTCTTCTGTTTTCAGATCAAAATGATTTAAAGTATCATTTTAAAGGAAATCATTGGGTTCTGTAACTTTGACTTTCACCAACCCTCTATGGGCACATCTCTCCAGATGCCATGATGCCCTTCTCAGAGGTCCAGGTATCATCCTAGCAGTAAGTTAGGCTGACATCTTGAGACAGTCCATTCACCTTTTCAGGCCATGATAGTGACATTTAGCACTTCACAATGTTTCTACACTCTCCTACATACTAATGACCCCTTTTTCAGTATTACCCTCCATGGAAGGGTAAAGGAAGTTTTTCACTTATCCTGAAGCCATCCTAAATCACAATGGATCAGCAAGCAGGCTCCCACTTGCTTTCTAGGTTGTCCTGTTAACTCTGCTTCCCTCCAAGGTTTCACACTGCTTTCTAGTAGCCCTTGCCAGTTGTCTGAGAAATACATGCCATTGGTACCCCGACAAGGATGTGTGGATGGATGAGCTCCACTGGGAAAGTGAGTCCAAGTGTACAGCCTTCTAAAGGTGGATCCTTTAAAGGTAGCAGCATTATAGAGAAGATGCAGCACATGACTGATGTGCTATTTATCTTAGTGCCCTGGAGAAGCCTGATTCAATTGCTTTCCCTCCATACCTGGCTGCCTTTAGGAGGTGCCTTTCCAGCAGAGTGGGTTTCCAGAGAGCCTATGATATAACTTTATAACAAATGTGTCTGCTTCATGTCAAAGTTCATTTTTCAACTTAAAATGCTCAGTTGCTTACTTTATATCAAACAATGGGTATCTGAATTACTAACGCCCAGTAAAAGCATCCTTTCTGAAGTGAATGCTCTACGAAGAAAACAGACTTTAGCTAGCTCCTCTGTGATTTTTATCTGGGACTGCTAGCACGCTGGGTCTCTTCCTCCTAAAATGCATTTTATTAAAATTGGAATCATAGGGCAACAGATAATCAGGTAAAACTCTGTAGTTCATTTCCACACACTGCAAAGTTCCCATCTCATTAGAGAATTCAATCTTAACCCAAAAATTGAGAGAGGATTGGGTGGGAATGATAATGGGCTTGTAGCTCTTTCTGCCAGTCCAGCTTAAATTGTATGTGGATTCCTCTATTATAGCTGAAGAAGATACAATACTAGCTTAGAAATCACTTTGCATCTCTTGGCCTTCTCTGGCTTGCAGGGAGATGTAAGTCTCAAGAATGAATTGGTTGAAAATACAGTTCAGATGTTTTTGCCCATCATTAAGCAGAACAGATTATAAATGTGACTATACACGTTGTCTCAATAGCAACCCCAAAACATTTTCAGACACTTAAACTGAAGGTTTTTGTTTGTTTTTAAAGAAGAACTATAGGATTTCATTCCTTCCTGTTTAAACTGAAAAGCTAAATTTTCTGGCAAACATTGGGATAGTGAGTGCCCTGAAATCACCTGTTTTATGAGACACTGAAGGGGCAATGGCTGTTCAATGTGAACCTGGGTCTAAATACCAGTTGGATCCTGGAGGGAACATCAGAAAGAGTCTAGTCCTAAACCAACTGCATTCTGGAGATCCCTGCAGGCCCTGGAAAGGAGTTTCAGTGTGGTTCCAGTGGGAGACATCATGTGGCTTGACTGAGAGCTGCCACCCTGTGAAATTGTGGCCGCTAGGGGACATCTACACCTGCTGTGTTTCTCCGAGGATCCTCAAGACCAAGTCAGTGTTATGCCAACTCGTCTTCCAGGCTGATATTTCCAAATGCCTGCAGGTTATCTCCATGGCACATACCACAGATGTGTTACCCTTAGCATGCTCTGAGTTGATGCTCTGCTATTCACCCTCCTGCCTTGAACTGCCAGATAGGTCCATAATCCTTTATCTGAAACCCACAGGGCTATATTTGTTTAAGAAGTCTATTTTTTTTTTTACTTTAGAAGAAAATATACTGTAAATTGTACATACTATATATTATTTATATTTACTATGTGATATATATTATTTAACACCCCCAGAAAGGGCTGGGTAGCAACCAGTAATCAAATATATGAATATTTCTGTAGAAATATTTGACAATTCATTCTAAGTAGGACTAATAAAGATTTCATAAAGCCTCACATCATTTTGGCCACCCAACAAATTGACATCAAACACATGGTCTTTGTGTGTGGAGGGGAGAGGAGGGCATGGAGTTTAAGAACTTTTGGAAATTGGAACTGGGGGAAAGAAAATGCGGACCTGAATTTCTCTCATCTAGACTGTTGTAATGTACCAGGACTTGCCCCTTTCATGCAGTGTATGCCATTGCCACAGAGACCACAGAGCCTCTTGAATGAGCAAACAAAAGGCTGAGCTGCAAATGCAATTATTTTCTTTAAAAATTTGATCATGTCAGTTCTCTGCCTAAAAATGTCTAGCAGTTTCCCATTTCCAAACGTAGCCTGGTAAATCAGAACCTTCGCATTTAGTCCATGTGCATATTTTGTTTGGCTTCTTCTTCTCAATTCCCCAGTTTATGCTTTATGCTCAGAATTTTAAATTTATTTTCCCCAAAATACCTAAAACCCTTTCACATATATGTGTTTCTTCATGAGCTTATTCTGCCTCCTAAGAATGGTGTTGTCCCCTCTCTGCCTAGTGAACTACTCATTCTTCAAAACCCAGTTCAAAGCAACATCCTCTGTGTGGTTGTCTCTGAGCTCCAGTGACACCATCGAGAACATGAAGGCCAAGATCGAGGATAAAGAAGGCATCCCCCCTGATCAGCAGAGGCTCATCTTTGCAGGCAAACAGCTGGAAGATGGCCGCACTCCTTCTGATTACAGCATCCAGAAAGAGTCGACCCTGCACCTGGTCCTCCGTCTGAGGGGTGGCTGTTAATTATTCAGTCTTGCATTCATAATGCCCAATGATGGCATCACTCTGCACTCTAGCCATTTGCCCCAATTTAAGATTAGAAGTTACCAGTTTTAGTAATAGCTGAACCTGTTCAAAATGTTAATAAAGGTTTTTTTGCATGGTTAAAAAAAAAAAAAGGAGACTTTGTCATTCCTTCTTCTGTACTCTCACCATATGCTCTGTGTGTTTTTATTCCAGCAAGCTGCCCAGTGTATTATGTACTTTCTTGCTCACTTTCTACAGACAACCTTAAGGTAAGTCCTGACAATCACTTTTATGACATCTTTTACATCCTTTTCCTTGTTTTACTTCACTTTATAATTATTAATTCAGGCCTTCATAACTTAACCCTGGAAATAGCTCCTAAGTGATCTCCCAAATTCCCTATCTTCTCTTCACTCCAAATGGTCATTTTCATTGCTGCTAGACTAGTAGTTCCACTGTCCTATTCCAGAATGATATTTTGGCACCAGATTTCTCTATGGTTGTATATATTTTAGGGGTAACAGTGATATGAAGGTAAACTAAAGTTAAAAACACTGAGAAACAAGCTATTCTTTCTTTTGGAAATAACATCATCTTGATTCTCAAAGTTTATTGTAAAAAGGACACTGAATCTCTGCAGTATGTAGTTTTGGGTAAATCTGAGAAATAGTACAACGAAAAGAATGAAAGATAATAAGCAATTTAAGGACAAAAGTCAAATGGTACAAATATAAAATGGATAGCATTTTACCATGTATAAATTAAAGAAAAAAACCTATCAGGAGTATGTGGATAATAATCTGACCCTGACTCAATAACGCAATGAATGCCTTAGTAAAAAAAGGGAAAGACATAGGGTCACAATATTGATAAAAATATGTTACTCCTTCTATTATAGGTAGTAATGAAGAACCTTACTGGAGTTAGGGAAATTGTATTAAAGGCCCATTTATAGTTAGAGGCATCAATTAGTGTGGACAGGAGATGGTGAGGGAAGATCTAGTAGTATAAAAGAAAGTATGGTGACCAGTATCCTCCCCCAAAGAACAGGGCACTAGATTAGTTGTTTGATATAATGCTTACTAAACTTTGGCATTTCCTTTTAAAGTGAGCTAGAAAATCACATTATAAAAGTTGTTTCCAATCAAAAGTAGGTATCTATATTGTTATTTTATCTATGTGTATATGTAGGTTTAAACAGATATTGCAAGAATTTTAAGCTGCAGTTACAGTGTCTCTATGCACTACTTCTGGATTTGTATCAATGCTTGCTATGCTAAAGGCTTCTCTACAGTTAGCCAAGATTTTTAACTTTTCTGAGATTTTGTGTCAGCCGTCACAGCCAATACAGAGAAGTCACAAAGATGGCAGGCATTTACTTAACATTTGAGTGGGAAAAGGAGGCCCTAAACAAGTCAATAAGCACCAGGGTAATTTTAGACTGCGATGAGTGCCCTGAAGACTATGTGATAGGCTGTAAGGGCTGGTGGGGACTCTTTCAAATAAGGTGGCCAAGGAAGGCCTCTGCAAGAGTGACATCTGAAAGATCTTGAAAGTTAAGGAGCTGCCTCTTCAAAGAGCCAGAGGAAGGGAGGCCCCAGCTGAAGAAATGGCAAATGTAAATGTCCTGTGGTAGGGAAGAACTTGGCCAACTGATGAGACAGAAAGAAGCCAGTGTTGCTGGAGCAGAGGGAGCACATGATGTGCAAGGCGCTGGAGAGGCAAGCAGGGCCAGATCATCGAAGGCCTTGCCAGCCACATAAGGAGTTTTGACTTCATTCTTCGTGCAAAGGGATGCCATTAGGAGGTTTTAAGCAGGGAGGGGTATGATTTACTTTATGTTTTTAAAAGATCCTTCCAGTTGCTGTGAGGAAGAATTAGAAAGGGGCAAGACTGGAAGCAGGAAAATAGATTAAGAGGCTACTAAGGTTGTCCAGAGGGGGATGATGGTGATGTAGACATGGCAGAGTATAAATGAATAGAAGGTGTAGAATCAAAATATGAAAATTAATTCCGTGAATATTAATACAGTTTGGTCTTGGAAAAAATAGTCACACAAAAATCTCAAATTTTGCTTTTTATATCTAACTTTACATTAGATGCTAGCAATAACTAAATTGTATAATCCATGGAGCACATAAAAATAACCACTTAGGCCCAATAAAATACTTGGGCTTACTTGACAGCTTTGTAGTTCAAGATTTCAGACATTTTCTTACCTCAGGGAGACTCTCAATAAAAGAGTGGATATTCGCTGCATTTGCTACTTCTTTTATCTCATTCAATGGCACGACATGGCTGTTATCACCATAGGCAATGTTCTCAGCAATGCTACAGTTGAATAGCACAGGCTCTTGAGAAACGATTGCTATTTGGGAACGGAGCCACTGTACGTTCAATTCCTTTGCATCCACACCATCAAAGAGCTGCCAGAAGCAGAACGGAAAATGGTATGTGAAGATCCAACAACTGTATCATGTTACAGTTCACTGTATTCAAACATATACAAATCATAACAAGAAGGTTAGGAATTCAAGCTGTTTCATAGTATAATGTTACCCAAGGAAGGTTCATAAATCATATGTTGTATAGAAGCAGACAGCATATAACTGACTAAAGTACCGACTCCTAAACTTACTTGACATTTCTAGGAATGGCTATATATTCTAGAGACCTGCTCAGAGTCTAGGATAAACGTCTGGTGCTCTGTACTGAAGTCAGATGAAAAAATACCAACCTCCACTGCAACAGGACCCCACTTTATTAAAGCCTGGTGAGAGAGTAGGTGCAGAATGATACAGTAGTCCACATGCAGAAATAAGTCATTTTGTACAAAGCCATGTTTATTCACATGGACGTATAACAAAATTCAAGTGACATTTGATGAGCATACCTATTATGTGATGGGGACTCTTCAGACACTGGGGAAACAGTAATAAACAAGACAAAGCTCTTACCCTCCTGTAGCTTGTATTCTGGTGGAGAGAGGCAGGCAATAAGCACAGAAACAACTCAATAACATCAGATAAAGAAAGTGTCATGAAGACAAGATAATGGGATAGAGGGTGACTAAGGGTGTGGTGAGGATTTGGGAAGGGGGCGACGGGATGCATTATATTCTATCTAAGGAAGTAGCATTTAGAATGAGACATGAATGATGAGAAGACATTGGCAAAGAAGTTAGAGTAAGAACATTCGAAGCAGGGGAATAGCAAGAACAAAGGTCCACAGTGTGTTTAAAGGACATAAAGAAGCCAGTGAGACTGACACACAGTGCATAATGAGCTAGGAGGGATAGGAGAGGACTTTGGAGAGAGAGGCAGGGGCCAGATCATGAACGACCTTGATTTGATGGTATGGACTCTGGTTTATTGTAACTGTGGTGGGAACTCATTGGAAAGTTTAAAGGAGGGAGTGTGCTATGCTATGTGCAAATAGGTGAATGTCGCCTGATTTTCATACTCCTTGTTAACTCATTGTTTTCTCTTGTAACAAGGCAGCCATTTTGGACTGTTCCATTTTTCAAAGAGTCTTTGAGACTCTGATGGGGAAAAGACTGTAAATTGCAGCAGAAGGATGACTAACATGACAATTTTTGACTTTTATGGACTTATGGTTTTTTGTGGTGGTAGGAGAAGGCAGAACAGGAAATTGTCTTTGTGTGTGTGTAATTTGGTGGTGGTTGTGGGGAGAGAATAATTGAAAATCTGAATACAAGTTAAAGTAAGAAAAGTGCCAGGTGAGAAAAACAGTCCTTGGAGTTCAAAGGAGGGAGAGGTTGCATTTTTTTGAGATCAGGATGCAGAACTTAACGGAGCTGATTCAAAGAAGCTCTAATCATGTCTAAGGTTTTGAGAGTTGGGAGGTGGAGATGGCCAGAGTGAATAGTCGGAAGCCTGAACCAGGGAGGCAGAAGAGAGTGACAAAAGAGCCCAGATGTTGATATTACACCCATCTTCCAACACCTGTATTCTAAGAGAATTCCATGGCTTATAAGATCAAAATTTCTGCTCTATAATGGTTGAAGAATCTTTGGAGCTTTGATCTTAGCCTCAAAGTCCTATCCATCATTTCTTTTATTGGTTTGCTTATCCTCTTAGTTAAGGCATAGAGTTTTTTTTTTTTTTTACCTACTGCACTGTTTGCCCTCCCCAAATCAGCGAGGATGCTTAAGCCCAAGGGAATGTTTAAGAATAGCCCCACTAACCCCCAGATAAGTTGTATTTGAATTCAGTCTTACCACTTGTCCTTTCACTGGGTCATAAAATCTCTGTAGAAGTTGGACAGAAGTGCTTTTCCCACAGCCACTGCTCCCAACAAATGCTACAGTCTTCCCTTTCTCAATGCTGAGGGATAAACTGTGAAGGATTAGAACATCTGGGCGGCATGGATAGAAGAAAGAGACTTTTCGGAACTCTATATTCCCTTCACATGTGTCCTGTGAAAGAAAGTTGGCAGTGTTTAGAGGATGACTTAGAAAGGCTGTAACAAATTATAGCACATTGGCTGAGTGCTTTCTGAAAATTGTGCATGTTTCCACAACCATTTTAATTTTATTATTTTTTAAATAAATTTATTTATTTTTGGCTGCATTGGGTCTTTGTTGCTGCGCACGGGCTTTCTCTAGTTGCGGCGAGGTGGGGCTGCTCTTAGTTGCGGTGTGCAGGCTTCTCATTGTGGTGGCGTTTCTTGTTGCGGGCCCTAGAGTGAGCGGGCTTCAGTAGTTGTGGTACATGGACTCAGTAGTTGTGGCTCGAGGGGATCTAGAGCAGAGGCTCAGTAGTTGCTGCGCACGGGCTTAGTTGCTCCGCGGCATCTGGGATCTTCCCGGACCAGGGCTCGAACCCGTGTCTCCTGCATTGGCAGGAGGATTCTTAACCACTGCGCCACCAGGGAAGTCCAACCATTTTAATTTTAAACATCGTATTCCTTTCTATAGAGTTGCTGACTGCATATTTGTTTCTGTCACTTCTGTTGAGATTTTTATATCTGCAGTTCTTGTCTTCACTACGGGACTTCACCAAGTTCCTAAAATCACTAGTTTCCTTTGGCTTCAGTACCCAGTCACAGTGCAATCTGTAAATTAGCTGTTTGACCAGCTGCTCTAAATAAATACATTTTTGAAAAATTAGTTTGTGCTTTATAGACATTTATTGCTTAATTCAGCATAGCTGGGGTCCTCATCAACTGTACATATAAATGTTTTTCTTTTTGTTTTTTTTTTGCGGTACGCGGGCCTCTCACTGTTGTGGCCTCTCCCGTTGCGAGGCACAGGCTCCGGACGTGCAGGCTCAGCGGCCATGGCTCACGGGCCTAGCCACTCTGCGGCATGTGGGATCTTCCCGGACCGGGGCATGAACCCGTGCCCCCTGCATCGGCAGGCGGACTCTCAACCACTGCGCCACCAGGGAAGCCCCTATAAATGTTATTTTTGTAGGTTGGACCATGTTTTACAGTTAATATACATTATATTTTGAATTCAGATTTATGTTAATTGATCATTTTTTGGCAGTGACACTTGCCTAAAAGTTTATCTTTCTCTCTATGCTTCTTTCTCTTTAGTGGTTGGTAATTTGTAAACCAATACTTATGTACACCAGGGATGTTTATAAAAGACTTTCCAGAATGATCAGTAAATGATGATTAACTTTCCATTTATATATTTGGTTCATAAGATTTTAGCTTCTTTTGAACTTCATGTTTGCCCTCAATCAACTGCATTTTAAGTAGTCAGGTTTAATAGTCATGCTCAGCATATTCCACGCCCAGTATATAGGTAGGAGGCGGGGGTAGGTGGAGGGGAGGAGTACCAAAAACTGTTTGACAATGAAATTATTCTGTTGTCAAAGGAAAGAAATGTTAACATATGGTTAAGAGGTCTAGAATTAGAAAAAATATATCCTGGAAGGATATATGCCAAAATATTAAGTTATAGTAGTAGCTTATTTTAAGCTTATTCAATGCTTTTTGTTTTGCCCACTACAACACATGAATATTATTTGTGAAAAAAAAGTTTTTAAAATAACCTCAGGATACTGCAGAATAATGAGAGTGCAATTATTTCTGTGTATGCTCTGGTGCCTTTTGGAAAGGCATAGAGAGATGTTCTAAATTTCTAGACTTAATACGTTTAAAAATTTATTCCTACTATTTTAAACATTTTGTTATGGAATATTTCAAACTTCTATAAAAGTAGAGAGAATAATATGTAACAGACTGCTATATGCCTATCTCCCAGCTTCAATAACTATCAATATTTGCCAATTTTGTTTTATCAGACTTTAACTTTTTTAAAGCATAGGGACTGATATTTATAAGTATTCATATATTAAATAAAATAAAGATTAAATAACAATTTTGTAGGCTTTATAAGGAACATTTCCACATTCTATGTCTTGTATACAGTTCTATGAGGACATTTATCAATGAGATGCTCAATCCCTCTATTGTAATGTTTAGAAAGAAATGAGTAGTAATATTATTAAATATCTAAATTCTAAGATTAAAAAAGTTTCCTACATACTTTACTTTCCAAAAGACAAGTATAAAATCTTATTTTGACAATAATGTATCTTAGAATATTCTATTTTGAGAATTTCATGATCTTTTTGTTTCTAACAACCAGGATTCCTTTTAATAATTATGAAGTTCTAGTGATAATGTACTATTTTAAGCTATCGTACATATAAATCTACTGTTAAAATTCTAGAGGGAAATACTTTTAAATGAAAATTTTCTTTTAAGTATATACCTAATAGCTATTCTTTTAAATTTAAAATGTCTAGAAAAATTGAATATATGTTTAATGTATAAGACTACTACTGAGAGGCTTATTTTGAAATTATACAATCTTCCTATTGCTTCCCTTTTAATATTCACAGTCTTTTAGAGTTTGTGACTAAATATGTGCATGTGTTTTAATATTTAATAATTTAATAAATATAGTTCCCTTTTTCTCTCTTTCGTTTGCAGATATATTTCCCATGAAAAATGGCATCTGAAGTTGCAGGGCACTATTTACTTTGCATATGTTACCAGAGGCAAAAAATGAATAAATCCTAATGCAAATCTTTATCCCAGACTAAAACTTTTGCAGTCTAAGTAAAATGAAATATATAAATCAATCATTTGTTCCAGAATATTCTCACGGCATCAGGCAAATAAATAAACCAGAAGCACATATTTTTAAATATAAAGTCTGTACATTTTAGTAACAGAGGTGAAAATTTGATTAAGACCCCCTTTCTCCCTTTGTAGCCGTAACAATTATTTATACAAGCTTTTAATTCTTTATAGCACTCTCTTTTGCAGTTATCAGATAATGCCTTCATTTAAGTCTCTATTTAGAGAGCATGCATATAGACAATTAATAATAAGTGGACATTTAAAATCAGAGTTGTGCTTACGGGTTTTTTCCATTCTTGACTATAGCTGTCTATAGTTGGTTTCTTTTCCAACAAAGCAAACAGATGTGCAGCCCCAGATTTGGCTCTCGAATATTCAGGTGCCAAAACAAGTGTTTCTCCAATGGCCATAGCTCCATATGCAACTGCAGTAAAAACTCTATCAAAATATAAAGCATTTGAATCTCAATTAGGTCTGTTTTCAAACAAGAGCTGTAAAAGCAAAGGAAAAATCAGGCACTGGAATATAATCTTTTGGCCCAGACAATACCATCAATGCTGAAGGCCTAACAATGGTATCTCTTTTGTAATTTTCTACCACATAGTGATCATCCCTTACCTTGTACACCAAAATAACCTTTGGAGCTCAGGTAATCTTAAAAATTTCTTTTCCAATTAGAAAGATAGCTCAAAGGCTCTAACTAATGAATATAAAACTTCTTAGCCTCCTTGATATAAGGCTCATCTGCTTGGAGATTTAACAGAGAATTCAACTAACAATAGGAAGAATGTGTCACCAGTAGTGAGATCTGAATTTACACAGTAGATATGAATGTTTTTTTTTCTTTTTTTGCATATAATGTAGTTAGAACAGATAACTGATGTCAGATGATTGGTTATCTGTCTGAAGTGCTACATGATTTAAAGAGAGCAAAGCATGGAGATTGTACTTTGTTAAGGTCCTCAAAACAATATCTGACTAAAATATACCTTAGCCAGGCTGGAAGAAGAGCTTTGATCTTTGGTCTGCTATAGATTATGATCTCAGTCTTAAAATATGTTAATTATAAAATGGTAAGTGTGCAAACGATGTTTGGAAGCACACAGATTGTTCACAGAAATGTGGCATATCATGTGGCCATGGTTAAATATTTTCCTCTCATTTCCTTTTTCATTTTAGCCATGAAAACATATTACTAGAATGAAAAATAATGCATCTCAGTGGCAGAGCTAAAGGTATAATTCCGTTTCACTGGCAATATTTAAACATTAGGCAGTAAAAAGACATCACAGAACCCAGTTGTTTGTTTGCTCTGCTAGATCACAGCAAGGTAAACACACTGGTCTCCTTGTGAATTTCTTCAGAGATGGGACCTACTAAGCGCTGGATTTTGATGCAATCTCTTCAGTGACACAGACCTCAGATCTTGAATCTTGTTGTCTTTACAAATGTCAAACACAGTATAAAATATAAAACCAGTTTACTGGGATGTGAGACGCTAAAATTTTGTAGCCACTAGTTCTGTGATGTCAAGGCAGTTTTAGTACTAATATTTAGTAAAATTATTTAGAGCTCAAAATGCCATTCAAAATACTTAATACTCAGCTATAAATATCAGAAGTGGTTATTGAATTTAGGTTACACATCAGAGGTTTTTTTTTTTTTTAATGCAAGGAAAAAAAAACAGGCTGAATCAGACTCCAGCCTCAGTCTGATCCAAGAGTCAGCAGGTAAGATGGGAAGAGAATTGGATTATGAGTCAGGAGACCTGGATTCTAGTCCCACAGGGATGGAGGCTTCTCAGAACAACTAAGAAAATACCATTTTCCTCTGATTTGAGATGTGCCAAAATATCTACCTGTCGTAAAATTTGTGTCATTAAAAGTCAATTTAATCATTTGGCATAAATGTACAAAGGCTGATGTCTTTGTTAGGTCTCCCATAAAATGAAATTTACTGAGAAGGGTAGAAGGGAGAACTTGTTTCTGTGAGAGGTAAATGATCCAAAGGATGCACAATAGAGCAAGAAGAAAAGTTTTAGTAGAGAAGGGAGAGTACCACCTAAAAGCCCTGATGCTGTCTTTATTGTGTATATGTTGAGGGGAGGCTAAGTGGGATGGGGGTTGACGTTGATGAGGATTACATTGAGGAACCTAACTTTGTGGTGATGGGACTATCTGGGGGTTGAGTCAGGGACATTAATCTCCTTTATACTTTTTCCCCAGGTGGGTTCTTTATAAAGAGGCCAAAGCTGGTCTGCTATAGAATCTGTCCTAACCTAGTCTGGCCCAATTAGCTAGAGTGAACTAAGTTGCATTTCACTTCCACTTAGAAAGTATTTATTGCACAATAACCAGTGCTCTAACTCCATGAGAGAGTTAAACCAGATCCTTCAAATTGGTCCAACCTCCTGGAGGCATCTGAGCCAAGAGCTTACTCCAGAGAAATGTTCAGGCCGACTTCCCATGCCAATGTTGGTCTTGGGAATTTCACCCATTTGGGATATACAAAGAGGAATGATTTGCTATAATGATGAATGTTTTAAAGTCACTAACAACACATTTGTCAAAGTATTAACCTATCATAAATGCTTATATAGCCCCTTCATGCCCAAATAAGATTACAAGAAACATTCCACCGTTCAGAAATGATTTTCACGTTGAAACAATTCTTGAACCATAAATATGTAAAGCAGGAATTAAAAAACCTAAAATTTAACTTCTACAACTTTCTTAATTTAAATTGTCCATGGAAGAAGAAATCTTATCTATAGTTTATCCTTATATGGATTTACACTGAGTTTATACTGCTTTACTGAATTTATAGCAAAAACCTCCAGGTTGGCTGGGGTTGAGGAAAGAGAATATTGAGCAGGAAGAGGTCTGGAGAGGGTTTTCACGTGCTAGGCTTCTTCTTTCCTAGTTTTATGGATTCTTCATGGGTTCATGGGGCCGTTGTCACTGCACCATTGCTACAATGATCCTTCCAAGCATTTTCAAGCAGTGGGGAAATCCCCTTGCCCATCATTGCTGCTGAAATAGAATTAGAATTTTTTTTTAAATAAATGTATTTATTTTATTTATTTATTTTTGGCTGCATTGGGTCTTCACTGCTGCGCGTGGGCTTTCTCTAGTTGCAGCGAGCAGGGGCTACTACTCTTCATTGTGGTATGCGGTCTTCTCATTGCTGTGGCTTCTCTTGTTGCGGAGCATGGGTTCTAGGCGTGCGGGCTTCATTAGTCGTGGCTCGCAGGCTCTAGAGCACAGGCTCAGTAGTTGCGGTACACGGGCTTATTAGTTCCTCCACGGCATGTGGGATCTTCCCGGACCAGGGCTCGAACCCGTGTCTCCTGCATTGGCAGGCGGATTCTTAACCACCACGCCACCAGAGAAGCCCGAATTAGAACTTTTAAAGGATCTTTTGGCTGGGAACAACGTAAAAAAGCATAGAAATGAATAATCCTAATTTTAATACAATTGATCCAAATAGAAATACCCAGCATAGTTACTGGTTCAGGTCTATTTGTCTCCCCTTAACTCTGCTCCCATATCCAGCTTGTATACCTTTGGTGACTTATTCTAAGAGGAAGTATACTGGGCAGTTCAGAGACTGGACTCTGAAGCCAGATCACTGGGACTACATCCAAACTCCATCATTTATTTGCTAGTTCTGTGACCCTGTGCATGTTCTTTGTGCTTCTGCTTCCTTACTGACAGTTGGAGATAACAAGACCATCTACATCTTATGGGGTTGTTGTGAGAATTAAATACATTAATAATATAAAGTGTTCAGTATAGAGCTCATTAAGTGTTTAAGTTATTGTTATTCCTCTCATAGAACTGAAAGTTAGTGGGACACTTTCTGTTGGAAAGTAAGTTCTCACATTTCTATGGATGTAGATTAGCATAGCAGGTCACACCACAACTTCTGAAGTCCCCACTCAGTAAGTTTCTTTTTTTTGATTGGAAGATAGAGTATCTTTCCTCACAGGGGTGGCCATTACAATTATTCCCATACTCATACTCTTTCCCCCTAACATCCATATAACAGTACAAAGATCCTTTTCTTTTCACCATAAATCCCTTTCTCAACAGAAGGGAGAGAGAAAATATACAACTTATATTTATTTGGTACTTTGGGTTTTACAGAATGTTTTTGTATACATGTTACCATTTGATCACCTAGGAGTAAGGCACACACATCACTTTTTAATAAATAAGGAGACTCTTTATCTCAGAGAAATAAGTAATTTGCCCAGAATCACATAGCTATGAAACTGTAGGACTGGTACTTGAACCTCCTTGTTAACTGTTTTCCCTTACACAGTGCTCCTTCTAGTGGAAAGCTGACCTGAACTGTCTCTCCCTGCATGTTGGGGTTTGTTACCACTTGTTTCCCATTTTAGAATCTTCAGAGGACCCTAGATAGCAAATCCCCCTTGATTTGTCTCCTTTAGATCCCTTCAATGGTTGATCCCTCTATCTGATCTCCTTATCTTTTCCTCCTAACCTCTGCATAATCTCTGGGGAGGAGCTGGCAGAAGCTGGGTGGCTGCCATGGCAATGAACACAAAGAAGACTTTCCTGTTTTCCTTGTTTTGGCTAACTAAGGTTGTTTTCCTAATTATGTTAACACAGTTCCACGGCTGCCTGGCCTACCAGAGCAAAGATGATGGTGGAGACCTAGCTTGCTTTCTATCCCTTTTTATTCCAAGGTGTTAACCTACTATTAATATTTACTGAAAACCCACCTATTGTTCTTTTGGCCAATAACCACATTAAATATTCAAAGTTCAATATGATTTCCTGTCAAGAACTGCATTTGGATTTTTGGAGGACTAGGCCACAACACATAAGCTGCTTGGCTCTCTGCTTATCAGGCAGTTTTCAAAGCTGTGGCTTTTATAATTACTGTACTGAAGGCTGTCATGACTTGATTCTTTCTTACCCATCTGCTCTACTTAGCTTCCTGCTAATATGCGTAGCAAAGAAGGAAGAAACAGAGAGAGGAAAGTTCTGACGTGGGAGTATGGAGAATAACAGAAACCTCTGCTGGAACACTAATGGTTTCTGGACTATACTGCAAAAGGCAAGTTAGCTAGAAACTAACCTAAAGGCACTAAAATTCAGATGGGAGAAAATAAACTTATGTTGTATTTCTCAAAGTCTGTACATTTAGACTGAAGTAAATCCAAAGTGTTGCTACGGCTAACAGAAGCAGAAGGGGAGATTTTTACTACACGTATGTGTATGAGAACGTAAGTAAGAGATTTTCTGAATGCCTATGCATTGGCTGCAAGGCAGCAGAGGGAAAATGTTACCACCTTTTAAAAAATGCTCATTTCAGAGAAACTTCTACAATAATAGAGATGGATGGAGACAGTTTCTACCATAAGAAATGTATGTTGCCTATTTTTTTAGAAGAAAAAGCTAAGGTTTTGGTTAAGTAGCTTTGCTGATAACGTAACTTTATGAGCACATCAAGGGATTCTGCTGTTAAAACTCCCGTTGTGCATCTCCTTCTATAAGGCACACTGTCATTTCTGAAAGAGAGACAGCTTATCCATCCTGGTAGCTATAAATCATGAAAATACATTCACATTTTATACAGTGAATAAAGCATCTTTATTTTATACAATAAACTAAAATATGACTTCCCCAGTTCTTATATAATTCTAGAAAAGTTTCTGGTAATGGCCAAAAGAAAACCCTGAGGTTTCAAGTAGCTGTGGAGAGCAGCCTGGAATTCAGTCCCTATGCTCATATTTTTTAAAGAGTGATCTTCAGGTCCTGTGCCTCAGAACAGTCTGGGATGTTTGGTAAAACGTAGTTTCCTGGCCCTACACCAGAGATCTACAGATCTCTGGGTTAGATCTGTAGGGTGAGCTCCAGGTATCTGCATGTTTAACCAGCTCCTCGATTGATGAGTTGGGAAACCATTGATTTAGAGAATGGCACAAAGTTCTTTTCATGTAAGGAGGGTTCTAGTAGGAGAGAGTTTTCTTTGTAAAATCTTCCATTCAATTAGCTGATTATATAGAAAGCTGTCTCTGTCCTTAGATTCTGGAAGGTACAGAGTCCTTTAGGCCAGGTGTAGTTTAGTGTGTCTAAAGGGACACTTGTGATATGTTTATGGTAGCTGGGGACCACTTTGGGTCTCTAAGAAAACTGAAGATTTTGCTATTGAAGACAAATCTCATCTGTTCACATTTTGCACAGCCCCATACCCATATTTCCCAGAGCCTCTCTTCTTTGTCCATACTATAAAAGTATGGGTATCCTTACTTTGTTTGTAGTCTGGTTGAATGAAGCTCAAATCAAAAATGATACTCGTGGTCCAAGCTCAGATAGCTCCTTGTTTCTTCCTTCCCTCAGGGCACTAGGAAATACCAGTGTGATTAATGTTCATTAATCGTTGCTCTCATGTTAACAGTCCTACATATGTTCTGACAGCTAAAATTCTTACGACTCCAGAAATGACCCTTTTCAATGAATTTAATGAAAAAAAAATTCAGGATGTGTGGTAGTCCAGCAGGAGGAGGAATTTTTGTATGGGGGCCTTTTGATTCTTCTATATTTTAGGGTCATAAACTAATATTAAGCAAGTTACTTGTTCCATTTGTGGTAAGAATCAGCCCAGCTCTGGATATTTAAATGTTTGGAAAACTACACAAGAATTTTTAAAAAAAACAATAATTTTATAGAAAGGTTCTATGAAAGTTTGTCACAGAATTAGTAATAATAATTAATAAAAATAAATGTCAACTAAGCAAAGCCCCTAGCATCTTGAGTCATGAACTTGAATCTGTGCTCTGCCACTTGCTGATTAACTGACTTTGGGCAAGTTAGGTAACTTCCTTGAGTGTTAATTTTCCCCATCTGTCAATGGGAATCACAGTATTTCACAGGGTAGTGGAGAAGATTAAGCAGAAAATGTATTACAAATCCTTAATACTAAGTAAGGACTCAATCACGTTTGGTGTTATAGTGATTATCATGTGAAACAGAATTGTTGGCAGCCTGGAGAGGCCCCATTCAAGAAATGTCCTGCCTGATGTCATTTGCAGGCATGATAGTGATTGCATGATTTTGAAGTTGTATCATTCTTTAACTAAGAAAATTCTTTGCTTAGTTTTAATCTAAACAAATCTCAGTATGGAGAAGTAGACTCCCAGCTACAAACATTCTACTTTTCTATAAATGGCTGTCTTTGACTTACACCCAGTCCTTATGCCAAAGCACTTGGATGTAGAAGGGAAGAAAAAGAGAAGAATCTGTAAAAAACAGGAGTGATGTGGAAAAGTTGAATCTGGGAATACGTTTCCAGGAATGACTGGACTGCTTAATTATGCACCACTCCAAGTCTCTCCCTTTATTTTTGGTTCAGTCTTTTATTCAGTGAATATTTATTGCGTGCCTATGATGTTCCAAGCTCTTGTTTTTGGCTCTAGGGAAACATCAGTGACCAAAACAGGCTAAGCTCTGCTCTGACTGAGCTTACAGTCTATGCACTCAATAAATCTGGAAACAAAAAAGATAATTTCACATAGTGGTAAGTGCTATACACAAACTAAACCATGGTAATGGGATAGAGAGTGATGAGGAGAAGGGCTAAGAGGACTACTTTGAGCCATCAGCAAAAGTCCCTCTGAGGAGTGGACTTAGGAGCAGAGGCTTGGATGGTGAGAAAGAGGCAGCCCAGTAAAGAACTGAATGATTATTCCAGACAGAGGAAAGAGCAAGTGCAAAAACACTGAGAGTTCCAGGGACAGAAATGCAAGTAGGGGTCTGATGTGCAGATCACAAAAAAAGACAATGGTAGATGAGGTTAGAAAGGAAGGCAGAGGCCCAAATGTGTAGAGCTTTCAGGTCAGAGTAAGGAATTTGGTTTTATTCAAATTTCAATGGGAATTCATTACAGTATTTTAGTAAATTGATGGAATTGGATTTGTGTTTTAAAAGATTAGCCTAGCTACCGTGTGGAGAATGGATTACAGGGAAGCAAGAGAGTGAGTACAGGGACATCAGTGAGCAGGTAGTTGCAGTGGTCCAGTCAAGACAGGCAAAGAGATAAAACGGAAGGTAACATGGGTAGAGATGGTAAGAAGTATTTTGGAGTTACAGCTGTTAAGACTTGGTGCTGTATGTGGTGGGTGAAGGCAAGAGAAGAAATAAGGGATGACTCTTAGATTTTTGGGCCGAGCAACTGCATAGATGGTGGTGCTGTTTATTAAGATGGAGAAGTCTTGGAGAAGAGACACTTTGGGAAGGAAAAACTTCAAATTCTGTTCTGGACACATTAAGATATGATTAGATGCCTAAGTGGAGATGTCCAGTAGGCAGTTGGATAAGCATGTGGTATTTAGGAGTGGGGTCAGAGTTGGAAATACACAGAAGGGAGTCATCAAGATACAGGTAATATTTAAAAAACCATTAGATTGGATGAAATTACCAATTAGAGTGTGTGGATGAAAAGCACTGAGAACTCTAAAGCCCCCCAACACGTGGAGGCCCAGTAGAAAATCAGGAGCCCATAAAGGAAATAGAGGAGGAGGGGCCAATAACAAAGGAGAAAAAGCCTAGAGAAGAAAATGTTTCAGGAAGGAGAGTATAAAATGCTGCTGAGAGGTCAAGTTAAATGAGATGGGAAAACCGGACACTGGATGGGTCATGGGTGGGCAAGATGGAGGTCAGTGGTGACCTTGATAATGAGTCTTTCTAGTGGAATGGTGGGAATCAAGGCTTGCCTGGAATGAGTTTAGGAGAGGTTGGAGATGAAAAGGTGTAGATAACAAGAATAGGCTACTCTAGAATTTGTTTTGCTGCAAAGGAGAACAGAGACATTGAAAGTAGGCAGAAGGGGACTTAAGGTCATGGGAGAGATTTCTTTTTCTTATGACAGGTGATTATAAAGCAAAGAAACAGTAGTGACAGAAACTGATGTGAAGAGATGATTGCAGGAACCTATTGCAGACAAGGACCTTAGTTCTTGCATGGAGATGGCAGGCATGGTGAGTCAGTGGTACCCTAGTGAGTTTGGTGATGGGAAAATGAGGTGATTCTCTCTTGATTGCTTTGTTACACTATCTTCAGCTAAATTCATTAGAAAGTAACTGGGATTATAATTGCTTTTATAAATGAAAATTCTTCTGTGAGAATTGATAAAATCATCAGACATCCTACATTAGTATAAATATATTTAATTGGCTTGCTCTCTACTAATACCAAGGAACAGTTATATGAAGGAATGGGACACTGGGGATTTAAAGATGGCTGCAGAAAGTTTAGAGCAACGTAAGGAAGACATGTTCTGAGTTTCAAACGATTGGCTTGCAAGCAAACTTTTGGAATACAATCAAATTTTAAGCTTGTGATTGCCTGCATTTCATAAGAACCAAAGAAACAACTTGCTAATTTAGTGCAGGCTGGTGAACTGAATGAAGTGATTTAGGTGATTCTACATTTGGTTTCTTGCTAATTTATCTCTGTAAACTAGTCTGTGTAATCAGAATGAAGTCCAAGGCTAAATGTCATAATTGTGATTTATATGTTCACACGGACAGTACTGCACACTGTTTTAGAGGGTAGGAAAACATGGTAGAACAGGGAGCCTAAGATTCCTGTTGACATTTTACATACAGATATTCCATTTTATAAGAAAATCTGCTTCATGAAACCTCTAAGTGGCCCCACAGATTCAAAAATATTAGGTTGGTGAACTGTGGATGCTTTCCTTCTGAGTGCCTAGCAAAGAAACTTCCTGGGAACTCAGTTAATGTTTGATAGATAAACAAACAAACAAACAAACACATGAAGAGGAACTGAAAATTATTCCAAGTTATTCTGAAATTATTTGGCTTCAAATGACTTTTGGTCATTTCTTCAAATTGAATATATCCTCAAAGTACAAATATGTGCCACCAATAAGGATATTCAAAAGAATGTGTCTGAGTGTTGAGAGGTAAATCCCAAAGAGGAGTTCCCGACATTTTTTGCCAAATGGAAGTATCCTTGAAACAGGTGTAACCTCCCAAGTCATTATATTGAAGAGGCTGATCCTTGCTTTGATGTGTATGTTTTGGTGGGCTTCTTAAAAAGAAAATAACGTTACTTTTTGGAGTCAAATATTGTATGGATTTCTCTAGCTCTAAACATTTAGCAGTGACATTTATGATACAGATTAGTAACAATCTGACATTTTAGGGAGACTTAAGAAGCTCAGAATTAATACCCAAGATAAATTTTTCTAATTTCAGAATTTGAATTTAGGTGTTTCTGTGAAGTAAAGAAATTCATAACTATGTGAACAGAGTTCCAAATAGAAGCACCAACAAATGCTTTGGGAAGAGGCAGCCTCATTGGGATGCCATGATCAATTCTCAATGTGACTTTTCTGAAGAGAAATACTCATTTACATGTGTTTCTCCTGGAGTATTTGCTTAGCAAGGAACTTACCTCACTGATTTACAGTCACACTTGATAAAGCCATCTCCACCTTGGAAGACAATGGATAACAAGAAGGCTTTTTTTTTTTTTTTTTTTTGCGGGACGCGGGCCTCTCACTGCTGCGGCCTCTCCCGTTGCGGAGCACAGGCTCCGGACACGCAGGCTCAGCGGCCATGGCTCACGGGCCCAGCCGCTCCGCGGCATGTGGGATCTTCCCGGACCAGGGCACGAACCCGTGTCCCCTGCATCGGCAGGCGGACTCTCAACCACTGCACCACCAGGGAAGCCCAAGACGGCATATTTTACCCCTACATTCCCAGGTCTAGTAAACTGAAGTAGGAAGCAATTCATCTGGGAGTTTAACTCAGAGTACCTGTGTTATATCAGTATTTTACCAGCTTGACTGCACTTATATCAATAGATATTAAATAACAAAAAATTTTAAAATTTCCCCAACATGTCTTTTGCACATATATGATTTAAATGATAATACACTCTAAACTAGACATCTTTCTGGTTAATTTAAGTACATAACCCATTTACAGGGTTTATATATTTGTCCAACTTACCTGAACATGTCCTCTGGGGTCATTCGTCCTGCTTGAATTAAATAAGTTCCAAATCGAAAACACGCTGCATAGGCAAAATATACAAAGACATGGCTGAATGCGTAACAGATTCCAATGATCTGTGCTTTCTTCAAGGTATTGTGAAATGCACAAAATTTACTAGATAATGGGGCATGAGGTATATAGTAAGGTCCTTTAAATAAACGTAGAGTAATGAATACAGAAGGTAAGACATGTTATCATTTAGGGGGTATACACTTTTTCTAATTATTAAAGAGAAAATGACTTTTTTACTTTTTTTTTTTTTTTTTTTGTGGTACGCGGGCCTCTCACTGTTGTGGCCTCTCCCATTGCGGAGCACAGGCTCCGGACGCGCAGGCTCAGTGGCCATGGCTCACGGGCCCAGCCGCTCCGCGGCATGTGGGATCTTCCGGGACCGGGGCACAAACCCGTGTCCCCTGCATCGGCAAGCAGACTCTCAACCACTGCGCCACCAGGGAAGCCCCGAGAAAATGACTTTTTAACTACTGAGAATTATTATAGAGAAAACAATAAATATAATGATTTTCTTTATAGGTATATGCTCTATAGTTCAATGTAACAAAGCTGCCTCTATGTGTTTTCAAATGAATGGACAAGGTCTGTGAAAGGATAGTTACGGAAAGAGTTAAAGAGATTTGGTTTAAAAATATTTTCTATCCTAATGTTGCACTAATAAAATAGTGGGAATTAAATGGCGGTACCAACCACAAGCGTGAGTGTAAAAGAGTACAAAGCTATCTTTCTGATAAAGTAATACAAAGAGTATCACTAAGTAAATGTGGTAAGGAGGACTAGTTTAAAATTAAAAGAATTGATCACATTTGTTGTGCATATATTCATTTTAAAATGTGAACTCTTTATAGAGATTCAATATAAAGGGCTAAGCAATATTATTTTCTTTCTTAAATATGTTATTTCCTCAATCATGTTTCATGGAAATAAGAAAAATATGCACACGTTGTTATAGTTCATGGCAATGTGGGAGGACCTAAAACATATATTCTAAATGTGCTTGCTCTCAACTGCTCTTTCTAGTTTCCTCTTGGTGGAGTCATATAAGGAATTACGCTATGCCATTACCAGGAAAGATTCCAGAGCAAATGAGTTGGCAGGCAAACCACTGGAGTCACCCAGGAGTGCTGCCTTTATAGGAACAAACTATAGTTAACACAGTCAGTATGCATCTACAATCACCTGTGCTGAGTCTGAAGCGTCTCCTCATACATTTGCCCGAAGGCTTTTTCTCTTGTTAATGACACTGTAGTGCGTATATTCTCCACAGTTTCGGTTGCTATATTATAAAACAAGATAATAAAATAGAGAAATAAAATTAGTAATGGCTGAACTTCTGGTTGTGAGTTACAGTCACAACGGGGACATATTAAGTACATTAAGTCAGTAAGTTTTTCTGATGAGTTTTCTTAGCTTCTTGTTTTTCCTTCCCCAAAATAAGACAGGAAAATAATATATTAGGATAATAAGCTCAAGGAAAATTCCTTTTGAAAAGATTTAGTCCACTGGTCTAAATTTAGCCCTCTTTAAGTCTTCATTGAGTTTCTATTTAAACTAGTTCCATAAGCAGAGGGATCAAACATTAGTGAGCATTATGTCCGTATGTAATTATGCAAAGGAGCTGTCCTATGAATTATGAGCTGATTTAAGAAGAAGACAGAAGAGAGAATCAAGTAAATAATTATTTTATTCTAGCACAGAAATGCAAATAGCAACCAAAGTTCTCAGGAACACTGCTGTAAAGTAACATGGAGTGTGGCTTTTGAATTCTGTATAAGATATTGTATAGCTGTTTTTCATGTTGATGTCTGTGAACTTAAAAAGATATTTAGTTCAAATGTAATGCTTCTTCATAGTTATATAGTTTTCAAAAAGAAGGGGGATCAAAAATGGAGGAGACTTTTGGCTCAGAATAACTTCTTGGACATGAGAACACCTGTTGACTTGAAAGAGAAACTTTCTGCTTCCACATTCTCTTTCCAGGCTGGCAGAGTGGACTGTGGGACAGATGAAGACCTAGGTGGATACCCAAGGTTGTTTGAAGGAGAACTTGGGTTACGGGAGAGAACTGGATATGTAGACCATGGTCAGGACACCTGGATTCTGCTCTAAATTCTCATAATTTCAAAATGAACTCAAAGAAATCTCCATCTGTAACATTTTGTAGTGCATGAGGAAAATCGATGAGAATGCTGAAATCTTGAGGAAAACAAAAAGAAGTGAATGAAAAAGTCTTGTGATCATTTTTCACAATAAAGAAAGGACTGAAAACAGAACCTTAGAAAATAGTCCTTTTTAAAAACTAATATGGTCATTTTATTTATTTTTTACTAATATGGTCATTTAAAACCTGAAAAATAAAACATTTGATGATTTTTGCAAATCTACACATGCAACCAAAGAAGGACCAATATGTTTTATTGGTCCATATTCTAAGTTTTGGTGTTTGGTAAAGTGACTGATTGAAAAGCTAGTGGGAAAGGACACATTGCTTATTTGATTGCAGTTATTGATTGTATACTCTGAGGTTACTTTAATAATACAAAAAGGAAAAAAATCAAATGGCACATAAGCAACTAAAGCTCATGACATAAAAATTAAGATGAATAAAATATAATTAATTACGGCCAGATTAACTTGGAAATTGTGATAATTTGCTCACACGGAGGGCTGAACAACTTTTCCGTGTTTCTGAAGCAAATATATGCTATGTAGTTCAGTCTGTACTGCTCAAGCAGACATTCCAAGGGTCCTTATCTAGTGCAGGAAAGGTGGAAAAGTCCAAGGGTCATGAAAACCAGATTTCTATGAGTCCTGTGCTTGGTTGGATCCCTATTCATGAATATTCATGCTATTTATAATATGATACAATCACTATGATACAGACCATATGATATTAAAATCATCTTTATATTCAGGCCTTTCACCAATGTGATATAGATCTTTGAAACTATATCATGAGAGGAGTTGGGGCTGGGTGACCAAGAGAAGACTTGGCATTTACATGATGCAGCTTCATAGCGTCACGAGAAGCAGGTTTTGGACCTCAATCAAGATGAAAGCCAAGAAGAGAAGGATAGAAGGCCACCAAAAAAAAAAAAAAAAAAAAGAACTCCCTACCATCTAAGGTGTAGGCAGCAGCCTGGGAAAGTAATGCACTGCCTGCCACTGGAGAAAAGGGTGGATAAAAGATGGATATACGCGGGCTTCCCTGGTGGCGCAGTGGTTGAGAGTCCGCCTGCCGATGCAGGGTACATGGGTTCGTGCCCCGGTCCAGGAAGATCCCACATGCCACGGAGCGGCTGGGCCCGTGAGCCATGGCCGCTGAGCCTGTGCATCCGGAGCCTGTGCTCCGCACCGGGAGAGGCCACAACAGTGAGAGGCCCGCGTACCGCAAAAAAAAAAAAAAAAAAGATGGATATACGCTCAACAGGGATGTTGTACAAGAGATTTCTACTTTGGGTGAGTGGCCGGATCAAATGACATCTCTTTCAACTTTTAGATATTATGGTACTACATTACTAATGTTTCTCTAAATCGGTACTACAATGATTATTTTTATGAATATGATTGATTCTGAGAAACTTATATATGTCAAAAAATTTTCCAAGTAAATACATTGTTCATTTTGATCATTTTAAAAATGGTCCTTGTCTCTAAAGCACTACCAATATCAGTACCTTGCCTTGAATTTAGTAACTATTATATTTCCTCTTTATTTTGAAAAATAAAATACCCAGAATTATTCAAGACATTCAATTATTCAATAATCAGAGAATGCAGAATCACAATGTTAACAAATTCCCCCACGATTTGGGAACAGTAATAATGGCTGACATTACTGAGTGCTTACTGTTTTCCAGATACTATTGCATATACTAATAAGACTAAGTGTTTTCTGTAATAGTCATAAAGATCTGTAAGCGGATACTATTTTATTTCCACTTTACAGAGGAAGAAACTGAAGTCCAGAAAGGTTGATGTAACTTGCTCAGATCACACATTTGTTAGTGGTAGAATCTGGATTCTAATTCAGCCAATTTGACTCCAGAGCCTATGCTCTAAATTATGCACCCTATTGCTATGACATTATCTACACCCCATCTTAAACTGATCTGTATGAATTTCAATACATATACATCACTTTACAGATTCCTAAGAAAGGAAGTTATGTATTGTAAGGATAGGAGCTCTTATTGATTTTCTCTTAAAAGGTTATGATGGGAACAACAGTCTTTATTTTACCTTTCCAGCATGCTTAAGTTCTTGCTTATCCTTGTTGGCAAATCCAGTCATTGCTGCCATTTCAATCATTCCTGTCAGAGCAAGTACCGGAGCAGTACTCAGAATCAAGAGTGTCATCTCCCATCCATATATGAAGGAAATGATAACTGAAAGTCCCATGTTAGTTGCATTTTGTGTTAAGACACCAACCCTTGAACCCGTTGCCTATAATCAGACATATTTTGGAAAAAAGTCAGTTAATTTTAAATTTACAAGAATTGCTATTATAGTTTCTTGCAAAATAAGATAAGCTTTCTTTTTTAGGATTTATACATAGATTTTTATTTTGAATTTATACTTAGAGATTAAATAATAGTTATAGTTTAAAAATGTCCACTACTAAGGGGTCATTATGTTTTATTTGTCTATATTATGTCTGATATTGTCCTTTGACATGTTCCTATTATTTTTGAATATGTTCTTACTTTCTGGCACAAAAAGATTTTCCAGGCCCTACACCTGAAATCTGTCATTTCTCCAAGGAGTTCTAGTTCCTGTTAGTGGAGAATGTTATTTAGGACTTACTATATGAAGAAAAAAATTTTTTTAATTAAAAAAAATCAATATATGGTGCTAGTTGTACTCATTATCAGTGGAATGTTAGTAGATAGAACTGGGGAGTGTGTGTGTGTGTGTGTGTGTGTGTGTGTGTGTGCGTGTGTGCATAGATGCAAGCACATATTGAAATCTATATTTATTTCTCTATTTACATTTCTTGAAATCCATGAGTTCATACCAATACCTCCAGTTCCAATCCAAAAACACAAGGTTATTTCCAGCTTTCTCCCTTCTAATATTTGTTATCCCCTTCTTCAACAGTGAGAAACCTGGCTCCCATTTTCTTTAACAGAGTTCCTAGATCAACCTCTCTGCTATCATGCAGATCGTGACCAATCTGCTATCATGACCCCTGTCTCTCCCCTGCATGCATACCCTCCTCACTCTTCTCTGGCTTGGCTTTCCCACATGAGGCTGCTGCCTCACATGGATGCCCAACTTACCATATGTGGGCTCCAAAACCAACCCTGCCCCTTCCCCTTACACTGAAAAAGGGCCGGTACTTTTTAGTCACTACACTGTAGTAGTGCTGAATGGAATGATTGAGGATATTCATTGAAGTATATACTTTGGATATGATATCTTGCGGTCCCTTTTCTGCACTTTATAACTTGGTTTCACTCAGCAAAGGTCTAAAGAGGCAATATCAAGACAGAAAAGGAGTTGGAAACATCATGGTATGAGGTAACTTAAAAGAAATTTGGAAAAAAATCTTAAATTAAGTAGAAATATCTTCGTAACTGCTTTACGAGAACTGCATGTCTTATGAATTAACTTTCAGTGGGACACATGTTAAGTAATAAACTGAAATGTTAAATTCCTTTATGCTGTGATGAAAATATGAAACACCTATTTACCTAGAAACACAGCTATAATCAACCAAGATATCAATTCACATTTTCAAACATATGTTTTGCTCTGATCATGAAAACATGGCCATTGGAAAAGGTCTAAATAATGTTAAAAATTACATCCTTCCAGACATAAATACATACACACATTCAGATTAGGATTATTGTGTGTATTCAGCTTTGTATCCTGCTTTTATCTCTTTACATTATACAGCAAGCTTTTTCCTGGGTCACTAAATAGTCTTCAAAAAATATCTAGTCGATTGCTTCCAATTTTTCACTATTAAAAGCAAAGATGTAATGAACATCTTTGTGCAAAATATTTGTGCTCATCTTTTATTTCCTAATGTTAAATTCCTAGCGTGGAGTTATATGTTAAAGGGTATATACTCTTACATTCTTCATAGATATTGTCAAATTGCTTCTCTACAAGGTGATATCAATATTCACTGAAGTATCCCCCAAATTAGTATCATCATTAAAATAACAATAAAAAGCCCTCTTTCTCCACAGGGCTCTGACTTATTCCTAAAAAACTTTTGTGGTTTTAGTTTCAAGACTGCATCTGATAATGATCCACTATTTTCCTATTTTTTCACTGAACTATCAAAGAAAACCCCAAAAAAGTAAAAACAAATAACAATAACAAACACCAAACAAACCACTAAATACTGAAAACTCAGACAGGTAACCCATTTTACATGCTTTAGGGCGTTATACACTAACTCTAAGCTATGAGGCTGAAATAAAAATGTCATTTGGTACTAATACTTGCTTACACTCTGCCTCTTGAGAGTTTAAGGATGATGCAGAGATAAATGATGCTGTATATTATGGACTGAATGGTTCTACACCCCCCCACCCAAATTCATATGTTGAGGTCCTGAATCCCAGTTCCTCAGAATGTGACTGTATTTGGAGATAAGGTCTTTAAAGAGGTAATTAGATTAAAATGAGGTTTTGAGGGTGAGCCCTACTCCAATATGACTGGTGTCCTTATAAGAAAAGGAAATTTGGTTGCAGACATGCTTGCATAGAGAAAAACAATGTGAGTACACAACACGAAGAAAACTATAAGTCAAGGTGAGAGGACTCAGAATGAAACCAACCATGCCAACACCCTGATCTTGGACTTCTAAGCTCTAGAACCATGAGGAAATAAATTCCTGTTGTTTAAGCCACTCAGTCTGTGGTACTTCGTTATGGCAGCCCTTACAAACCAATATACTGTACTTGCTCCTCTCCTCCCACCCTCACCATGAGTTTCAAAGTTATATAGGTCAGATAGCTGGATGAAGAGGCTGTGGAACTTAAGTACTTGTACTGTTGAAGGTCCCACCCCACATCAGATTAACTATGGAATGCTCCTACAGCCACATAAACATATATATTTTTTGCTGTAAAATAGAAGTATTTTTAAAAATTACAATCAAGTTTTGTTAAGAATAAGATAGTCACTGTTCTTTTAATGTAAAATTTATCTAAATATTACTAAGAAATTACTTGCCATCAATTACTTGATAGCTATGTTTTTAGGCCTTTATACATTCATTAATTTCCACTTTGTACTTTCTTATTTTGAGGTCAATGACTTTTCCTTTTTCAGATCTCAGTTTTTGGCACGATATCTATATTAACAAAAGTGGAAAACATATCCAGGGAACAGTTATTCTTTTCTGTTTGGGTATTTCCTATTATGTGGCCATAATATAGTTCCTTTTTTCACCACCTTCCTCTGTTTTTATCCTATTTACTTTAAGATTACAGCTTTTTACAGGAAATCAAAAGAAAATGAAGTCAAAAGGTGAAAAACAGGAAAAGTAAAGACAGAAAGCATGCTGAGGATTGTAGTTTTTGAGTATAAAATTATGCGGCATGTTGGAAAAAGAGGTAGAGGGAATTATCAGAGGCACATCAGATGAACATTTGAGAGTCACTTAAAATTAGTCTAAGGAGTATGCAAACCAACCTCATGTCTAAAAACATACAAGTGTAAACTTGCCAAATTTTTAATGGAACGGTCTTGTATTTGAGCTTTTTGTTTGGGACATAAGAACTTTCTATAAAGTGACTTGCACTTGCATAACCTTGCTTATTCAATAAGCTTGATTTATTCATTCTTGTACTAATCTGCTTCTTGAAAGTAAGATCATATACCTTTCTAAATGGCATTTTAGTTTAAGCTACCAGAAACTTACTGAAATATTCACTCAACGCAGCCATGGACAGGCCACAAACCCTGCCTTTTGGTGATGGTAGTAGGATAAGAAGGATCTGAATATATCTTTCCTGTTCCAGGAAGAATTAACAGAAAACAACAGACATCTGGCCTTGAAAAATACTACAAGAACTAAAAGAAAATTTAAAATTGCCTTAAAGACCTAGAGAAATAGGGTAGCTCTGGAAAGAATTTAGAACTGCAATCAGAGGAAATTTAATTAAACTTCTTTAGATTCTTTATCAACGTGCATGAAGATAGAATTTTTCCTTGGAAATCAAGAGCAGAAAGTCATAATTAAATAGTTCTACAGATAACAATTATTTATGGAGTATCTACTATGTCCAAATACTATGCTAAATGTGGGTCATACAACTTTGATAAGAAAGTTCCAGAGGAATGGCTGCCATAAGGAAATAAATGGAAAGATACTCAGTAAGCAATTGTAGAAATAAAATTCTATATAGCAGGATTTCTGCTTCTGGCTAACATGAAGAGAGGGAATGGATTTGTCCTCCCATCTGAAACAAATAAAAAATAGACAAAATATATGAACCAATAGTTTTCAAGATACTAGACCTAAGGCAACCAAGGGTGAAATGGGAAACAAACGAGGTGAGCCCTATGTTTGCCACGGTTTACCCCTTAAAAGAGCTTCCAGGCTTCAGGATAGGAAAGGTAAACTGAGATAGAGCCTAACAGACTCCGTAAGTGGAGTAGACAAAGCTGAGTCTGGAGAGGCCAAGGAAGCTAGAGTTTGTAGCACAGAACACTGAAGAAGAGAGAGGTATACAAAAAGAGAAATCTGGATATCTGCAGAGGGTCCTCCTTGAGTATTCAACTGAACAATGCATGTGTGAGGGCTAGTCATACCAGTCATACCAAGACCATACGCTTGGTCATACCAGCCTGACTGAATAACCTCATGATTCACTGGTCATTGGGTAGAGTATATTGAAGGGTCTTGCCTCAGTTGTTGGCTCCAGTCCTGCTTAATAAATCTTAAAATCGAGACCCCCCACAAGATCAAACTGTTCCCAAGTAACTTAACTGCATCCCAGAACAAAACAAGAATATTTCTAGAAATACAAAAATATTCAGCACCCCAAAATGCTAAATTCACAATGTGTGGCATCTACACAAAAATTACTAGGTATGACAAAAAGCACCAAAAACGACTCATAATGAGCATAAAAATCAATCAGTTGAAACTCACCCAGACAGACAATGACGTTAAAAGTTATTATCATTGTATAACATACATTCAAAAAGTTAAGAGATAATGAAAATAAATGAAAACGACCCACATAAAAATTCTACAAATTCAAATGTCAGTATCCATAAAGAAAGTTTTATTGTAACACAGCCATGCCTCTTTGTTTACCTATTGACTATAGCTGTCTTAGGACTATAATGATGGAGTTGAGGGGTTGCTAGAGAAACCATATGTGCCGCTCTCCTTGCTTTGTACTGCTGCTCACTGTGATGACATTGTATATAATTTGGCAGCATGTTGAGTGCCCTGTGTGTTGCTGTACTGTGATATTTCATCCTAGTTTTAAAAATTACCATTGTATGCCCATCATCTAAAGACAAGAAAGGAAGAGAAAAGTGGACTTTGGATGTCCTGCTTTTAAGGAAGGCACAATGGACTGTGGATCACTTTGTGTTCTAATTAGATGTCACAGTGCTGTGTTTATTATGCCATGAGACTATACAGTCTTAAAAATATACAAAACAGGTCGACATTAGCAGACTAAGCACGCATCACAAAATTCCTATTTCACAGGAAAGTAACATTTATAAAAATTAGAAATGGGAAACAAATGGAATGGAAATAACACAGAAAGGAATAACAGCAGAATTTCTTCATAAAACTAAAAAGTGAAAACAAGGCTGAATCTAAAGTAAGTTTCTGAGTGGCTCATTTATTAGCTAAGCAAAGAAAGTCACTCAGAGACAGTGAGTTAATTAAATCATGTTTGACTGCAACAGTGGAAGAAATCTGTTCAGAAAGCATAAACTAATATCAGATGATTAGCGTTTTGATGAGAAGAACTGCTCAAAAAGTTGAGAAAAACGACAGCAATATCAATTATCAACTGAAAACCAACATAGGTCATTTTGAGTAGTTTTCCCTGGCTCTTGATGGGTTGACATATGTTACTGATACTGCTCAACTGTTGGCTTTTTTGAGGAGTCGATACTGAGTTTGAAGTGACTTTAAAATTAGCTGCTATGAATAGTCTGTGTGGAACAACTGAAGGTGAGAATATTTTCAAAGAAGTTGAGAGATAAACTAGATGAGTATAACCTGAAGTGTAATCTGCTAAGATGTATTATAACTGATGGTGGCAAAAATATTTGTAGAGCAGAAAAAACAAAAAGGTTTAGTTGTCAAATTACAAAGTTTGTGAAAATGTAAGGTGTTTAAGGCCTATTGTTATTCACCCTATTATTCATTAGCAAGTATGTTGTGGAAAATAAATGAATTTATCACACATTATTGGACCAGTGGCGAAGTTCATTTGCTCCTGTAGACCTTACTATCTTTATTTCTTTTTTTGTCAAAAGTGGAAGCTGAATTTCTTGACTTGTCTTCCCAGACAACAGTTTGAGGGCGTAGCAGTGGTAAAGTTTCACTGCAAAGTTTTGAGTTCAGGGCTGACATTGAAATTTTTTTTTTTATAGGAAGGACCACCTTTAACCACTATGGTTTTGGATATTAGCTTTTGCTGTAGACTTGATAATGTCTCAATTAATTCAACCTAAAATTGTAATGCAAAACAGCAATTATATGCCAACCTTCTACTGTGGTAAAGTGATTTCAAAGACTACTCACATTGTTTGAATTATAAGTAATGTTAAGCTGTTTTATACACTTTCCATGTCAAAAAGTTAACCCAAAAGGTGAGGTCACCATTGTCCACGTAATGATACCCTAGCTCTACCTAATCAATTCACTGGGCTCTAGGAATTAATAAAGGAAATTTTTATTTCTTGGGGCAATGTAACTGTATTTCTGATGAGAATTCTCGGAACTAACATTGTGTCTGTTGGTATATCAAGTGTACACTGTGGCATCAGTCACACACTTTCATGTGGACAAAAGTGAGGTAAGACTTCTGGTTGTTGAAAAGGGGTTGCTAAAATATACAGAAATAATACTTTGTAACTTTGTGAAATTCAGTCTCCCAAAGAATTTAAAATGGCTTTATACCTTTAATAAAACTACATACTACACAGAAAATAGTCTGTTGACAGATGTACTGGCAGTAAGCCATTGCCTTGGGCTGAAATAATACCAGTTAAATTGGTTGTATTCAATCAACTATTTCAGGAATCATTTTGTCCTATAACCTTATTTCACTAACATGTTTTTCTCATGACTCTCAAAGTATCAGAACATCTAAAAATAGCCAGGAGTTTATATTTTTGGTAATTAGTAAGGGCTTCAGAATAAAATTTACTGTTATTAAAGGGTTAGTTTATAAACATTCATCCTAATACATTTGATAAAATAACATGTAACTGAAATTACATGATGAAGAAACTGAGATGGAAATATCTTAAGTTGATATGATAGGATATATGACCCCAAATTATTGTTTACTGATTCATCTCTAGTGTGGTGTGTCTTTGTGATAAAAGAAATAGTGGACAAATAGGATTAGTAAATAATCTTCCTTCGATAGAAAGAGAATCCATTCAAGTTAGATATGAACCTACCTATATATGGCAAAGCAAGGGTTTATGTGAATTATATGCCAGTAGACACAGTCTTATTCTTGGAATCCTTCTTTGGTTGCTATGCTTTCCAAATTCTTCAACTTTAAATGTGCCATCAGTATTCCACCCATCTAGTGTTTAGCTACTACTTCTTATTTAATGAAAATGATTTGACTTGCCCAGAAGTTATCATGAGACCAACATTTACTAACTGAAACAGGAAATTTTCAAATGATTCAAATAGTATTAGTCAAAGGCTTATAAGGAATCACACTGACAAATATTCCCATTAATTTTTCTTGATGAGAGACAACATTATGTATTAGAAACAACTAATGGGTATTTGGAGGGTAATGTTCGTCTTTAGCACTAATTTGTTCTTTTCATTTAAGTAAATACTAAAAGAGATGTCTCACGTATCAAGTATAGCTTATAGTAAGAATACCTATTTCACTGGAGTCTTAAAAGATCTGAATGATGATAGGTAGTAAGAGAAAAACGTGCACACAGCAAAGGGAAAAAAACCAAATTTTGTAGAATGGGGATTCAAAGGGAATTATAGGGATTGATACTTCTGCCAAAAGTAGTGAACCATTGAATTTCTAAACACAGATGTTGTTATTTATCTGATTCTATTGTGCTATGGAAGATTAATGCTATGCTCATTAGTTACCTATTAAGTGAAATTTTATCCATCATTTTCTTCCCACTTATACAAGTACAATCCAGCTCCTCCCCCTTACTTTAAAATTTAAATACTATCTAGTGAAATTTGGAGTCTTGTTTTCAAAATTATCAAAAAAAGTTTCAGGAAGAGATGAAGATGATGCCCCCTTTCCTCTTGAGCTCTTTCTACATCATAAAATTAGTTTTCCAAACCAATACAGAAGCATGTGAATATTCATAATTGTAACCAACTTGTTTTATTCTCTAGTAATATAAATCTATCCTTATATGTATATATTGAACAAAGAAGTCTTGCAAAAGTTACAAAAATTAGAATAGTGGCCATGTCCTGTGGAAATAGCTTCCAAAAGAAAATACAATTTTGAAGAGCTGTTTCAGTTGACAATTTGTTGCTCTGGTAGCAATGCTGTAATCAACATTTCAGTATTTCTAACCAACAAAAAAATACTTTTAAGATTTTTCTGTCATTCAGAGGTGCATCATTGACTTTCCTTTTCTCCCACATGAACGATAAGGAAAAAGGAAAGTCTATAATTCTCGTAGAGTTCTTATTTTAACAGAGATCAAAAACTTTACCTCACTTAAAAGTGGGAAATCTTGTTTTGCATTCCTTTTCTCAATTATAGTTGAAATCCTGCTTGTAATATACAGGTTAATTTTATTAAAATAATTGGAAGAAAACTAATAAATTACTCTTCATCTCTTCCACACTACTCTACTCCCCATAAATATTTAAGTGTCACTTTGACGTACGTACATTATGCTGGTCATTCTGTCATTGATTTTGAATACGGTTCATAAAAATGAATTTTATTTATACGTATTGTGACCAGTCATGATCACACATATCTCTTTAACTTGATCTGTATAACAACTAGCACAGAACCATTTCCAGATGCATATGAATTTAACATGTTACATATTATGCTAAATAAGATTTTATTTTCTGGGGGGAAGGAACAACTAAACTTCATTCTTTTATTAAAACTTCTAAGTTACGTGTGTGTGTTTTCATTTTGTTACTTTTTCTTATCTTACTATTTAATTCTGAGCTCTTTTCTCTAACTCATTCTTGGTATCTTCTTTAGTCCTCTGGTTATCCTATTACATGTCCTAAATCTTCTTTATTTTTGGTTAAAAATGTCCAGAACAGAAAGGCTTCTTTATATCTTTCACTGCGAGCTCCCTGTTAGCCCTGAGACATATCTGGTCTCCTTAATGATGTGGGTCATCTCAGCATAGCTCACATATATGCACAAACACATGTGTGTACATGCATGCATGCATACCATATACATACACCATTTAAAAATAAAAGCAGGGACTTTCCTGGTGGCACAGTGGTTAAGAATCTGCCGGCCAATTCAGGGAACATGGGTTCGAACCCTGATCCGGGAAGCTCCCACATGCTGTGGAGCAACTAAGCCCCTCGGCCACGACTACTGAGCCTGCGCTCTGGAGCCCGCCCCCCACAGCTACTGAAGCCCGCAAGCCTAAAGCCCATGCTCCGCAATAAGAGAAGGCACCGAAATTAGAAGCCCACGCACCCCAATGAAGAGTAGCCCCGCGCACAGCAACGAAGACCCAACGCAGCCAAAAAAAAAATAAATAAATAAATTAAAGATAAAAGCAATATACATACTCCTTGAATTTGTGCTGTATCTATGGCTAATATTGTTGTCAAGGCTCCTGTGCTGTTTTCCTTATCATCAAACCAGGAGATATCCTAGAGAAAAAAGGGAATTAACATATGGTCATCAAAAAGATCCTTTTCTGACTTGCGATTTTGCTACATTAACTTAGAAGCCATTTGCCTGCCTCCTTACTCACAGGCGCTTAATTCTTGTAAAAACTATGGATCAAATAACTTTTGTTTCTTACTTCACAAAGATCTATATTTAGATACAAACTGAAGAACTTAAGCCCAACAGCTTGGACTCATTACCATGCTGCAATATTGTATAATAATCAATGTTTAAAATGGCCATTTCGAACCACAAAATAATTTGTAATTTTACTCCACAAGTAATTTGTGGAGAGCAGATTTTACCTAAAAAGTAAAGTAATGCACAACACAGTTTAGAAATATTTCCAAACCTTTCTGTCTAAACATATAAATGATAAAAAATAAGTCTGTCTCCTTCTCTACAGGACCCAGATAGGTGAGATTTTCCCTGACACTTCATATTGCCCCTTAGATCTTATAAGTACTGGGCCTTGTGGGAAGCTAAAGATGCAGAAAGGCTGCTGTAAAAACCCTGCAGCCAAAAAGCATGCAATTTGAAGGAGACAGGTCAAAAATACAAGCAATAGGGCTTCCCTGGTGGCGCAGTGGTTGTGAGTCCGCCTGCCGATGCAGGGGACACGGGTTTGTGCCCCGGTCCGGGAAGATCCCACATGCCGCGGAGTGGCTGGGCCCGTGAGCCATGGCCGCCGAGCCTGCGCGTCCGGAGCCTGTGCTCTGCAATGGGAGAGGCCACGACAGTGAGAGGCCCGCATACCACACACACACACAAAAAAATACAAGCAATAAAAGCCTAACGTTATAACCAATTTCATTTTCAACAGCAAATAGAGATAGCACTTCTTAGCACCTCTCAACTTGAGGAATGCTGATTTCCTTTTATTAGTTATTGACTGTTTCCTCCCATGCACTCAAACCAGTTATATCTCTTGTGGATTAAACTACATGCAGACTGTCTCCAAAAAAATGACTGATTTTTAGTGAGTGAAGAGCAAAAGAACTGTTGGCTTACTACAACCCAGCCAGGGCCCTGATGCCCAGGTTACACATTTTTGCCAACTAAGGAAACAAAAGCAAGAGGGATAGAAGGCTGTGCATTAATCATTCTGTTGTGTGAGAAGAAAGCCCCCGTGGAGGAATACGGCAGCGGCCAGGGGGATTACAACCCTGGCATGACATCACTACTCTTTAAACCCCTGGATTGGGAAGCTGTCCCAAAGAGTTTAGGGTCCTAGACACCCAAAGGGCATCTTATAGAGATCATGATATGCACTACACAGTAGCCACTTTGAGAATACAACCCGAGTCAAGAGCCTAACATACCATGAACACACATCAGCAATGACAGTAACTACAGCACTCTTGATCTAGAAGACATTACCTGTTTTTTATTGTATACTAAAATATATATATATATATTTTACATTGCATAATTCTTTCTATATTTCAACATGACATGGAATACACAAAGAATTTCTAGACACAATATAAAGTAAAAATACAGAAAAAGAATTTATCACTTACTATTACATTCCTGATTCTATAGTATAGTAATTGCTATAATACGCAAGGCAAAGGATACATATATGACTAGTCTTAGTCTTTCTCTGATGTTCAGTCAGCAAGATATCCAAAACTGCTTTTCAACAAGTCAGCAATTATGCACTCTAGAGATTGTTTTCCATCATAGGCATTATATGCTAAAACACTTAGCAGAGTTTCTGGAGCACAGCTGGTATTGAGTAAAAATTAACTTGCTTCTTCTCTTCCTGATGGTAAAATGATTATAAGCTAGGCTAGCAGGTTTTCTGATACTAGTAAATCCATTTTTTTCCTGCCAATAATTCTATTAGAAATAAAAAATTACAGTAGCACTATCATAAGTGCATGGTATGTCTTTTCTCATTTAATCATCACAACTCTATGAGACGGATACTATGACTATCCATATTTTATATATGAGGAAACAGAGGTACTGAGAGATTAAGTAACTTGCCCAAGGCCACATAGCTGGAAAGAACTGAGGCCAGGATTTAAACCTAGGCAATCAGATGCCAGAGTTTTTAATCAACTATCCTGTTCTGCCTCCCATCTAACTGAAACGTTACAGCTGAGTTTCCTGACATGTTTTTCCTGCTTCAGGATTTGTTACCTCAAATCCTTTTGGAAGTAGCTTTTTGAGATTCCTTAGTGATCTCCACTAATGCCATCATCTTATGATTTAGTGACCCTCCACAGAAGCCCTAGCCAATCCAATTTAGAGAGAAATAGGCAAAAAAAAAACTTCATATCTTTTAAAAAACCTAATAGATTTATAGGTCAATATTTATCATTAAGAAATATAAATTCAGCTTTAAACACAATAAGCAATGGATTATTTATAACCACTGAAGTCAGCAACAATTAGAACATTCTTTTCAACTGGAGGGATCTCAAGTCATCAAATAAAATAGAGATTTTATACCTACAAAAAGACCACACCTGATTCCATAAATACCTCTATTTCAACTAAGGTTTCAAAATGGTTATAAAAAGCACTGCAAGTTTCAGCATGATTTCTAAGACTTAAAATATCTTATCTTAGGGGAAAAAAAACCAAACAGGTAATAGGAGTTAGGGCGAAACTGTACATTAGGAACTTCCCTTACAGAGAAAAGTGAAATTCGTTAAGACATTTATTGAGAAAAGGCCAAATACATTACTCTTTTCTTTCAATTTAAGAAAGCAAATAAGCAAAAAGAGTGCTAAAGAATGAAGAGGGAAAACAAATGGCAAGCTGAAAGGGGCTCAGGTGAATTTATGGGAGAATTTAATAACATCTGCTGAATAGCACAGAGTTTCTGTCTGTCTTTCTATGTGTTTTGAAGAAGAGTTTATGGTTTACAGATTGCTGTATTCTTATAGGCAGAAGCTACTTAATCCAAGAATGTTACTGTCCTACTGTTCACGTGGCTAATGCTAGGCAAAGGAGTAAGATCCAGTATCAGCCACCAGGATATTTGATTAACAATATTCACTGGTTTAACTGGCTTGTGGCCTTGGGACTCCTCCACCAAAAGCATCCTGTAATCCTCTAGAAAGAAAGTTCAAAGTAATGATGGAAAAGTTAAAGTTTATACTCTTTTATTTAAGACATTCAGGAAACATTTTCAAAAGTTCCTGAAAATTGAAAATAAATGTCCTTGAATGTGTAAAAACATAAATACACAAAAAACAAAAATGACCAAAATTGTCGTGTGAAACAGTATTAGTTAATTAAAATCCCACCTAATTTCATCAAAGATTTGAGGTAGACATAAATTGTTCATTAAAAAAACCCCCAAAAGTACAAGCTTAATGTGAGCGAGACAAGATGTGCAGTCATTAAATCATTTTATGACCCTTCAAGTAGATTTCTGTTTTTCTGGATTAAGGAGTGTCTGCAGTTGTCTCTGACAGGACCTTTTTGAGAGAAGAAGTTAGGCACCAACTGCTTCAGAGCATTAAGTTGCTATGGGAAACGTCCCACTCGCTTCATTTTATATCTTGCTGTCCTCTAAGAGCACATAAAGGCGGAGGAGTTTTGTTACTCAGCAGTCCTTTGAGCACTACTGCTAAAAGTCACAAGATGTAAAAACTGGTTTTGACAACTCGGCTGGAGTGACAGTAACTCTACTTTTGAAAAGAAATGACCCTGGCAGGAAGCTATTTGCCCCTACACGGTGAGCTCTGGTGACAGAAAGTGTGGCAAAGGGCTTCAAATGATTACTGGCTTTCAGGGTAACCCAATATACCTTGGCCTTCTGAAAGAATTTTAGAGGTGCCAGTCTGAGACATTCCTGTCATTTGCCCCCAAGACTCACTTTTCAAGATTACTATTTGATACACCTAGTTTTAGTTATTTCACAGGTGTGAATGATCAGCTGCGGCAAGCCAACCTGCCAGCTAGACTGATGTTATCTGAATTCAGAGAATGGCTGCCTTAAGAAGTCAGCAATGAAAAAACTTAAACTGTGCAGATGGATGAGAACTATAGAAATTAACTCCTTTTTAAACATGTTTCCCAAGGAGTTCTTAACACTCCTTTTCAGTTTTAATTTAGCCTCCATTCTGATTCTAGAACAACTACATTATACATTAAAAGAGATTTGTCAAGATAAATGCAAGGAACAGGGAGTGGACTCTAAACCTTGTTTTCTATAAACTGCATTTTTGAACATAACAATTTTGGACTTGCTTCTGTTAGAAAATACAGTACAATAATTCTAATACAGTTGCTGCTTGGTACACAAAAAGGATGCTTTTAAATGATCAAAGGAAAGCTTATGTCAAGAAATTGATGTGAAGAAAAACTAAAAGCTAGAATATTTTAAAACACATTTAAAATAAAATAAGAAAAAAGCCCAACTGAACACTGACCTGATATAACATGGCTTTAAATGCCAAGTGTCTTAATCTCATGGTTAAAATTTCCCCTGCTCTGCCATAAAATAATCCCTGGAAAAGAAACAAACAAACAAAAATCTACATTTATTTTTAACTGTCTTATCTATTTCTTTGGAACATTTAGTTACTATATTTACATATTTGTATTTTATTTAGTTATTATATTTAGTTACTATTTTTAACTCAAATAGGATGACATAAAACAGTAATCACGTACATATTTGTTTAATTCATTAAAAGTTTACCTGAATGAAATAATTGACAAAGCAAATAATACCCAAAATTACAAATATCATGGAATAAATTTCTGCATCATGCTTTAATGTGGTTTTATCATCATTTTCAAACATCTGAAAAGGAATAGATTTTTTTAATCAGGTGATTAGAGGAGAATATATTATAAAAGAAGGAGAAAAAACTAAAATGTCTATTCATCAGGATTTTAAAAATGAATTTCAACACAGTAATTTCCACACATTTCTGGAGAAAAAATGCACCATTATTCTATCCTTTACATTCATTACATAAAAAAAAATTCACTACTTCAATAAAAAAAAATAATTCACTCTTAATTCTCTCACTTAAGCTATGTAAATACAGGATCAGACAAATGAGTCCTCTATCTGCTATTAATATCACCACATATTTTCAAAGAAACTATTGAAATTAGTTTTCTGATTGAGTTATTATTTCTAATAACTTCTCATAACTCAGGTTTCTTGATATTCCTCTATTCAGAGTACTACCTGCAATATGAGACCTTTATAAATTTCTCCAGAAATTGTTCCTAAAATTAGTAGTTATACATATACTGGCATCTATGTTGACACAGTGTAGCAACAGTCCAGGAGACTGAAGACTTAAGGTGGCTCTAATAAGATCCATGAATTCATCAGCTCTCCTGGGTTCCCCAGCACAATCCCAAACTCTCATTATTTCCTCTCTCTGAGCTGGCTGGTAATAAAAAATGGCCATTGTTCAGACCAGTTGAAAGAAAGAGTGGTCGTATTTGTCTCTTTTATTACTTCAGTGCTTTGGAATGCTGATACAGCACTGGAGTCAGAATTAGAAAACAAAGCAATTTCTTTACTGATTGCCCAGTCAACAAGGTCCAGCCAAACACTTCACAATAGAGGCTGGCTTATCCCCTGAGAACATTAGTTAACCTTTCTATCATGGATCCCACACTAGGGGTGACCTACTACACGTCCCAATTTTCCCCTTGCTGGGTCAAAGTATACCAAGTCTGTTCTCTCAGGTTACACATTGTTTAAAATTGTTAAAAATATTAGCAAATAAATTTTACTTACAGTTACAATTTTTGCAAAGATGATGGAAAATACTGGATGAACAGTTCCATTTAGAACAGAAGCCAATATCCCCAGAACCACAGAAGGCCATTCAGACTTGTTTAATTTAAAAATTTTTTAAAGAGAAACTTCAGGAAGACTTGTCTATAAATAAAATACCTTGGTTATAACCCCAGTTTGAGAGCATAATGGAACCTAGAGAAGTTAGCCAATCTTGAATAAATCTATAATGTAAAATGTCAAATATAATAGGTAACAGAGTAGAAAGTAGAATTTTTCTTAGAAAAATTTTACTGCCCATATTACTGATAAAGATCTCAAAACAAAATAAATTTTACACAAAAGTGACTATTTGTGCAACTTATCACCTTTTGGCATTTCACTCAGCCACTATCATTAAAAAAGTACAAATTAACCCACATGTTCTGAGAGCTAAGATTCACAAAAGAAATGACAGGCATATTTTCCTTTACACCTGTTAAACTGGATTGCACATCATGCTCTAGCATAGGACAAAATCTAGATAGGAACTAAGCAGAGACAAAGATAAAAGTTTTTCTAGCATTTTAAGCTTGAAAATTTTGTAGCTTTGTGACTTATTTATGGAAATATTTTTCTAATATCTTGGTTAAAAGCTTGTTTTGGGGTTCCTATTTATAAGTTAAGTGTTGCAATATCTGAACATATTATTTACAATCACCAAGCCTCAGTTTCCTTATATTTTTGAGGAAGGTATCAGTTCCTATCTTACAGGATTTAAAATAAAAATTTTATTTTATATTGGAGGATAGTTGATTTACAATGTTGTGTTAGTTTCAGGTGTACAGCAAAGTGATTCAGTTATGCATATAACCATTCTTTTCAGATTCTTTTCCCAAATAGGTTATTACAGAATATTGAGTAGAGTTCCCTGTGCTATACAGTAGGTCCTTGTTGATTATCTATTTTATGTATAGCAGTGAGTATATGATCCCAAACTCCTAATTTATCCCTCACCGCCCACCTTTCCCCTTTGGTAACTGTAAGTTTGTGAGTCTGTTTCTATTTTGTAAATAAGTTCATTTGTATCATTCTTTTAGATTCCACATATAAGTGATATCATATGATATTTGTATTTCTCTGTCTGATTTACTTCACTTAGTAAAATAATCTCTAGGTACATCCATGTTGCTGCAAGTGGCATTATTTCATTCCTTTTTACGGCTGAGTAGAGGATTGTTTTTATTTTTTTATTTTATTTTATTAAATTTATTTATTTATTTTTGGCTGCATTGGGTCTTCGTTGCTGCGTGTGGGCTTTCTCTAGTTGTGGTGAGTGGGGGCTACTCTTCATTGCGGTGTGTGGGCTTCTCATTGCTATGGCTTCTCTCATTGCAGAGCAACGGCTCTAGGTGCGTGGGCTTCAGTGATTGTGGCTCGTGGGCTCTAGAGCACAGGCTCAGTAGTTGTGGTGCATGGGCTTAGTTGCTCCACAGCATGTGGGATCTTCCCTGACCAGGGTTTGAACCCGTGTCCCCTGCATTGGCAGGTGGAATCTTAACCACTGAGCCATCAGGGAAGCCTGAGGATTGTTTTTAGAATTAAGCTTAACTCAGTATTTGAAAACAGTAAGTACCCAATAAATGTTAGCTGTTGCTGATGTTATTATAAAAGGAAGGATAATATTATGCAAAATCCCAGATCTTATACAGCGAAAGAACACTGCAAGTAGCTCTGGTATCTGCCAGTCTTTCCTGGGATCCATGGAGGGTGCTATGGGGAGGTAGTGGTCACAATAATCAGAGGATAAATAACACAATGGTGAATTCCCCTTACTCTTGTCTGGAATATGTAGAGGATTTATTTCAGAAACTTAAAAAATCTTATGAATAATTTTGTAGTGAGTAATTATTTTGAATAGGAAAGTAGACAGCGAACTACTAGGCATTTCATATGTTAAAACTTACTCATGGCATTCACTCTTGAAGTAATGGCGTTTATGAACCTAATAACCAGAGAAAGACGTCAGGAAAGACTATAAAATAGTTTATAATTCTTGCTTTAATTTTAGTCTGGCAACTATAATAGAAACTCCATTGTTTGAACAAAAGAACTTTTAAAATTCTAAAGCCTTTAAAGTCTATTTTCAGGATTGGCTAAACCTGGGGTTACTTAATAATTTGATTACCTATTATCTTTCTTTCTGAAGTTTTCTGAAGATTAACATCATAAAGAGCCTTATTTTTCAGTTAGGTCACTGTCCAACAGAATATACAGAAATTTTAAAAGTTCCATTCCAACTCTTTGTGGAGCACTAAATACAGATTTTCTTTTTTGTCAAATTCTTTATAAAATTACCTCATTTTGTAAGGAAACTAAGGCTTAGCATGTCCTAGGAACAATACCAGTAAATTACAGAGCCAGTAAATGTAGGAGGGCTGTCTTGCTCCTACAGAATAATCTACCCTTTTGCCTCTAAAAATATAAAACAGATGGAAAAAAATGGGTATTACTTAAATAAAGTTATAAGATAGAAAAGAATAAAATGAAATAGGATCAAAACAAAATGAAAATTTTTAGTAAAATCATGAAGGACTCTGTGCTACCTGTGTTACAGGTTATAGCATGTTTTAACAGAATTTGATATAAAAATATATGAAATTAGAGGCATTTTGTAAAGAGATATGAAAACATTTAAAAAACCTAAACAAATCTCTTAAAGATTTAAAAATTTAATCTGATATATTTTAGAGCTTTATTGCGTTATAATTTTCATGCAATAAGCTGCACATATTTAAAATGTACAATTTGAAAAGTTTAGACATAACTACACACCCATGAAACCTTCACCACAGTCAACATAGTGAACATATCCATTACCCCTGTAAGTTTTCTCCTGCTTTTGTATTCCATTTCTTCTATACCTCTCAGCTGCCAGTGCTCTTCCACTAAAACCACTCATGTGTTTTCTGTCACTATAGATTGTTTTGCAATTTCTAGAGTTTTCTTTTAATAAGTGGAATCACATAGTATGTGCTCTTTTCATCTGGATTCTTTTGCTCAACATAATTACTTTGAGATTTACTCATTCTGTTGCATGAATTAATATTTCATTCATTTTCATTGCTGAGTAGTATTCCATTGTATGGATATACCAAAATTTATCTGTTGACATAAGTTTGGGTCATTCCAAGTTTGGGGCTATTACAAATAAAGCTACTATAAATACCCACATACAAGACTTTGTGTGAACATATGCTTTCATTTCTCTTGGGTAAAAACCTAGAAAAGGAGTGGCTGGATCATAGTAGGTATATGTTTAACTTTTTTTATCTTTTTTTTTTTTTTTCTATACGCGGGCCTCTCACTGTTGTGGCCTCTCCCGTTGCAGAGCACAGGCTCTGGACACGCAGGCTCAGCGGCCATGGCTCACGGGCCCAGCCGCTCCGCGGCATGTGGGATCCTCCCAGACCGGGGCACGAACCCGCGTCCCCTGCATCGGCAGGCGGACTCTCAACCACTGCGCCACCAGGGAAGCCCATGTTTAACTTTTTAAGAAACTGCTAAATGATTTTCTGAAGTGGGATTACTAATTTTTTATTCCCACCAACAAAATGTGGAGTTCTAGATGCTCCACATCATCACCAATACTTGGTACAGTCTTTTTAGATATAACCATTCTAACAGATGTATCATGACATCTCGGTTATGATTTAATTTGCATTTCTCTAATGCCTAATGATTTTAGGCACCTTTTTGTGTGCTCATTTCCCATATGCATATCTTCTTTGGCAAATGTCTATTAAAATCTTCTGCCCATTTTTCAATTGGGTTATTGGTATTTTTATTACTGTGCTTTGGGAGTTCTTTGTATATTCGGGACACAGTCCTTTATCACATATGTGACACAAATATTTTCTTCCAGTTTATGGCCTATGTTTTCATTTCTTAAAAAGTTTTACAGGGAATTCCCTGGCGGTCCAGTGGTTAGGACTCAGCGCTTTCACAGCTGGAGTCCAGGTTCGATACCTGGTCAGGGAACTAAGATCCATGTGGTGCAGCCAAAAAAGGGAAGTTTTACAAATAGCAATTTTATGGATTTTGGTGAAGTCTAATTTATCAATTTTTTTCTTTTATGAATTGTGTTTTTGGTGTTTATAGCAAGGAAATCTTTGCTTAATTCAAAGTAATAAAGATTTTCTACTGTATTTTCTTATGAAAAGTTTCTAACTTTAGGTTCTTCAGTAAGGTCTGTATTCCATTTATAGTTAATTTTCATCTGTGCTTTGAGGTATGGATTGAGGATGAGTCTTTTGAATAGATATGTAATTCTTTCAGCATCATTTCTTAAAAGGACTATACATTCTCTGTTGAACTGCCTTTGCCACTTTCGTCTAAACAGTTGACCATATGTGTGTGGGTCTATTTCTTGACACTCTATTCTGCTCTATTGATCTATTTGTCTATTTTTGTTCCAATAGCACATTATTTTGATTACTATAGCTTTGTATTAAAAATTGGAATTAGGAATTATAAATCCTACAACTTTGTTCTTTTTAAAAGTTGTTTTATCCATTTTATCCTTTTGAATTTCCATCTAGAATCAGATTGTCAAATTTTACAAAAAAGCCTGCTAAGATGTTTACTGGGATTGCCTTGAACATATAGACCAATTTGGGGAGAACTGACATCTTAATAATATTGAATTTTTTTATTCACATACATGGTATTTCTCTCTATTTAGGTCTGCTTCCATTTTTCTTAGTAATATTTTATATATTTCAGTGTGGGGGTCTTATAATCTTTATCAAATTTATACCCAAGTATTTAATATTTTTGATACTACCGTACATGACACTGTTTTGAATTTCATTTTCCTACTTTTTGTTTTTAGATTATAGAATTAGAGTTGATTTTTATATATTGATCACATATTCTGATCAGTTGTCAGCCAAACTCAGTTGTCAGTTGTAGTACCTTTTTTTGGTGTGACACCATAGTACCTTTTCTTGTGGATTCCATAGAATGATAATCATGTTGTAATTATGTTGTTTGTGAATAAAGACAGTTTTATATCTTTCTTTTCTATATGGATGCCTTTTATTTTCTGGTCCTATTGCACAGGCTGGAACTTTCAGTTGAGTAGAAGTGGTGAAAGTGTACATACTTGCCTCATTCCTGATCTTTCACCATTTAGTATATTGTCAGCTGTAGATTTTTGGTTGATTCCCTCTATCAGGTTGAGAGAATTTCTTTAAATTCCTAGTTTCCTGAGAGTTATCAGGAATGGATGGTGCATTTTGCCAAATGAGCTTTTTGCTTTGATTGAGATGATTGGATAGTTTTTTCTTTTATATTTTTAGTAAGGGAAATTACATTAATTTCTGAACTTTAAACCAAGCTTGCATTCCTTGGATAAACCCTACTTGGTGATGATGTATTATTCTTTTCATACATTGTTGGTTAGATTTGCTAAAATTTTGTTAACAATTTTTCCATCTGTGTTCATAAAGGATATTTGTCTATAATTTTCTTTTCTTGTAATAGCTCTAATTTTGATATCAGAGTAATGTTGTGCTCAGAATGGAATCTTCTTCCTCTTCAATTTTCTACTTCATAGAATTCACAAGTAAAGCCACCTGGGCCTTCAGTTTTCTTTACGAAAAAGGTTTTAACTTCAAATTCAATTTCTTTTTAATTGATATAAGATTATTCAAGCTATTATTTTATTCTTGAGTAGGCTTTGGTAGTTTGTGTCCTTCAAAGAATTTGTCCATTTCATTGGAGTTGTAGGATTAGTTTCCATAAGATTACTTTATTATTCTTTTAATAGCTATAGAATCTGTAGTGATATCACCACTCTCATTCTTAATATTGGTAATTTGTGTCTTCTCTCTTTTCATTTGCTCAGTCAGTCCAGAGCTTTTCAGTTTATTGATGTTCTCAAAGAAGCAGGTTTGGATTTCATTGATGTTTCTTCTTTATAATTATTTTCTTCCTTTTAGTTTCTTTTTTTTTTTCTTGCGGTATGCGGGCCTCTCACTGTTGTGGCCTCTCCCGTTGCGGAGCACAGGCTCTGGACATGCAGGCTCAGCGGCCATGGCTCACGAGCCCAGCCGCTCCGCGGCATGTGGGATCTTCCCGAACCGGGACACGAACCCGTGTCCCCTGCATCAGCAGGCGGACTCTCAACCACTGCGCCACCAGGGAAGCACCCTTCTAGTTTCTTAAAGGGGAAGTTTATTCATTTGAGATCTTTCTTTTTAATATAACATAGGTGTTTAGTAGTATAAATTTCTTCCTCAGTACCACTTTAATCTTCATACCACATGTTTTGATTATGTTTGGTTTTTATTTTCATTCAGTTCAAAATACTTTTGAATTTCTCTTTTGATATCTTCTTTGATTGTGTATTATTGAGAAGTGAGTTATTTAGCTTCCAAATATTTCAAGATTTCCCAGGCCACTTTTATTCTTGATTTCTGATTTAATTCTATTTTGGTCAGGTAATATACTTTGCATTACTTGAAATTTTTAAAGTTTGTTGAGACTTGTGTTATGATCTATCTTGGTAAATGTTTCAGGTACATTTGAAAAGAATGTGTATTTTTCTGTTGATAGGTGGATTCTTGCATAAATGTCTGTTAGTTGGTTGTCAGCTTGGTTGTTGTCAAGTTAGTTGACAGTGCTATTAAAGTCATCTATATCCCAGTTGAATTTTTATCTACCTATTCTATCAATATTTAAGAGAGGGTATTAAAATCTGTGAATATAATTGTGAATTTGTCTGCTTCTTTTTTCAGTTCTTGATAGGTGGATCCTTTTATAATTTTCAAATAACCTTCTTTATCCTGGGTAACTTTTTTGCTCTGGAATATACTTTGACTGCCACTAACATCACAGTCTACCTTCAAGTAATATAATAGTATATACCATTTAAGAACCTTGAATAGAATACTTCCATTTCCAGTCTTTTGGCTATTGTTTTTATACATTTTTACCTTTACCCCACACTATAATGTTTTTTTTCTTTAAAGTAGATTATTTAAAAAACATTATTGATACTCTTCATTCCTTTGTATAGGTAGAACATTTTTTTTTTTTTGCGGTACGCAGGCCTCTCACCGCTGCGGCCTCTCCCGCTGTGGAGCACAGGCTCCGGATGCGCAGGCTCAGTGGCCATGGCACACAGGCCCAGCCGCTCTGCGGCATGTGGTATCCTCCCAGACCGGGGCACGAACCCGTGTCTCCCGCATCAGCAGGCTGACCCTCAACCACTGCGCCACCAGGGAAGCCCCTAGATAGAACATTTTGATACTCTTCATTCCTTTGTATAGATTCAGATTTCCACCTGGTACCATTTTCTTTTGCCTGAAGGACTTCCTTTAACATTTCTTTTAGTCTGCACTACATCTACAGGTGATGAATTGTTTTAGCCTTCTTTTACCTAAAAATTCTGCATGTTGCCTTCATTTTTGAAAGGTATTTTTCTGCAGGTAGTATTCTAATTTGAGTTTTTTCCCTTTCATTACTTTAAAGATATTGCTCTATTGTCTTATGGTTTGCATTGTTTCTAATGAGAACTCTGTGATATTTCTTGTTTTTTCCTTTATACAAATTGTGATGATTTTCTCTGGATGCTTTATAATTTTTCTCCTTATCACTGTTTTTAAGCAATTTGACTATGGTGTGCCTTGGCGTAGTGTTCCTTGTGTTTCTTGCGCTTGGAATCTATTAAGCTTCTTAGATCTGTGGGTTTTCAGTTTTCATCAAATTTGGAAAATTTTTTTCATTATTTGTTCAAATGATTTTTGGTTCCCTTTCTCCTTTGGGAACATATAAAATATAGTTATAATAATTGTTTAATGTTCCTACTATTTCTATCAAGTGTGTCATTTCTGGGTCTATTTCTATTGATTGATTTTTTTTCTTCATTTTGGGTACTATTTTCCTGCTGTTTTTCTTGCCTGGAGATTTTTGATTAGATGCCAGACATTGTAAATTTTACTCATTGGTTATTTTTGAATTCTTATACATATTATTGAACCTTGTTCTGGAACACATTTAAATTACTTGGAAACAGTTTGATACTTTTGAAATTTGCTGTTGGGTCTTGTTTGCTGGGCTCAGAGCTGAGTTTAGTCTGGGAATAATTTTCCTACGCTGAGTTAATACTTTTCTTAAGATTCAACTAAATTCCCCATGAATTTAGAGATTCCTCACTTTGGTTGGTTTAATAAGAACTATTCCTGGCCCTTTGTGAGCTCCAAGAATTTTTCCTTCTTATACTTTCCTTTGCCTTTGTCAGTTTTCTCAGTAAATGCACTAATTAGTACTCAGATGAAGAGTCAAGGGAGAACCTCTGCATATTTGTGGAACTCTCTCTCTGAGCTGCTCTCTTCCCTCTACTTCTTTGCTCTGAAGACTGCCTACTTTGGCCTCTTGGGCTCTGCCTAGGTTCCCGTTCCAGCTCTTAGGCTTATAACTTGACAGTAACCTGGGTCAATGATAAGATTCATTTCATTTGTTTCCCTTTCCTCAGGGATCACTGTCTTGTTATGCCTGATGTCCAATGTTAGAAGACTGTTTCACATACTTTTCTCTAGTTTATTAGGTGTGTCAAGCGGGAAGGTAAATCTTGTCCCTGTTAACCTATCTTGGCTGGAAGTAGAAATCTCTAATTTCATCTGGTTTCCACAGCAATTGACATAAATGATCTATTCCTCTTTTTGTAGTACTTTTCTTAGTTGGCTTCTATGATGCCACACAATCTTAGCTTTCTTTTTATTTTCCAGCCATTCTTTAGGTGTCCTGTTCTGGCTACTGCTTTTCTACCTGAAGTTAAATTTTGCAGTATCCTGGGTCTCAATCTCCTGTCCTAGTTGCTCCTCCATCTATTCTTTCTCCTTAGACTGCTTTAGTCAGGCATATCAGTCCATTTGTTTTCACCACTATCATCTCTTCTCTGCTCTGCTCTCCCTGATCCCACTTTGGCTCCCAAGTGCCATTCTCCACACAGCAGCCACATCAAGCAACTCAGTTCATGCACTCTTCTGAATAAGACCCTCTCATGCAACAGGTTTTTTTTTTAAAGTAGATTAAACATTTTTTTTTAATTTGAGTATAGTTGATTTACAATGTTGTGTTAGTTTCAGGTGTATAGCAAAGTGAATCAGTTCTACATATACCTATATCTACTCTTTTTTAGATTCCTTTCCCATGTGGGTCATTAGAGTTCTTAACCTGTTTGTGTCATGGACCCCTTCAGAAAACTGATGAAGTCTATGGAATCCTTCCTAGAAGAATTTATAACAATGTACCAAATAACACATCTCAAAGAAAGCCAATTATATTGAGATATAATATTTAAAATGTTTCACAAAAAATTCAAAGCTCTGATACAGTTATGTGCTTCATTATTGGCACATTAAATAACAAGATCTAATAGTGATGAATATAAAGATATTCTGGGGAATTCCCTGGTGGATTAGGGCTCTGTGCTTCCACTTCAGGGAGGATGGGTTAGATTCCTGGTTGGGGAACTTAGATCCCGCATACTGCATGGCATGGCCAAAAAAAAAAATAAAAAAAGATATTCTAAGATATCTGTAATAACTATAATGTGATATAAATATTTCTGTGATTTTCATTGGTGACATCGCAGGCCCTGGTAATACTAATGTAGTCTGTTATTTATATTCATAATTAAAGTAAATTAAATTTCTATCAAGTATAGGTAGAAAAAATAGTTGTGATTTTTTTTTGCCCATTCAGGTTAATTCCTGTGAGTCATGAACCACTGGTTAAAAACCCCCAATGACATTCTGTTAGAGTAATAATAGAATCCAAAATTGTTTTTATGTCCTACAAGGTGCTACATGATCTGGTCCCTGAGTATCTCATACACTTCTCTGCTCACCTCTCTCCTCCTTAGTCACTGTGGCTCCCAATTCCAGGCCCTTATGTTTGCTGATTCCCCTGTTCAAAATAATACCAGCTCTGTCCTGGTTACTGATTTTTTGCTTCTCAGGTCCAAATTCATCCTTTTGTCTGATAAACTTTTCTCTTTTACCACTTGGTAAGATGTCAAGCTCCGTCAGTAGAGGCTGCTGGAAAGACATTGTAGGAGGGGATTATTCTTCCTGCTCTTACCGGTAGCTTACTGGGAAAGCTCCTGCAAGATGAACTTTTTTCTCCGCTGTTTTGCCTGAACAGTTTTTTCAGAGTTGGGTGCCTGTAGAGTGCAATTTTCTTCTGTGTTTGGCCATCAAGCGCTTTCTCCAGCTCTTGGCTTACCCATTAGAAGTGTAGCCATGGGGCCCAGACAGCACAGGCTTATGTTTCAGCCAGGTCGCTGATGTCTGCACCTCTTATACATAGAACTGCACTTGACTCCTGCAGAAGGCAACCTCTCCAGCCCCTGGTTTCAGCAGTGCCCAGTAGCTTCTCCTGGCACCTAGTGGGTTTTGAAGCTCAGAACCTCCCTGTGGAAGGTCTCCCTTGGCACCTTGGAGGACAGATTTCAAGCAAGCTCCACCAGTGAGGTACCTGGGCATCTTCTCTGCTATCCAGTGAGCCAAAGCTGTGCCCTTTGCAGTAAGGCCTGTATCTCCACTTCAGTTTCGGGCAATAATGAATGCTCTTCCTTGGGTCTCTTTTCACCCCAGGGGTGGTAGTTGGTACTTTTTATTATGACCTCTGAATTCTTTAGAGTTCTCTTAATTTCCACTAGCCAATTCCTATTACTCCAATTCCCTACTGATTCATTACACTAAACTTTCTCTGTTCAAATCATTGTGTGGTTTCTGTCTTCTGACTCAACCCAGACAAATATAACCTCCCATTAACTATTCTAAAATCCTGTTTCACATTTTTCATTTCGTTATTCACTTTTAAAATTTTTTTTTTTTTTGCGGAACTAGGGCCTCTCACTGTTGTGGCCTCTCCCGTTGCGGAGCACAGGCTCCGGACGCGCAGGCTCAGCGGCCATGGCTCACGGGCCTAACCGCTCCGCGGCATGTGGGATCTTCCCGGACCGGGGCACGAACCCGCGTCCCCTGCATCGGCAGGCGGACTCTCAACCGCTGCGCCACCAGGGAAGCCCTCGTTATTCATTTTTATAGTCCCTTCATTTCCTTGTTCACTTTTCACTGCAATACCACAGGCTGAAAGAACCCTTTACAAATATGGCCATGGAGCTGGTGCTTGGCTTGTTTCAGTTCTTGGTTGTTAATACTATCTTTCCAGGCTCTCAGCTTTGTACTCGGTATAGCTCCAGGCACTGGTAACCAAGTTTGTAGCCTCCTGTTAAGAGTAGGTCCATGACTGTAGCACAGCTCACCACTTTGTACTTTTGCTCTATTTCTGGTTGGTAGAGATCTTGTTTTGGAGCCTGGGTATATCTAATTGGCTTTTCTCTTTTTATGTTTTATGTATCATTCCTGTGTGTATGGAGCAGAGCAGTTGTATCAGAGTGTAAATTTACCCTACCATTTTCTCCAAAGTCTGGAAATTGCTTTTTAATTTTATGAATTTCATCTTTCTTAGGTTTTGAAAATCCACTTTATAGACCTAGTGAATTTGCAGACTTTGAGGTAGATTTTCACTTTGCAGCAATTACGGTGGCAGGTCCAACAGCTATTAATAGATGTTTTCACACAGTGTTTTTACAATATGGTACAAACCCTTTTACTGTATTCTTATACTCAGGCCTTTTGCCATATGGCAAATTATCTATGCTATTATTTACTTAATATTTTTCTTTGTATGTTTATGTAAATGATTATTATTATTATTAGTTTTTGGCTTTCAAATGCATTTTATTTATTTTTTTATACTTAGGTTTTTTTTTTTTACATCTTTACTAGAGTATAATTGCTTTACAATGGTGTGTTAGTTTCTGCTTTATAACAAAGTGAATCAGTTATACATATACATATGTTCCCATATCTCTTCCCTCTTGCGTCTCCCTCCCTCCCACCCTCCCTATCCCACCCCTCCAGGTGGTCACAAAGCACCAAGCTGATCTCCCTGTGCTATGCAGCTGCTTCCCACTAGCTATCTACCTTACGTTTGGTAGTGTATATTTTAAAGAAAATTAATAGATAAGAAAAAATATAGGGGCTTCCCTGGTGGCACAGTGGTTGAGAGTCTGCCTGCCGATGTGGGGGACACGGGTTCGTGCCCCGGTCCGGGAAGATCCCACATGCCACGGAGCGGCTGGGCCCGTGAGCCATGGCCGCTGAGCCTGCGCGTCCGGAGCCTGTGCTCCGCAACGGGAGAGGCCACAACAGTGAGAGGCCTGCGTACCGCCAAAAAAAAATTATATATATATATATATATATATATATATATATATATATGTTATATATATATATATATGTTATATATATATAAGTGTGTGTGAATGCTATGTATGACCACGTACCTAAATGGAAAGTACTGAATCTAGAATTAAAAGCAGTAGACTGGCAATGCTGGAGAAGGGCAGAGGAGGAGGTTTGGGGCAGATAATCCCAGGGCTTCAGGCTGATAATTGGCAGATGAGACCGAGAAGAGTGGGTAGGAAGATGGTGGAAATAGTTAATGGGCGGTCAACCTCAAGTATCTGTCAGACCCAAGGAGAAGAAGGGAATTCCAGTTTGGGAGGAAATAGTGGACCAAAGAGAGGAGTGGGATGATGTGGAAACTGGTGGTTAGGAAGACAGAAGCTAATATTCAGGGGCTGGATGAGAGATTTCATGGTGTCTGAGGTTAGTTAGTTAGATAGTTGGTAACATGATAGTTGGTAACAAGTTACCAACATGTTGGTAACTTGTGATAGTTGAACCATTACCTCTTTATTTTGGATGGATTCCTCAGACTTGTCAGTAAAGTCTGACTTGATGCTCTTCATAGAGCACAGAGGAATTGAGCTGATATCTTTTTCAGTAGAGTATGCCATTGAGTTCATCTGTTCATCAGCATTTTTAATATCCTAAATGAAGAATATACATGTTACCACTAGAAGAATGCCTTAAAAATTCAAAGCAACTTTATTAAGCATCCCTCTAAAATTGTACTGCTTCTGTTATTGAAAGTGGTGTATTCCTGAGCAGTTCTTGCTAACGTTTTCGGACTCGATACAGAGACAGTAAGTCCAACTCATACTAAAATGTTAGTAACAATAGCTTTTATTGTGCCTTTTCCCCCAAAGACCTCTACAATTAACTAGAGAAAACAATGTCTTAATTCAAAACAATTATTCCACTAGCAAGGACGGATCTTAGTAAAAGGAATTTGTGAGGGAGATGACTCAAATATACCCTCTCTCTGATCCCTTCTTCCCAGCTTTCTGTGGAGCTTACAAATTGATAACATATAGCAAGGCAGTTAAATGTGAGGTTGGTCCTGGGCCTGAGATAGATCTCAGGAGACAATAACATTTTCCAGGCTTGCCACTGCTGCCCATTCCAATCTGACCAAAAAGCAAAATTGGTGGGTCCACCTCCAAAAGAATGAGAAATTCCGAAGCCATCAAGTTAACCTTAAAGCTGCTTAAATCATAGAATAGGATAAAGTTCTAAACCAGATTGCTCTAAGTCTAGTTTTTTTTTTTTCTTGTTACTCCAAGAAATAAGACCAGTTTCAGTGAAATAAAGGAGTTACGTATTCTCTGCTTATCTGAATGTGGTGCGAGTAAATTTGTGACTTCCTCGTGAGGAGATGGGAGGAGGGGAGAAGACAGAAATGAAGAGGCCAGTTGGGGTGATGATGGCTCTGACCATGGTGGGGAGTAGAGATGGAACGACTTAGATAATTTTGGGTGCAAGGGAGAGTATGTACATGGAAGGTTTCCCAGGGACACTGTGATTCTTTAACAAGAGTAACAACTGTTAATCAGGCATTTCAAACTAACATGAACTTTAACCAGCTATCCTAATATCTTTAATCAGATATTCCTTTATGCTATCACTTTCTTTTTTTCAGTAAATTTCTCTACCGAGAAAGAAATTTTTTATTTGGCATTTTTTCAGGAGCTATTTACTTTGTGCCAAGTTTAAAATAAAATTTTTACTTCTCATAATAAAATTTTCTAAAGAGGTGCTTTAACAGATCAAAGACAATTCCTTTTCCTGAGAAGGCTGCTAGACAAAATAAGAATGACAAGAAGTTTTGGTATGTATGTGTCTCTACCAGTTTTTATTTCACTTTTGTATGAAAACTCACTAAAGGAAGCTCACAGACTCACTATGTCTGTAAATAATTATGTACATCCTAGATAAATAATTACAGCATTGAATCTGTACCTGATTACAGCAATAACCATGGTTTGAACTTTCTTTAAAAGTTTGATTGGATAACAAACGCTAATGCTAAGAATGGTAATATAATAAAATTTATTATGCTAACAATAATTCTAGGTACTTTACATAATTGAACTCATTTACTACTCAATGTAATTAATTAATATGTTATTATTTTCCTCACTTTACAGTTTAGAAAACTGAGGCACAGAGAATTTCAACAACTTACCCACACTCCTAAAACTATTAAATGGCAGAGTAAGGATTTCAACTTGCTGTGTCTCCAGAGCTTGTGACTGTAACCATTTTCCTATGCTGCTTTTTGGGATTGATTTTCTTAGCAGCATTAACTTTGTAATACTTATGAAAATCATGAATTGTCATAAATTAATTCATTTGGACACTATAGGCAATAGTGGCAAATAAATGCATCCAGAGTTTCAGAAATGTGGTACTGTTTATGTAGATATCACGTATGTTATGTTTACTATATATTTCCCAGAATATTAGAGCTGTTCATTGAGTATTAATATTTAAAATTGTATTATTATATCAGAATGAAAATTATTTTAGGTAATCAGAGAGTACTAATCCATTTTGAATATGGTATTTTAAATTTTTATACACTTATACCACAAACACTCCATTTTTGTTTTCCTTATGTTGTGGAACTCTTTCACCTAACACCTAAAAATGGAGTTTTAATTTAGTTATAATGAAAAATAAAGAAGTGTTGCTTCAAAGAAAGATCTGAGTGTAGTAGTTTTTTAAAATCTCAAAGTAGTGTTAATTTGACCACAGTTATTTCCTTTTATTGTTACAACTATTAATTTGAAGATACTGAACTTAATAACTTCATAAATTATTAATTCTACTGTGGACTGAAAATCATGAAAATTCAACTGGCAAATAACATGTACATTTTATTTTTAAAGAAAAATATAGCCTAATATAAAATAAAATCGGAATCAAGCATTTTTAAATCAATATAAGATTACATTTTCAAACTTTTAATTTTTTTTTATTATCATTGCTTTAGAGGATGTGTTTAAAAATCCTTCATTCTAGAATTGTGGAGAAAGCTGGGGTTTGAAATTCTAAGTTTGATGAGATGGAGACTCATAACTTTCTAAGTTTCCTAATTTGTGAAATAATAATATTGATATCAAAAATATAATCAGAAAGTTGAAGAAGTAAAATAAACCAAAAAAGGTTGATATTAGTTGTCTGCAGAAGACCCCTTGGAAAGAAGCTGCCTTCCAGACCAAGAGATGAAGGCAGAATGAAGAAGAGAGCTAGAGCCTAATCACTATCACTTACGTTAATGCACCCTAATGGAAGAACCATGTGAAATTCAGTAGGCTGGGTCATATGCATGCAAACATGTGGATCCTCAAAAACAGGAGTTTGTCAGTGTGCCTCCAGGATTATCGTGCCTCCTCTTCATTGCCTAATATGAGCTTTCTGGTCTCCCTGTGAGAATTTGATGTATACACGGTATGGATATATGTGTGCATCCTTTCATTCAGCAGATAGATTTTGAGTGTGCCAAGCACTGGGGTAGGTGCTTCCGACACAGGAAGTCTCAGCCTTTTCATAATCTGACCTTCATTATCCAAATTTTCCATTATTCCCCCAACACTCATTACTCATGGCAGGCTGGTCTCCTTTCTGTTTAGTTACAAACCAAGTTCCTTATTACTTCCACATTACCTAGATTTCTCCTCCTTTTCCACCTCTTACCTTTATAATTTTTAAAATTTTATTTATCTATTTTTGGCTGCATTGGGTCTTCATTGCTGCGCACGGGCTTTCTCTAGTTGTGGCGAGTGGGGGCTACTCTTTGTTACGGTGCATGGGCTTCTCATTGTGGTGGCTTCTCTTGTTGTGGAGCATGGGCTCTAGGAGCACAGGCCTCAGTAATTGCAGCATGCAGGCTCAGTAGTTGTGGCGCACGGGCTTAGTTGCTCCACAGCATGTGGGATCTTCCCAGACCAGGGATTGAACCCGTGTCCCCTGCATTGGCAGGCGGATTCTTAACCACTGCGCCACCAGGGAAATCCCCCTCCTACCTTCTTGCCTTCAAGATTTCTTCATGAATACTTCCATGGGTAATCTAGTTCCCTATATCCCCATCAATCTTGCTTCTTATTTCTACAACTTGTAACATCTGTATGCATGATTCTGCATTTTGCCTCTGTAGCTAAGTTTTAAGTCTTTAAGTAGGGATTGTGTGTTATATTTCTTTGTGTTTTAACACGGAATATAGAGTTAGATTGCTCTGGATCTGCCACATACAAGATTTGAAGCCTATTTGTAGTGTGCCTGGCAAATATTAGGTACTATGTAACAATTAGTTCTTTAACTTTCATCATTGTCTAGCACAATGCTGAGGATATTAGACTCACTGAATTTCTTCACTAAGGAACTATAAATAAACCTTGGTTGCCTTGTGAAACCTAAGATTATAATTCAAGACTTCTATTTTCTAGCATGGCGTGATTTCTGAAAAGTCAAAAAAAATCTGCAAACATACATTATGTCATGTAAACATTACCTGTGACATTGCAAGTGAATAATATAGACCCTGTTTTGCCATTTCCACCACCATCCCATCTTTTATAGTCACAATCATATCTACACTTCGAATAGTGGAAAGCCGGTGAGCTACCACAATTGTAGTCCGACCTTCACTTGCCTATAAAACAATAAGCAAAGAAAATAAATATAAATTAGCAGAAATAACAAACTCTGAATATTCAAGAAAACTTCTTATAGTATTTTTTGAGTATCAAAGAATCTTACCTCTGGATATAGAAGTTTGAAAACTTTGATTAGGGAGGCCAATAGAAATTAAAATAAAAAGGCAGGAAGTTAGGTTCCAAACTGGTGGATTTATAAAACCATAGTATCTTAGAACTAGAAAGGAAACTAAAGACCATTTAATCTGAGCCACCTAACAACCGCCTGGCTATTAGTAACTAAAAATAACTAAGTTTAAGTAACTTAAACTTAGTATTTCTTATTTTTTCATCTCTAAAATGGGGTACAGATTCAAGATAATATGTTTTTGACTTTTTAACAAATATTATATATCAATACATACGGAAAAGTACACATAAGTGTACAGATAATGCACTTTCACAAACCAATTACATCCAGATGCACAGTACCCCGATTACAAAACAGATCATTACCAGCACCCTGAAACCCTCTTCAAGCTCTCTTCTAATCACTGTTACCACTCACCTCCACCAACGGTAACCACCCTCCTAACTTCTAACAGCTTAGATTTATTTTGTTTAGTTATTTTCTTTTATATAAATGGAATTATACAGTACATACCCTTCTATGTCCAGGCATTTTTGTTTAACATTATGTTTTTGAGATTCATCCATTTTGTTTTATATCATTGGAGATCATTCTTATTGCTGAATAGTATTGCATTGTGTGAAGATACCACAATTTATTTTCCATTCTACTGGTCATTGACATTTGGGTAGTTTCAGGGTTTTCCTATTATGAATAGATTCCTACACATATTTACTTGGTGAACATATGTCCCCAATTCTAGTAGATGTATACCTAGGAGGGGAATTATTGAGTCATATGCTCAGCTATTTTAGATTCTGCCAAACAGCTTTTCAAAGTGGTTGTCCCAGTTTATAAATGTTTTCCAACAGTGAAAGAGAGTTACGTTTACTCTATATTCTCACCAACACTTGGTATTTTCTTTGTCTGGCAGGTGAATACTATCATATTGTGGCTTTTATTTGCACTTTCCTGGTGACTGATAAAATTGAAAAACTTTTCATATCGTTAGTGGCAATTTGGGTATTCTCTCCTGTGAACTGTATGTTTTTGTTTGTTTTTCTATTGGAACTATCTTTTTCTTGTCAATTTTCAGAAGTTGTTTATATATTCTATATATGAGGACTTTGTCAGATACTATGTATTACAATTATTTTTCCCCCTCTATACTGTTGTTTTCGCTCTCTTAATGGTGTCTTTTGATGAATAAAATTTAAAATTTTAATGAAGTCCAATTGATCAACTTTTCTCTAATAATTTATATTGTGTCATGTTTAAGAAATCTTTATCTACTCCAACGTCACATGAATGTTTTTCTATCTTTTACAACCTTTATCATTTTGCCTTTCATATGTAGATCTATAATTCATCTGGAATTGACTTTTGTGTGTGGTGTCAAGTAGGAGTCAATGGACATTTCCCTATGTAGTTAACCAATTGTCCCAGCAGCATTTTTTGGAAAAAAAAATCCTTTCTCTATTGCACTACAGAGAAGTTTTTGTTATTAAATCAGGTGACCATTATTTTGGGTCTGTTTCTGTATTCTGTATATTGTTCTACTATTCAGTTTGTCTATAGGGCTTTATATATACTAATCTAAGTCTTCTAGCTTTATTGCTACTCTACAAGATTGTCTTAACTATTCCTAAGGTAATATATTTTTTGGAAATGCTTAGCACAATAACCGATACGTTTGGCATACTACAGGCACACTAAAAATTTCTGGATATTCAAGGACTGACAGTTAATATTATTACAATTATTATTACTGCTATTTATTTTTTATCATTCTCATATTTTATCCTTATCTATTACAGAGAAGGAAATTGGAGCTCAGAAAACTTTAGAAGCTTGCTCAAGGCTTCAGCCAGTCATGGGAAAGACTGGTATACTAGAATCTGGTATGATGTTCTCTATTCTCTAAAAAGGGTCTCTCCATTGCAGTAGTTGATGAAGGAGATAAGTATTTCTTTCAAACTCCTCTATTCCAAATCTATAAGAGAAGGAAACTTGAAAACAATAGTTATTAAGATTAAATAACACTGTGGAAACAGATTTATGATATAATGTTATATGGAAAAAATACAGGAAAAAAAGTTGCATCATGTTATAACTAAGTTAAAAAAAAGAAAACTATCCATAGAAAAAGACACCTATATAGTAATGTAGCAAAATACTAAGAGTGCCTATATTTAACTATTGGGCCTATGTGTTGTATTCTTCTTGTTTCAATTTTCTCAATTTTATTTAATGTATATGTATTTCATTTTTGTTTAAAAGAAAGCTAAAACAATTTGGAAAAATATATTCCATTTTTAATAGCTTTTGTTTTTATGAGTAATATCTATATGCTCATGAGCAAAAAGTAGGTGCTATTATGAAAAACTGAAAATACACTGTTTTGATTAAAGGCCTTTTTAACTATTATATTTACAGCACCTTATTTAAAATAAAAAAAGGATGAAAGTTATATTCTGATATATTTGGCTAATATTAAGGTGATCATCTAAAGTATCATCAAAAGAAGGACATTCTTGAGTGGGACAAAAGGGGCAAACTGGAAATTTTTCAGGACAACTGGGAGATGTAATTATAACTTAAAATCATTTGAATTTATGGTCTAGGGTCAGGAAAGTTAAAGAGAAATCATATATACCACTCAGGTTCCAAATAGCAGTAGAGAAATGCTTACTACGTATATCGAATATTCTACCTGGGCATTAATTTTAAAAAATACCCAGGGAAATAGGACTGGGAATGAAGACACTATAACTTATCAAACCTAGGTTTCTGCATTAAGCAAATATTGTTACTAAGTTTGGCTCTTGAAACAGACTTATCTGTAAATATCATATATATGTATGCACACATATATTTATGTCAGGAATACATGCACATATATAAACATATTCAATATATGTATAGACATATACATACTTGATGTGTATGCATGTGCATTTTGCATGCACATTTTGTACTCAAGCCAACCAACATGCATGTGCATTTTGTACTCAGCCAACCAACAACCAAGAATGTTATAATTTGGGTTAGTAATGAGGAATGATGCCTAAAGTTCATAGGAGGGGCTAGGTCACTGTATCATAGTCATCTAAAGTTCCTCCTAGTTGTGGTGGCAGTAAAGAGATCACTGGCAGAACCAGCTTCATGGGTGTGTGAACTATGCAGTTGCTCAGGGCCCCATGCTTAGAAGGGTCCCACTCTTGGTTTAATGCTCTGCTGTTGCCATCTTGTAATTCTTAATAATTTTTGAGCAGGAGGGCCCATATTTTCATTTTCACTAGGGCCCTACAATCATGTAGCTGGCCCTGATCATTGTTAAAGGTAAAAAGGTTTCCATGTGGGTGTACCTAGCTGGTTTGTCTCAAGCATAGATATTAAGAGAGCTCTTTAAACAGGTAGATAAAAAGAAAAAAAAAGAAAATTTAACATCTATCCAAGGTAGGATTCCTTTTTGTCACGACCTCAATAACATTCTAATAATCAGACTGTAATTATTATTCAAAGCATCTAAATTTGTATTACAGTTAACCTACATCTCCTGTCACATAGAGTAGATAGAATAGATAGTTACTTCTGCCCTCAGTAGCCCTACCTGTGTTTCAGACCTCTTTTTTAAAAATACAAGATAATGAGACAATATGACTGGCACCAAATTCCCCTTGATTTTTTTAGTCTGAAAGCAGATCATCACACTGCATGAATAGCTAAGCAAAGAACAGACTAGGAATGGAGTCCACTGTTTCAAGTAAAACTCACAATACAGTAACTCTGACATATATAATGATGGACATAACTGTTATTGTATTACATGCTAATTAAGTACAAATGGTAAGCAATCTCATATATAGACCATAAAGAGTACCATGTTTATAGAGGAAATCTTAATTTTCAATAATTTTTTCATCACTTCTGTTCTCTGGAGTCACAGTTTCTAGGTTTGAGTCTTGTTTCTGCCATTTTTGGGGGTCTGCAATCTTAGACTAGTTGCTTAACTTCCCTGAGTCTTAGTTTCCTCATTTGTTAAATGGGGAAAATTATGCTACCTATATTTTAGGGTTATTGCACAGATTAATATCCTTGGTACCATGCCTCAAACATGGAAAGTTTGCAGTAAATAATAGCTTTCATACTATTAACTGTCTTCAGGCTGCAGACCCTTGACTATTTACTGAGAGCAAGCCCAAAGATAAGTCAAGGTCTTTAACTTTGAGAGAGCTAATAAGGGAGGCAGAAAAATAATTACAACGTAAAGTAATAAATCTGTAATTGAAGTTATATAAAAATACCACAGGAGAGCAGAAGTGATTAACTGTCTAGTTGAATGAAGATTGTCAAATAGATGATTTTGAGTAGGGTCTTAATGAAAGAATAGAAGTTTGCCAGGGAGAAAAAGATGAGGGGTAATTATGATAGAGGCTATAGCAAATCAGGCAGTTGGGCTTAAAAGGGCATGCATTCAACAGGTGAATGGATAGGTGCACATATACAATGGAATATTACTCAGCCATAAAAAAGAATGAAATAATGCTATTTGCAGCAACATGGATGGATCTAAAGATTATCAAACTACGTGAAATAAGCCAGACAGAGAAAGATAAATATCATATGATATCACTTACATGTGGAATCTAAAAACTGATACAAATGAACTTATTTACAAAACAGAAACAGACTCACAGAAATAGAAAACAAACTTATGGTTACCAAAGGGTAAAGGGGGGGGAAGGGATAAATTAGGAGTTTGGGATTAGCAGATACAAACTATTATATATAAAATAGATAAACAACCAGATCCTACTGTATAGCACAGGAAACAATATTCAACATCTTGTAATAAACTATAATGGAAAAGAATCTGAAAAAGAATATATATATATATATACACACACACACACACACACACACATATACATATATCTGAATCACTTTGCTGTACACCAGAAACTAACACAACATTGTAAACTAACTATACTTCAATTAAAAAAAAGGGCATGGATTTGTGAAGAATATTGAGGTTCACATGTAGCAGAGTTGTTTGAAGAATGGAAGGTCATGGAGCTAGGAATAGAATTTAGGGCTAGTTAACGTAAAGCAATTTTAAAGAGTGTTTCTTCTGTACGGAACAGAATTTACGGGAAGTTTCTGAACAGGGGAAAGGTGTATATAAATGAAATTTGTTCTTTACAAATTATCCATCACTCTGTATTTACATATGGTTTCAGGACTTTTAAGGTCTTTCTAAACCCTTAGATTCTATTTTTTCCATACAAGTTATTTTATCATGTTTTTGAGATTTGAGAGGTTACAAAATAATCAAGGTAAAAATGTTGATGCTGTGGTAAATAGCTACAGACATAATAGTTTGAACTGTTTTTATTGCTTCTTTTCTCTTTTTACTCCTTAAGACAACTTAATTTATATATATATATATATATATATGATTAATTATTAACTACTGATGGCAAAAATAATTATTACTTTTGAAAATATCTTACATTTTAAAGAATGTTAGAGTTTAAAAGGTTCTATAACTAACAGTTCTCTGTTTGGTTTTGCTCACACTGTCCCATGAGCTGATTTGGAAAGTATGCTTATTTTCCTCTAAGAGATAGAGAAACTGAGGCTCAGGAAGTTATGTAATGGATGTCAGTCCACATAGCAGGCAATTGGTAATGCTGAAACGCACACTCAGGTCGTTTGAATGCTTTAAGTCCACAAACCCTGCTGCATCTCTGTGAGATGTCTTCCTGTTAATGTGACTAAAGCCCTTTGCATTGACTGCTTCTTATACCCTACAAGTTTTCTTTTCCTGTACCTTACACCAGCACTAAGTGTAGGCTTTTCATTCGGCCTACTCTTTTTGTACACTTCTGTAAACAGTTTTATACATGAACAAAGTAGAACTATTTAAACTCCTTGTGTTGAAATGCAGGTAATGATGAAAATTACTGATCCTTAATAGTGATCTTATAATACTGAGAATGCATACCAAAGAGCTATTTTCAATTCTATAATATATACTTCATTTAAATAATATTTATAAACTCTACTCTCTAATAGTTTATACTGTATGGTTTTAAAAATGGGTGATTTCTGAATTTTGTAAAATATAAGAAGTAAATATATTGGGAAAGGAGAATACCAAGGCAGTGCCTCAAAAAATGAACAGTCAACTGTATAAAATAAAAGACAGAATTTTCCTTTGAACCAAGATGAGGTATCAAGGATAAGATTTATTCTCTCACCTGAAACCAAGAAAACAACTGGAAAAATGGTTTTCAAAACACTGAATATTTATTAGGCAATGAAGCACAGTGACCACTTGAAACACAGAAGGTGAGTACTACAATTGCCCCAGTTTATTTCCTTGAAAGAATTTTCAGGGTGCAGTGTGTGGAGGAGGAATGCAAGTGGAGTTGGTTGACTTGCTGAGTTAAGGAGGTGGGGTTAAGGGTGTGGGAAGACCAAGACAGCAAGAGTTCACAGAGAACAGTGCTAGAGAGGAAAAAAATGCAGAGAGAACTTGGGAAATCTTTAGAGGATCCCTCTCAAGTATTCAATGGAGAACTGACTGTAGAAGAATGTGGAAACTACTCAAGGCTAGAGAAGGAGGCACCTGAAAGGATTAGAGGGTATCATACCTGTTCCAACCAGCATGACTGCGAAACTTCATAATTCACGGGGGCATTGGGTAGAGTACTCAAAAGAGTCCTGCCTTCATAGTGGAGAATACTTTGCTTTAGACTAAAAATACTCCGGTCTAGCCTAACAAAAATTAAAAGTAAAGAAAAAATGTCAACTTGTTTCTAAGTAAAAGCTGCATCTCTCAGCAAAAGTCAAGAATATTTCTAAGAATATAAAAATAACCAGAACCCTACAAGGTAAAATTCACAATTTTTTTTTTTTTTTTTTTTTTGCGGTACGCGGGCCTCTCACTGTTGTGGCCTCTCCTGTTGTGGAGCACAGGCTCCGGACGCGCAGGCTCAGCGGCCATGGCTCACGGGCCCAGCCGCTCCACGGCATGTGGGATCTTCCCGGATCGGGGCACGAACCCGTGTCCCCTGAATCGGCAGGCGGACTCTAAACCACTGCGCCATCAGGGAAGCCCAATTCGCAATTTTTGACACCCAATAAAAAATGGCCAGGCATGCAAAAAAGCTAGAAAATACAACTAATAACAAGGAGAAAAATCAATTAATGGAGACTGCTCCAGAACTAACACAGATGTAAAATTTAGCAGACAAGGACATTAAAGAAATAAATAGCACTGGAAATGGTAAATACATGGGAAATTATATAGTTTTTTCCTTATTATTTAAATCTCTTTAAAAATAAATGATTTAAGCAAAAAAAAGAAAACAACAGTGAAAACAATGTAGCATTGGGTTTATAATACATGTATAACTTTATAACACATGTATATTACTATTAGATAATTAGATAATTATAATAATAATAGCTTGAAGGCCAGAAATGGAGGAATGGAAGTATACTAATGTAAGTCCTTTTTACTCTATGAGAGGTGATGTAATATCATTTGAAGGTAGATGGTGATAAGTTAAAGGTATATACTATAAACCCTAAACCCATCACTGAAATAACAAAGAGTTATAGCTAATAAACTTACAAAAGAGATGAAAAGGAATCATAAAAAGTACTCAGGTAATCCAAGTGAAGGGAGAACATGAGGAAAACAGGAGCAACGGCAGAACAATAGCAAAGATGATCTATTTAAATTAATTCATATCAATAATCACATTAAATGTAAATGGTCTAAATACTCCAATTAAGTCAAGGATTGTCAGACTGAATACAAAGCCAAGAACCAACTGTATGCCACCTACAAGAAACACATTTTTTAAATAAAGACACAAATAGGTCTACATTAAAAGGATGGAAAAAGACATACCATCATAACTCTAAGTAAAAGAGAGCTGGGGTGGGCTATATGAGTATCAGAAAAAGAAGACTGAGGAGCAAAGGACATAACCAGAGTAGAGAAGTTTACTTCATAATGATAGAGGGATCAATTTATCAAGAGGACCTGACAATCCTGAATGTTTATGCCCATCATAACAGAGATCCGAAATACATGACACCAAAATGGATACAACTGCAAGGACAAATCCAATGTACAATAATAGTTGGAGAATTCAATATCCCTCTCTCAATAATTTATAGAACAAGTACACAGAGAATCTATAAGGATAAGGAAGACTTGAATAACACTATTAACTGACTTCACATAATTGATATTCATAGAACACTTCGCCCAACAACAGCAAATGCACATCATTTCCAAGTCTACATAGAATATTTACCAAGATAGACCATATTCTGTGTCATAAAGCAAGTCTTAATAAATTTTTAAAAATTCAAGTCATACAAAGTATGTTCTCTGACCACAAAATTGTTAAATTAGAATTCAATATAGAAACATCTCTGGAAAATCCCAAAATGCTTGGAAACCAAATAACACTTCTCAAGTAAATGACCTCAGATTCAACCTAAGAAAACAAAGAGGGAAGAACAAGTTAAATTTAAAGTAAGCAGAACAAAGGAAATAATAAAGATCCAAGCAGAAATCAATTATATAAAAGAAGGAAAATAAGCCATAGAGACATCAGTATAACAGAGAGTCCAAAGATAGACCCATACATATGTGGACAAACTGATTTTCTACAAATGTGTAAAGGCAGTTCCATGCAGAAAAACAGTCCTTTCAACAAATATTGCTGGAACAACTGCAATGTGCAAACAAAATAAAACAAAACAACAATGAAACAAACTTCTCACCATACAAAACACCATGAACAGAAATTAACACAAAATTTATCATAAACCTAAATGTAAAACTAAAACTATAATACTGCTAGAAGAAAACATAGGGGAAAATATTTGTGATCTTGGATTTGGCAAAGATTTCTCAAGCAGAACACTAAAAGCTTGATTTACAAAAGAAAAAAATGATAAATTGAACTTCTTCAAAATCAAAGTCTTCTGTTCTTTGGAAGATCCTTGTAAGAGGATGGAAAGACAAGTCCCAGATGAGAAGAAATATTTTCCAATCAGTTATCTGATAAAATCCTTATATCCAGAATGTAAAGAATATATAAAGAACTCTCAAAACTCAAAGACAAGAAAACAAAAGACCAATCAAAAAATGGTATGAGGATAACATGTGAACAGACACTTTAACAAAGAAGAGATATGGATGGTCAATAAGCACATAAAAATGCTCAACATCATTAGTCATCGGGATAACTCAGATTAAAAGAAAAATAAGACACCACTACATATTTCTAAAATCAAAATTCCCGGATATATCAAGTATTGACAAGTATGTGGAGTAGCTGGAATTCTCATATGTTATAGGAACGTAAAAGGAAAATAGTTTTGCACTTAATTAAAAAGTTAAACATACTCCTATCATAAGATTCACCCATTCAAATCCTAGGTATTTACCCAAGAGAAATAGAAGCTCATGTCCACAGAAAGACTTACACGTGAATGTTCAGAGCAGCCTTACCTATAATATTTAAAACCTGCAAACAAACCAAATAACTCAAGTGGGCATCAATACCAATAGCTCAAACTGTGGTATATCCATATAATGGAATACCATTCATCAACAAAAAAGGAAGGAACTACTAATACATTCCACAACATGCACGAGTCTCAAAACAGTTATGCTTAGTGAAAGGAGCCAGACAGAACAGGATACATACTGTCCGATTTCATCTACATAAAGCTCTAGAAAATACACACTAGTCTATAGTGGCAGTAAACAAATCAGTGGCTGTTAAGAGTCAGGGAAGAAGCATTAGGAAGGTTGGGATGCAGTGATTACAAAAAGCATGTAAAAATTTTGGGGAGTGATTGGTTGACAAGCTTGACTGTGGTGATGGCTTCACAGGTATACATATATGCCCAAACTTTTCCAATTGTATACTTTAGTATGTGCAGTTTATTGTAAGTCAATTAAACCTCAAAAAAACTGTTAAGAAAAAGAAAGTCAAACAAAAGAAACATCGGTACACAGCAACCCAGCTGGCCATTCTTGAAGTTCTGCAAGAATCCCCAATGAGACTGAGACATTTTAATGAATGTTACGTAAATATAATGAAAAAGCGGATTGAGGAGCAATTAACTGCATTGTAGGTAGGAAGATTTCTTTTTCTTAACTTCAGCAAGGTCTGATAATGGACATATGTGAGTTTCTATAGATGATATTTATGTGTAACATACTCTGCGGTAGAAGAGAGGTCTAAGTACTGCAATGCTTAGTGCTTCCTTTATTTTTCATATCGCCAAACACACAGACGTTTTATTAAACTGATGAGTGGATAATACTTGGGGAATGATTTTTTATTTGCTTTTTGTTTTCCTCAGTCTCTTATTTACTTTTATGTGGTAATTCTAAGCCTTGCTTATATAAAAACATTCTTATGAATGGTATGAAAAATTAGTAAAAAATGTAGTTAGCTTTTTCGTTTTAGTTTTTTTAAATAAAATTTTTATTTTAGAATAATTTTAGACTTATAAAAAATTTGCAAAGGTAGTACAATATCCATGTACCCTGCACATAGTATACTCCAGGGTCAACATCTGAGATTTCTATAGTGCTTTTGTCACAACTAACAAAATAATATAAAACTAATTATTAACTAGACTCCAAACTTTATTCAGGTATCCTTAATTTTTATCTATTATCCTTTTTCTGTTCCAGAATCCTCTCCAGAATACCACATTGCATTTAGTCATTATGTCTCCTTAGGCTCCTCTTGGCTGGGACAGTTTTTCAGATAGCTCTTATTTTTGAGGTACTAGACAGTTTTGAGGAATACCTGTCACATACTTGATAGAAAGTCCCTCAGTTTGGGTTTGTCTGATGTGCCTAGTTTTTAGGGGTAAGACATTCAGCCTATACTGATTCCCTTTCTCTCATTCAAACTTGAAGTTTGAATTCTATTTTGGGTCTTGGAGACCCTAGGACTTAATTACAGTGCCTTAAAAGATAATGTTAAGAACACTGTTGTTGAGTGTGAATGCATTAGAAGAACTATCACTGCAAAAGTGAAAACACCCAGACACCCAGGCTCCTGGCCCATATCTCTCCCATTGATTCAATTACATTTCCTTGAGGTTACAAATATTATTTCCTAAAAGCAAACAGAGCTCAAACCTTAGTGATGAAGCTATGTTACCAATTAGCTCAATGGTTTTCACAGTACTAGCAAACATTTCTTAAAACAAATTAATGCATATGAAGTTTAATTTAAAACTATAAAAGGGCACATATAACACATCATACTCAAAGGAGAATGTGGGGAGAGAGAACGCTGTAAAATCAAACAATTAGGAGATTGCAACTAGAAAAGGTCAAGAATGGTGTGCAGCCTCTTGTGACAGAATCAGAATCACAAGGTTTCCTCGTGCAGGTTTGTACTATTCCAGCCCTTCTCGTCTTCAAAGAGGGGCTCACAGGCATTTTTATACACATATATTCTCATATTTCTTCACTTATTAGGCATTACACATGGTGCAGGTTTACTTATTTTGCGAAAGTTCATACTGTTGTCTGACACCTGAAAACTGACAATAAGTGATGACCATTTCTACATTTGTGCCTTAGTGTGCATTGATGTTCCCCAGATGGGAACGGCCTGAGCTTACCCATTTGTATCATCTTTATGCTGCCAGGCTCCTGGTCTAAACTACAAACATTTGAATAAAGTCTATGTTATGTTATAATTTAATTTGTAATATCATGAATTAATGTCTGAGTATGTGAAATAAATTACAGAAATACCTAATACTTTAAAAGGGAAAAACTGCTCCAAAGGCCTATCAAATGAGCCTACAAGTATCATACACACTTAAGGTACTATAAAGTACACTACAAGAATACAACTTCACTACATCATATGTGTGACCTAAAACTGATATAGTAGCCATAGGGGAGAAAACAATTTCCAAACTAATCATTTCAGACTTAAAACAGAGAAGAGATTTTGGAAGCCAAGGCCTTTTAGAAAACTGATCAAAGAAATTTGAGCATATGCTTTGTCTTTTAGCAAGAATTACTGTAAAGATAAGGAAGGTAGTGCAATCCATTCCACTGTTTTCCTCAGATGCCTAGGTGTGATAGATTTTCAATATGTCTTTGTTGCTATTATTTCTTCTAGAAAGTACCAATTTGAAAGGATTTCCTAGCATCTCCTCTCCTCCTTCACAGTTTATACAAAGCTAAAAGCCAAACAATTAGTTATATGACCAAAGAAAGGTCAACAGGAAGATCTCTACTTGACACTGCTGGCATTTTCAGATTACTTCACAATTCCATGCACAACCATAAATCATCAGGTAATTAGCTTGGATTTTGAAATAGAGGGTGCTTTAAAACATTCCTCCCAGAATTGCTAGGGCAGAGATAAGGGCCTGAGGAGACCAGCTAGCTTCTCACCATTGGTGGCCATGGGCCTTGAATAAGTGTGGGCAACAGGAAAAGAAAGGAGAACAATGCAAAGCTGTGAGCATTTGAGAGGGCCTGCATTTGACTGCTGGGTCAGTTAACAGGGGTAATATACTCTTTGGAGAAGCCTGGAAACACAGAGTTCTAGTGTCTCACAGAAAGCATGAGGTGGGAAACCTATGGGACCACAAGTTCCCACTGACTGCCTCCTAGAAAATTGCCTCAGGTGGACTTGGGGCCCACTGATAACATTTGCTCCATGATGCAGCCCTATGGTCTTCAAACTCTTTTTTTTTAAGATGAAAAATCCTTTCATCAAATGAAAGCACATGTGGAAACTTGATATATGTAAATAAACCATACAGGTTAATGAGTAACTCCTCTATATGAATTATTGATGGCGGGGGTGGGGGGAGGTGCAGCCCTATCTGCTCATCTACCTCACCTCCCCACCTTCTTTCATACCTCAAGAGGCTCCTGGAAAACCCTAGTACCCAATACTTCAAAAATACAGTCTGACAAATCTCTCACTACTCTTTAACAAATTTCCACATCTTTTAGCTACCAAATTTTAACTGATCATCTGCTATAAGAAAGTCTCTATGGTAGTTATATGGGGAATACAGGATTTTTGGTGTCTTAACTACATCATTATGATGTTGAAAGCCAATTGGCCTGGCATTCTTCTGGGTCAATATTGGTACCGTAGCTGAACAATATGGAATTACTGTCACATCACTATGCCTGTCTGAGAATGCTTTCTCTTTTGTAAAACATGGTGACAAAAAGAAAAATTTCAGGCACTTAGAAGCTATATTTAATAAGGGACTCACTTCCTCACCAATCTCTTCCTTTCAACTTGCATGTGAATATGTATGCATGCTTAGGTTAAGACCCTTTAGAAAAAAAAAACACATTCAAAATCTAAACTCTTTGCTGAGTTGAAGCCATGTGTACTACCTAATTAGGAACCTGGAATAGTACACTATAGTACAATGTTTTCTTTTTATAGCCTGGAATCTCTTCATTCTCACTTCTAAAAAACTTAACAAACAACTGAAGATAATAAAATTATTTATAGTCACTTAATACCATTTTCCTTCTCTTAAATTTATTAAAAAGCTACTATTTGTGAAGAAGTTTACAACAAAAAGCAAACGATGAAGTAAACAGTGAATAAAAAAACACTACAATAATTAGCTCATCTTTCTTCTAGGAGTCAATACTGTCTTACCTAGCTCAGAGTGCTGACCAATAAACAATACATTAAAGATGTCTTATTTGGTAAGAGTTAGGATAATCAATATTTTATATAGGAGTTTTCCTTATTTGTGGAGGAGGACAAAGCTTAGGAATAATTTAAATTCACAGAAATCACTAAGATAAGTATCCGTATCATGGGAAAATACCTTGCTGTATATTTTTTAGTTTTTTTCCTATGTTTTTTAAAGACTTTGAAATGTCCTGCTAAGTAATAATGATTTAAATTCATTTGTGGAAGGAAAATTTACTAGCTATATATACAATAGGGTCAAAATAAGCAGCTTAAGGGGACAAAAACAAGTCTATTACAGTCCTACATAGCAGCTTCAATTTGGGGTACAGTTTGAGTTTCTTTTCTAAGAAGGCAGTGTGGTTTTGTATAGAAAATAGTTGTTCTTTTTTTAATGCTGGTAAAGTACAGATAACATGAAATTTACCATTCTAACCATTAAAACTATTTTTTATTGACATATATCTGACTTACAATATTATATTAGTTTCAGTTGTACAACATAGTGATTCAATATTTTTATAGATTATACTCCATATAAAGCTATTATAAAATATTGGCTGTATTTGCTGTGCTGTCAGTCTAACCATTTTTAAGGGTAGGGTCCTCCTGGATCTGAGAGGTCAATTCCTTCTGTGTCACTATTCTTTTATGCTCAGGCTTAGATCATTCTTTTTTTGTGTGGTAAAATAACATAACATAAAATTTTAAAGTAATTTTAACATTTTTAAGTGTACTTTAGTGGTTTCATGTATATTCACATTGTTGTGTAACCATCACCACTCTCCATTTCCAGAACTTTTTCTTCATCCTATACTGAAACTCTGTACCCTTTAAACCATAACTCCTGATTCTCCCTTCCCTTAGCCCCTGGTAACCTCTATTCTACTTTCTGTCTATGAATTTTACTATTCTAGGTATCTCATATAAGTGTAATCATACAATATTTGTCTTTTTGTGTCTGTCTTATTTCAGTTAGCATATGTCTTCTAGGGTCATCCATGTTGTAGCATGCGTCAGAACTTCCTTCCGTTTTAAGACTGAGTACTATTCCATTGTATATACATACCACATTTTGTTCATCCGTTCATCTGTCAATGGACATTTGCATTGTTTCCACCTTTCAGCTATTGTGAATGATGCTACTGTGAACCTTGGTATATACACGTATCTGTTTGAGTTTCTCCTTTCACTTTTTTTGGTTACATGTCCAGAAGTGGAGTTGCTGGATCATATAAATAAGTCTATAAGAGGCTAGTTTAAGAGCGATCTGGTTTCAAATTTAGCTTCAAACCCTAGCAGGTGTATAATCTTGAGGCAATATACCATGGTGGTTATATGAATGAGCTAGAGGGCTGACTGTCTGGGTCTAGGTTCTGACTTCATTGCTTCCTATCTACTACTCAATCTCCGTGCTTCAGTTTGCACATCTGTAAAATAGGAGAATACATGTACGAATCGCATTGGGTTCTTGTAAGGATTAGTTATTATTGTTCATTTGTTCCTTTATTACACCTAAAATAATGACTTATGAATGGCTTCAGGGGGTCTGTGAACCCCTCAATATTATATATAAATCTTTTTGTACAAGTGCACTTTTAGATTTTTCGGAAGAGTTACAGTGGTTTATTTTTCCCTTTCTTAGTCAGATTCTCAATGGGACCCTGATCTATCAAAGGGGGAGAGTGCTATCCTAAAAGAAGTTAGTGGCCTATAATTTAACACCAAGCCTTATAAATGTGAGCTTGATTAAGCAAGCTTGTAAAATGTCCCATGATGCTTTGGGATGAGGTATTCTCTGTGTTGCCTTTGTTCTCCTGGCTAAATTCCAGCCAAGGAAATCCCCTTGCAGCAATCCCTTTTCTGTTCCCAACTATTATAGTATTGCTACAAATGGTAAAAAAAAAAAAAAAAAGAAAAAATCTAAAAAATTCCCAATTCCATATATAAAGAGAAAGTAAGATATCTGACAGACACACCAAAACATGTGTGAGTGTGTGTGTGTGTATGTGTAATAATTAACCTAACTTCAGCTTTGGAAAACCACTTCTTGGGCTTAATATAATAAGGTAACCCACAGCCTAATGTAATATACCAATTTACTTATTATTCTCCAAGTAGTATAAACATAATGTAAGGTGCCTCAGAGGAAGACAAACAATGCACCACATGAGAAAGAGACGTGATGATAAAGAAAAGCCTATGAGGGCTGCAAAAAAGCAGCTCAGTCTCTTCAAAGAATAAAGCTGTGATGGAAACCCATCTTTCATAATTAGCAAAGGGTCTTTTTAAAGGTACTCCATTAATGTGGTGTAGCTGAATCTCCCTTAATAATAATTATTCCTTAGATTTGCATACTACTTTTAACATTTCAAAGAGCTTTTACAGGCTTTATCCTAAAATCAGTGTGGGCTTCCTCTGCTTCCCCAGGGGCCTGCAGGTGTTCACTGCCACGACTCCTCATGGTAGGGTAACCTGGAAGCCTGCTGCATTGGCATGCTGGGTCTACACAAGTAGCAGAGTGGACCTCCATAGCTTGCAGTATAGATCTTTATCCACTAATCCTAAGTCCTCCTCTTGAACAAGATTAGTGAAGCAAAACTAGATTGCAGCAAGCCTAAACTAAGAAGTCCAGAAAAGAGCACTTCAGGCCTTGGAACTATTCTGTATCACACTCATCCAGATACTATTCAACAAATATTTATTGGCTGTCTAATAGTGGCCAGGCATTGTTCTAACACTGGGTATGCTGCAGTTAACCAATTAATGCCTTTGACAACAAAGAGTAGATATTCCAGTGGAGGAAGGGAGATAACAAAATAAACAAATACATATATAGTATGTTAGCTGATGAAAAGTGTTAAGGTATGTTTAAGGGGCAGCCAATGTGGGGTAGAGTGGTAGGGTGTCAGGTTCCAGGAGGAGCTTGGTGCCCAACTCCATAGAACCTTGTAGCTACTGTAAGGAATTTGGTTTTTACTTAGAGTAAGAAGTGAGATAAGGAGGCATTGAAGGATTTGAAGCAGAAGCACGACATGATCAAATTTACATTTTAATAACGTCGTCTGGCTGCGGTGTTGAGAACAGATTGAAGTGGGCATGAGAGACATCTATTGCAATAATCCAAGTGAGAACAAGAGTGATATTTCCCTCATGCCCCTTTTCAATCAAAACCCACCCCCTGCCCCAGTAAACTATTGATCTGATTTTTTTTATCACTATAGATTAGTTCTACTGGTTCTAGAGTTTCATATAAAAGGAAGACAATGAGGTAATGGAGAGGAGGGGCTGGGAGGATATCTGAAGGCTGGCTGTGGAGGGAGGTGGATGCAGCATTCACCAGTAAGAAATAATACATTTTATTGTTCCCTCTTTGTTGGTTAGTGGTTTACATGGTATTTTGAGCTATAAAACAATCTGTCAACTGCTGTGGGTTAGGCCATGTCATGCCACAGCGTCTGAGAGTTTTTAGACAGATGAGCAGAAACAAGACATGTTGAATGCCCTACCCTCCTTAGGTGGGGACCTCTTTAAAGACTCGGTTCTGCAACTACCATCTGTGTAGTGGGTGTACAGGACTGTCATGGCACTAGAGTGTTCATTTCCTTGCCTGTATTTTAACTCTCCTCTTCACCACAAGTCAATTATATACTGAAGCATATTTATTTCATGAGTTTACTGCACTACTTGTCACCTCATTTGCTACCATTTACCCTCACTCCATAAAAGATCAGCAAAGTCTATTTAAAGCAGTTTCACACCCATACAGCTCTACAATGTTAATTTAATTACACCCTTTAAAAACTGGAAAACAATAACATAATTGAATTTTAAAAATATATACTTGGAATAATAGCTTACAAACATTTTGTATTCTTTTCTTTTCACTTATGATATAGATTTCATTTCTACCAGTAGAAAAAAAATATTTATTAATCATGTCACTAAGCAACTGTTTATTTTAAAAGTCTGAACAAGTTTTGATTGCCTGAAGTGATTAACATATTGGATGAAAAGACAATGGGTACAACATTTAACCTCTAAACAACTTCACAGCCTATTATTTTTAAAAAATCTTATATATGTATATCAATTATATCTCAATAAAACTAGAAAAACTGTAATTTGAGATGGTTAAGTGTAATCATTTTTCAGTACGTTCAAGCCCTAAGTAACTAAACATCACCGTTAATAAACACAATTTGAGTGTATTCTATAAATAGAGCCCTGTCCTAGTTACTAAGTATAAAAAAATGAATAAAGTATGAGACATGCTTTTGAGGGAATCATCGTTTCTTCTCCACCAAAATGAACCAAATTGGCAAAGTGTCCACAATGAACATGGATTTTCATATCACTTGCTTATTTTATGAAAATAAGAAATATCATGAGCAACATGTGGCACTCTCATCATTTGAGATGGAAACAACGGTAAAAACTTATAAAATCTGATTTGTAAGTTGATAATAGTAACTAATAGATTTTTCAATAAGCAGTGGGCAGTCTGGCTGCCAGTATCCATTTCTGGTCACACAAAATCAGTGTTTAAAAAGAAGAGCCTGTAATTTTCTTACAGAGAAAAACACAACCCATTTTCAGACAAGCACAAAGTAAAAAGTTCCATTAAGCCTTCTGAAGAGTTTGAAGGTTATGATTTAAAAGAGTATTTGGCCACTGAAAAAAGTATTCTGTGGCTTTTCATATCACCACCACTAACTACCCTCCCTGATGCAGTGCAATATGGTAAAGGGCCAATTCTGCATTGTGGCCATGAAGCATGTGCAACAGCTTGCAATGAGCAGGAAGTCAGTGCGAGGGTCCCAGGGCTGTTGAAGGAGGATGGTTCAAGGTCAAGGCAAACCACACTGTATGCTTCTCCACTTGAAGTGAAATTAAGTTAAAATGAGTACTCTAGGGTTGCCCAAAGAGGAAAAAATGGCCAGAGAAGAAAATCCCACGGGTGTATATGGAAGAGACAAAGGGTGGATGCGATTATAATTGTGATAGTGGTAGAGGCGTGGAATTACTCTGGGGAGGTGGAAAGTGCAGACCTATTGGAATGGAGGTACATATGGGATGCTTGCTTGGATATGAGCCTCATATATATTTTTAACACTAAGTATAGCATCTTGTTCTTTCTTCCAAATCACTGCATCCATACCTTAAGGAGGGCTCTGAAATTAATAAATAATCCGCTATGGAGCCATACTTTCTTGTATTTAAAAATAATGCTGAAAGAAGAATATGAAAATAATAAATGAATCTTCTCACTTACCTTCTCCAGTGTGGCTTGAACCATTGATTCACTTTCTGTATCTAGGGCAGAAGTAGCCTCATCTAAGATCAGAATCTTCGGGTTTCGAACTAAAGCTCGAGCAATCGCGATTCTCTGTTTCTGTCCTCCACTCATTTGAGCTCCTTTTTCCCCTACCAAGGTATTAAATTTCTAATGAAAAATAGGAAGGAAAACAGAAACAGAAGGCAGCATGGTTAGATGATTAGAACAGGAAATGGCAATCACAGTTGTGTTTTAATGCCAGCTTAATCTCTACTTCAGCCTGGCTGGTATTGACTTATGATTTGTTCTTTGTAAAAACAAACAACTCTTTTAAAAGAGTGTAGTGAAGAGAAGCCCTAAGAAAAATTTGGCTAGGACTAAAAGACATGAGAACATAGGATAATCAAGGATTTTAAGGAAGATTAAGAATAATCTGAACCGATTTTCAAAGTTTTAAAGACATTTTTTGAATGCACTGGTATCTTTAAAAGAAACACTATCTGGACTCTGTTGAATTGATCTATTTGTTTTTCTTTCACCAATACTGTACTGCCTTGATTACTGTAGCTTTATAATAAGTCTTGGAAAGTTGGATAGTGCAGTCTTTTAACTTTGTTCTTCTTCAACATCGTGTTGGCTATTCTTGGTCTTCTGCCTTTCCACATAAACTTGAGAATCAGTTTGTTGATATCCACAAAATAACTTGCTGGGATTTCGATTCAGATTGCATAGACTCTATAGATCAAGTTGGAAGAACTGACGTTTTGACAATATTGAGTCTTCCTTTCCATGAATATGGACTATCTCTCCATTTATTTAATTCTTTGATTTTATTTGTCAGAGTTTTGTAGTTTTCTTTATATAAATCTTGTATGTATCCTGTTCAATTTATACCTAAGTATTTCATTTCTTGGAATCCTAATATAAATGGTATTGTGTTTTTAATGTCCAATTCTACTTGTTCATTGTTGGTATATAGAAAAGTGACTTTTGTATATTAATCTTGTATACTGCAGCCTTGATATAATTGCATTGTGTACTTTTTTGGTCTGTTTTCTTTTATCTAGCATAATATTTTTGAGATTCATCCATGTTGTGTGTATGAGTAATCCACTCCTATTTATTCACAATGTGCATCTATCTTGGGTTGCCAGATTTAGCAAAAACAAAAACACTCCAAGAACCATGGAGCTCAGTTAATTTTGATTTTCAGGTAAACAATGGAATAGTTTTTGAGTATATTTCATACAATACTTGGGATATACTCATACTAAAAATTATTATTTATCTGAGATTCAAATTTTACTGAAAATTCTGTATTTCATCTGGCAACCCTATATAAATCACAATTTGTTTATACATTCAGCTGCTGATGAACATCTGGGTTATTTCCACTTTTTGAATATTATGAACAAAGCTGTTATGAACATTCATGTACATGATATTCTTGTAGTCATATTTTCATTTCTTTTGGAAAAATATGTAGGAATAGAATGCTGAGTCATAAGTGTTATGTTTAACATTATAGTAAACTGTCAAATTTCTTTCTAAAATGATTGTACCAATTTCACTTTATTCAGAATGAAAGAGAGATCCAACTGCTTTATATCCTAACCAGAAGTTACCATTGTTACTCCTTTTAATTCTGGCCATTCTATTGAATGTGAAATGGTATCTCATTGTGGTTTTACTTAGGATTTCCCTGAGGACTAATAATGTTGAATATTTTTCATGTATATTTTCTCATTTGATTATTTTTTGGTGAAATGTCTGTTCAAGTTTTTGTCCAGTTTTTATTTTATTTTATTTTTTGGTCTAATTACCATTTTGCAAAGTTCTTTATATATTCTGGGTGCACATCCTTTGTCAGGTCTGTGTATTGAATATTATCTTTCACTCTGTGTCTTGCCTTTTTATTTTCTAAATGGTATCTTTTAAAAGGTTTTAATTTCAATAAAGCCCAGTTTATCATTTTTTTAACTAGTAAGTGCTTTTCCCAGAATTTTTTGCCTACCTTAAGGTCACAAAGATTTTCTCCTAAGTTTTTATTTCTGAAGTTTTATGGCTTAAGTTTTTACAATTGGTCTAAGATTCATGGCAAATTATACGTGTATATAGTATGAGGTAAGGGCCACATTTCTTTTTTTTTTTTTCCCATATGGATATCCAATTTTTCCAACACCATTTGTTGAAAAGACTTTCCTTTCTCCCATTGAATTACATTGACCTTGTCAAAAATCAATTGACTAGGTATGTGTGGGTCTATTTCTAGACTCTCTATTGTGTTCCACTGACCTAAAAGTCCATTGTTATGTCATTACCACTGTCTTAATTGCTGTCTTAAAATTAGCTATTGTAGGTCTTCCAGCTTTGTTGTTCTTTTATCAAAATTGTTTTGTCTATTTTTGGTCCTTTAAATTTCCAAATAAATTTTGTAATCAGCATGTTGATTTCTGCACATGCAAAAAGACTGCTGGGATTTTGATTGAAATAGCATTAAACTTATAGATCAATTTGGGGAGAATCCATGCCTTTAAAAATATTCAATCTCTAAATCAACGAATAAGGTACATCCTATTTATTTAGGTATTCTTTATTTTTTATTTTTTTAAACATCTTTATTGGAGTATAACTGCTTTACAATGGTGTGTTAGTTTCTGCTTTATAACAAAGTGAATCAGTTATACATATACATATGTTCCCATATCTCTTCCCTCTTGCATCTCCCTCCCTCCCACCCTCCCTATCCCACCCCTCTAGGTGGTCACAAAGCACCCAGCTGATCTCCCTGTGCTACGCAGCTGCTTCCCACTAGCTATGTATTTTACGTTTGGTAGTGTATATATGTCCATGCCACTCTCTCACTTTATCACAGCTTACCCTTCCCCCTCCCCATATCCTCAAGTCCATTCTCTAGTAGGTCTGTGTCTTCTCGTCTTACCCCTAGTTTCTTCATGACCTTTTTTTTTCTTTCTTTTTTTTTTAGATTCCATATATATGTTTTAGCATATAGTATTTGTTTTTCTCTTTCTGACTTACTTCACTCTGTATGACAGACTCTAGGTCCATCCACCTCACTATAAATAACTCAATTTCGTTTCTTTTTATGGTTGAGTAATATTCCATTGTATATATGTGCCACATCTTCTTTCTCCATTCATCTGTCGATGGACACTTAGGTTGCTTCCATGTCCTAGCTATTGTAAATAGAGCTGCAATGAACATTTTGGTACATGTCTCTTCTTGAATTGTGGTTTTCTCAGGGTATATGCCCAGCAGTGGGATTGCTGGGTCGCATGGTAGTTCTATTTGTAGTTTTTTAAGGAACGTCCATACTGTTCTCCATAGTGGCTGTACCAATTTACATTCCCACCAACAGTGAGAGAGGGTTCCCTTTTCTCCACACCGTCTCCAGCATTTATTGTTTGTAGATTTTTCTCCCTTTTCTTCCTTCTCCCTTTTTTTCTTGATGCATCTGGTTAATGGTTTATCAATTTTCTTTATCTTCTCAAAGAACGAGCTTTTAGTTTTATTGATCTTTGCTAATGTTTCCTTCATTTCTTTTTCATTTATTTCTGACCTGATCTTTATGATTTCTTTCCTTCTCCTAACTTCGGGGGTTTTTTGTTCTTCTTTCTCTAATTGCTTTAGGTGTAAGGTTAGTTTGTTTATTTGAGATGTTTCTTGTTTCTTGAGGTAGGATTGTATTGCTATAAACTTCCCTCTTAGAACTGCTCTGCTGCATCCCATAGGTTTTTGGTCACCGCGTTTTCACTGTCATTTGTTTCTAGGTATTTTTTGATTTCCTCTTTGATTTCTTCAGTGATCTCTTGGTTATTAAGTAGTGTATTGTTTAGCCTCCATGTGTTTGTATTTTTTACAGATTTTTTCCTGTAATTGATATCTAGTCTCATAGCATTGTGGTCGGAAAAGATACTTGATACGCTTTCAATTTTCTTAATTTTACCAAGGCTTGATTTGTGACCCAAGTTATGATCTATCCTGGAGAATGTTCCATGAGCACTTGAGAAGAAAGTGTATCCTGTTGTTTTTGGATGGAATGTCCTACAAATATCAATTAAGTACATCTTGTTTAATGTATCATTTAAAGCTTGTGTTTCCTTACTTATTTTCATTTTGGATGATCTGTCCATTGGTGAACGTGGGGTGTTAAAGTCCCCTACTATGGTTGTGTTACTGTCGATTTCCCCTTTTATGGCTGTTAACATTTGCCTTATGTATTGAGGGGCTCCTATGTTGGGTGCATAAATATTTACAATTATTATATTTTCTTCTTGGATCAATCCCTTGATCATTATGTAGTGTCCTTCTTTGTCTCTTGTAATAGTCTTTATTTTAAAGTGTATTTTTTCTGATGTGAGAATTGCTACTCCAGCTTTCTTTTGATTTCCATTTGCATGGAATATTTTTTCCATCCCCTCACTTTCAGTCTGTTTGTGTCCCTAGGTCTGAAGTGGGTCTCTTGTAGACAGCATCTATACAGGTCTTGTTTGTGTATCCATTCAGCCAGTGTGTGTCTTATGGTTGGAGCATTTAATCCATTTACATTTAACGTAATTATCAATATGTATGTTCCTATGACCATTTTCTTAATTGTTTTGGGTTTGTTATTGTAGGTCTTTTCCTTCTCTTGTGTTTCCTGCCTAGAGAAGTTCCTTTAGCATTTGTTGTAAAGCTGGTTTTGTGGTGCTGATTTCTCTTAGCTTTTGCTTGTCTGTAAAGGTTTTAATTTCTCCATTGAATCTGAATGAGATCCTTGCTGGCTACAGTAATCTTGGTTGTAGGTTTTTCCCTTTCATCACTTTAAATATGTCCTGCCAGTCCCTTCTGGCTTTCAGAGTTTCTGCTGAAAGATCAGCCGTTAACCTTATGGGGATTCTCTAGTATGTTATTTGTTGCTCTTCCCTGGCAGCTTTTAATATTTTTTCTTTGTATTTAATTTTTGATAGTTTGATTAATATGTATTTTGGTGTGTTTCCCCTTTGATTTATCTTGTATGGGACTCTCTGTGCTTCCTGGACTTGACTATTTCCTTTCCCATATTAGGGAAGTTTTCAACTATAATCTCTTCAAATATTTTCTCAGTCCCTTTCTTTTTCTCTTCCTCTTCTGGGATCCCTATAATTCGAATGTTGGTGCATTTAATGTTGTCCCAGAGGTCTCTGAGACTGTCCTCAGTTCTTTTCATTCTTTTCTCTTTATTCTGCTCTGCAGTAGTTATTTCCACTATTTTATCTTCCAGGTCACTTATCCGTTTTTCTGCCTCAGTTATTCTGCTATTGATCCCTTCTAGAGAATTTTTAATTTCATTTATTGTCTTGTTCATCATTGTTTGTTTGCTCTTTGGTTCTTCTAGGTTCTTGTTAAACGTTTCTTGTATTTTCTCTATTCGATTTCCAAGATTTTGGATCATCTTTACTATCATTATTCTGAATTATTTTTCAGGGAGACTGCCTATTTCCTCTTCATTTGTTAGGTCTGGTGGGTTTTTGCCTTGCTCCTTCATCTGCGGTGGGTTTTTCTGTCTTCTCATTTTGCTTAACTTACTGTGTTTGGGGTCTCCTTTTCACAGGCTGCAGGTTCATAGTTCCCGTTGTTTTTGGTGTCTGTCCCCAGTGGCTAAGGTTGGTTCAGTGGGCTGTGTAGGCTTCCTGGTGGAAGGGACTAGTGCTTGTGTTCTGGTGGATGAGGCTGGATCTTGTCTTTCTGGTAGACAGGTCCACGTCTGGTGGTGTGTTTTGGGGTGTCTGCGGCCTTATTATGATTTTAGGCAGCCTCTCTACTAATGGATGGGGTGTGTTCCTGTCTTGCTAGTTGTTTGGCATAGGATGTCCTGCACTGTATCTTGCTGGTCGTTGAGTGAAGCTGGGTCTTGGCGTTGAGATGGAGATCTCTGGGAGATTTTCGCCGCTTGATATTACTTGGAGCTGGGAGGTCTCTTGTGGACCAGTGTCCTGAACTTGGCTCTCCACCTCAGAGGCATAGCCCTGATGCCTGGCTGGAGCACCAAGAGCCTTTCATCCACACAGCTCAGAATAAAAGGAGAAAAAGTAGAAAGAAGGAAAGAAGATAAAATAAAATAAAGTACAATAAAGTTATTAAAGTAAAAAAAAAAATAATTATTAAGAAAAAAATTTTAAAAAGTAAAAAAGCCCCCAAAGAACAGACAGAACCCTAGGACCAATGGTAAAAGCAAAGCTGTACAGACAAAATCACACACAGAAGCATACACATACACACTCACAAAAGGAGAAAAAGGGGGGAAAAAAATATATATCTTTGCTCCCAAAGTCCACCTCCTCAATTTGGGATGATTCGTTGTCTCTTCAGGTATTCCACAGATGCAGGGTACATCAAGTTGATTGTGGAGATTTAATCTGCTGCTCCTGAGGCTGCTGGGAGAGATTTCCCTTTCTCTTCTTTGTTCGCACAGCTCCCCGGGGCTCAGCTTTGGATTTGGCCCCACCTCTGCGTGTAGGTTGCCCGAGGGTGTCTGTTCCAGCTCAGACAGGACGGGGTTAAAGGAGCAGCTGATTCCGCGGCTCTGGCTAACTCAGGACGGGGGGTGGGGGGTGGGGGGTGGGGGGGAAGGGAGGGGCACGGTGGCGGGGCAAGCCTGCGGCCCGCAGAGGCCAGCGTGACGTTGCACCAGCCTGAGGCGCGCCGTGCATTCTCCCAGGGAAGTTGTCCCTGGATCCCGGGACCCTGGCAGTGGCGGGCTGCACAGGCTCCCGGGAGGTGAGGTGTGGATAGTGACCTGTGCTCGCACACAGGCTTCTTGGTGGCAGCAGCAGCAGCCTTAGCGTCTGATGCCCGTCTCTAGGGTCTGCACTGATAGCTGCGGCTCGCGCCCGTCTCTGGAGCTCCTTTAAGCGGCGCTCTGAATCCCCTCCCCTCGCGCACCAGGAAACAAGAGAGGCAAGA